>NC_135232.1:654618852-654925727 GCF_051348905.1 Ranitomeya variabilis | reverse complement strand
TGTGTGAACATACCCTTAGGATCTTATACACAGCGACTACTTTGTATTAGGTCACAGACCTCCTGCAGTTCACTTGGCCACAATACATAATATATCAGGCAGTCTGCTCTCAGAGTAAGTGAGAACATTCTATTTCTCTTTTCTGCCAACTAAACAGCAGTGGGGCAGAGCTAGTAATGAGGACATACATATTATACAGGTGGCAAGAGAATGACTTTAATTCATTGACAGACAAGTCCTCAGCCGTCGCGTCATGTAATGTAGGTATGCAGAACTCCTCTTCTCATGATAAGAAGGGTCCCAGCAGGATCCTGTGGATAGATGATAATTTGTACTTGTAAAACAGTCATGTAACATGGAAACACAGGATTGGGCATGCTGAAATTTGATCTGATCTGTCAGGGGCGATTGTAGAGCTTTACGTTTAGGGCTACACTTCCTATATAGGTAACTTATTTTTAGGAGCGTACCTAAATGAAGGCATCTAATTACGTCGTCAACAGATGGGTGAACGGACCGTTGATCATCAGTGTTCTGGATCTGATTTTCATCAGTTTTTATTACCAGTGGAAAAACAAAAACACAAAGCTTCTTCTCTCCAATCCACTGTTAATCACTGACAGCTCACAGATTTTCACGGGCTCATAGACCTGTATGTGTAATATTGCTCCTTGACTCGGATCAAAAATGGACGTATCTCTGGAATTTTTCGGTCCGCAAAAGAACCCACTGACATGTGAACAGCCCCATAGACTGTAATGGGTACGTGCTGTAGCTGTGGAAATCACAGATCGGACACAGATGTGACTCACGGACGCCGGAGTGAGGCCTAAGGCTTAGTTCATTTGTTCGGACATTTGTCTGTGCCTAACACTTAGCAGACAAAGAATGCGTCATCTGTTACATCAGTCATGAAAACACAAGTAGAGAGACCCATTGATTATTATGGGGATTATCCGGGTTCTGCATGCAGGACTTTTTTTTCCATAAAAACTACAAACTAAATGAACCCCATAATAATGAATGGGTCCCTGTCGTTTACATAGCTGATGCAATGGGTCACTTACTCCATTTGTCTGTTAAGATGGAAGAGACAAATAGAAAGTCCAAATGGACAGGTAGACTGAGCCTTAGTTAAAGGGGTTGTCCAGTCTGCAATCACTCTATGTGGCTGCTGAGTTGTATATTCCCTGTGCAGGTGGCTGGTCATGTGCCAAGTAGGCTCTACTCCGCCTCGTAATGTTCTAAGGGAGGAAAGTCTAGTCCGCATGTGACCACAAGTTTGCAAATCACATATATGTTCACAATGCCGCCCCCCCCAGGGAATACAGGGGAATCATGACTGTGTGCATTGTGACTGCAGACTTTTCTTTTTACACTGGACAACCCCTTTAATGATGTACATTTTGGTTTATTTGATGTCACTTCTGCATTACTGCTGTAGCCCAGTTTGGTTATGATTCTTGGAAGAGTTAATCCTCAGGCCGTTCTGCGTGCAGACACATGGGAGACATTGGCGTCTGCTTGGCACATTATTGAGGTGGAGAGCTTTCAGGCTTCACAATTTAATTAGTAAAATATGATACAAGTCTGTATTGTCGAATGTCTCCTATTAATTTGCTGCTATTTGGTACAGAATGAAGCAGCTGGTGACGTAAACTCCATTCTGTGCTTAGAACGGTGATGTCATCAGTCACAACCAATCAGATGCTTGCTTTCACGTACACGGTGTCATATTGGCTACAATAGGAAACAACATTGTTATTTTTATCACTTGCACACAATGGTGAACCATGAAGCTGAGAAAGGAATATTCTGGTTTCAGCCCATTTTTTTTTTTTTTTTGTATACTACAAAGTTCCGCAGTCCTCACAGTTAGCAAGTTCTCTGCTTGTAGTCATAGAATGGGATTTTTTATGGGTTAGTCCTGTTCTGGAATGGCGCCCCGCTCCTTACACAAAGAGCTCTTACTTTCCCCCTTGGGGGATTATTGGACCCTAGACCTCCAGCAATGATAATATGTTGTCACATGAGACTGCAATTGGAGTCACGTGTCTGTATGGCGCAACCTCACTGAACACAGGGACTGGCGGAATCTGGGGAAGGGCTGCCATGGTTCACCCAATAGATGTGCTTAGTGAGTTTTCTATTCTTTTAATAATTTTATAATTATGTCTACTGTGCTGGGGAGGTAATCAACAGCAAGTCTCCAACTGGATTTTGTTACTTATCTCTTAATTAAAATTAATGAGAAAAATTGTCCCCCAAAAATCTGTAAATTAACAAATTGAGTCTGTCATAGTAAATATGCAGTCTAGTTTGCCAGCCGCCTGTTAGGCTACTTTCACACATCCGTCGGTACGGGGCCGTCGCAAACCGTCGGCCCGACATACGTTGTGCTAAATTTAGCACAACGTGGGCAGCGGATGCAGTTTTACAACGCATCCGCTGCCCATTGTGAGTTCCGGGGAGGAGGGGGCGGAGTTCCGGCCGCGCATGCGCGGTCGAAAATGGCGGACCCGTCGCACAAAAAAACGTTACATTGAACGTTTTTGTGCGTCGCGGCTGCCAAAACACGACGCATCCATTGCACGTTGCACGACGGATGCGACGTGTGGCCATACATCGCAATGCGTCGCTAATGCTAGTCTATGGAAAAAAAACGCATCCTGTGGGCAACTTTGCAGGATGCGTTTTTTCTCCAAAACGACGCATTGCGACGTAGGCCATAAGACGGAAGTGTGAAAGTAGCCTTAAATAGCAGGAAAAGTTGAGCAGATGCCTATATATATATTGGACTGGCCCACAGGAGAAGGGGAAAATTTTCCGGTAGGCCCCTGTGTAGGGCTGCAAATGAGTAGTGCTATTACACTTGATTCACAATTTGTAGAAAAAGATATAATATAATCATTCAGTAAACAAGCTAGGCAAATTCCTATTGCAAGAAGCAAAAGTAAATGTGTGTACTAGGGTCCGGTTATTTTTGTATGTAGCTGAAAAGTGGGCCCCAAAAATCAATGTTACTGTTGAGCCTTTGCCAATCCAGTCAAACACTGTATATACATACATAAATTATATATATATCTATATCTCCGGCAAAAATTGAGAGATAACCACATCAAAACCCTGTCATGGCCAGCCCAATCTCCAGACCTGAACCCCATTGAAAACCTCTGGAATGTAATCAAGAGAAAGATGGATAGTCACAAGCCATCAAGAAGAACTGCTTACATTTTTGCGCCAGGAGCAGTGTGAAAGACTGGTGGAAGGCATGCCAAGACGCATGAAAGCTGTGATTAAAAATCATGGTTATTGGACAAAATATTGATTTCTGAACTCTTTCTGAGTTAAAACATTAGTATTGTTGTTTCTAAATGATTATGAACTTGTTTTCTGTGCATTATTTGAGGTCTGAAAGCACTGGGTTTTGTTATTTTGACCATTTCTCCTTTTCAGAAAAAAAAATACAAAATTTATTGCTTGGAAATTCAGAGACAAGTTGTCAGAAGTTTATAGACTAAAAGAACAATTTACATTTTACTCAAAAATATACTTATAAAGAGAAAAATCAGACAAATGGAACATTTTGCGGTGGTCTCTTATATTTTGCCAGAGCTGTATATATAATATGTGTGTGTGAATGATTAAAAGATAAGATTATGCATAGAGAGAGTGAAAGTGTGTTTCCTCACTTTTTGTTGTTGGAGTGCTGCTGCCTGTTTTTAATTAATTTTGATCTTTCTGCATATGTATGCGTATTTATATAAGATTTGAAAGCGGCACTAGCAAACCGTTATGATAATCGGGTGCCAAACCTTCCAGGCATAGCCCAGTCTTCAAAATAAGTAAAAATAGAAAATTGTGCTTTAATAGCCCATTGGGGCGCAACATTTTTTTGGTTCTACCAAGAACCTTTTTAAGCTGGCTATTAAAACACACAATTTTCTATCTTTGCCTAAATGGTGTGCTACCTTCTTTTGTAACTAAATATGTATGTATGTATCTCTATTGAGAGATGAAAATCAATTAAAAAAAGCAGGACTGCATGCAAAAAGTGAAGACACACTCTTTCATTCTCTTTTTATGTATAGTCTTATATTTTAGTCATTCACATCCCTGTTCATTCTCGGTTTAGGAGTCCAATGGGTGGTCCTGATCACTGACTGACCACTATCCCTCTACATGCTCATACACTAAATGTTGCCATATTTTACTATTCCATTGAATGTATCTTGGTGGGAAACATATTTCCCTAAATGCTTCTGGAAGCGAGGGATTGCTACCGACATGAAGCCAGCAGGAATAGGGAATTACTGGCCGGTGGCAGGAAATATGTAACTTCAAGCATTTGGTTGATCAAAATATTGAATAAATGATTCTGGGGTTCTACCCCTGCAATGCTCAATTAGGAAACCATCGAAAACAAAGGGATTAGTGGATGGTTTCCGCATTGCTGAAAGTATCGAGGCGTATATCCCGGTAAAAGTTGAATGAGGTGGTGGTTTATGCGACGCGTTTTGAAGTACCGAGTTATGTTTTCTTCAGGAATGACCTAAGCATGGAAACGGTCCACTAAACCCTTTGACTTTGATGTCTAATGGTCACTTGCTGCACCAGATGTCTAACATTACATGCCTTCTTAACCGATTTATCAGGCTAGTTTAATCTGAGCATAAAACTTGTGTCTCTCAGATAAGACCTTATTTTGCGCTGACTTCTCCTACAGCTCCTTCAATTGGGAAAACAGTGAGTCAATTTCTGGAGAAAGGACTGTACACGTAGACATCTAGAGAAAGCACTCAGTAGTCATAGACGCGTGTATTGACTTCTAAGCTGACACACCATTATGTTGAACATCCTTGTGTTGCTCATAGCAAACCCTTTGGAGACCTTCCTGACGTGCGAGGCTCTGCCTCTTCACCAACAGACCGTCTGGCTGCGTTCAGGCGCTGCACCCATTGAATATGGTCAGTTAGGCATGGTGAAAATAAACAATGTATGGCTGAGAGAAGTCAATGTAGCAAAGTGGAATTGTATAAATACATACTGTATATACTGCAAGTATGTGGTTAGCTACGTGATCTGGTATATGCAGTAAATCTTATACTGGGCGTATCGATTGCTGTCCCTTCCCCTGTGTATATACAATATCTACAGTAACCTTTGGATATTCATTAGCTTTTATTCTAGTTATATAATATATTTACTTTGATAAAATAAATTCTTGTACTAAAAAGTTTTTTTTCTTCTATATAAACATCCGCAAAAGTAATATTTTAACACTGTAACATGTAAGATCAGTTTTACGCCAGTTTCCCACATTATTTTTTCCATGGTCCATGTTTTTTTTCAGTATACGGGACCCATTTTTGGTCCGTGTGTCAGTTTCTATGATTCTTGTTCCATCTCTTATTCTTGTATGAAGAAAAAAAAAATCTTAGTTTCTCCTGCCCACCAAAACTAAAATACGGACAGCCTAGGGATGACATCCATGTAATATCTTATTTTCCACGGGGCAACGTGTTGCAAAGTAGGACATGCATGTGTGCTTTTTTTTTGTAGGCAGTCAGTCATGTAAAAATGCACATTCATTATAATAAGTTCATGGTCTGTCCAGAAAAATGATGGATAACACATGTAACAAAAGAACCGATGTGGGAAACCGGCCTTACAGTATTTAGCGTTTTTTGCTGCTGCATAGTTTTGTTTTACCTATATAGTTTTCTGCTTATTTATCAGCTTTCTTGATTTGTGTCTATATCGGTACATCACCGTTGTTACGTGGATCCGTGAAATTACTTTACATAGGGTGTCATGTTCCCACATTTTAACTCTTAAAATGGTAAGCTTGGCATCTTAAATGGTTCCTGGAATCAAAAAATATACCCCTATTAGAATGATGGGGTGTAAGTTACTGATAGCTGTGGGTCCAACCACTGGGACCCCAGCAATCTTTTAAAATGGGGATCTGAATAACAGGATACCAGCTCTACAGGGTCATGTCTTGAATGGAGCGGAGATGAACATGTTTTAGTAAGTTATCCTATGGCTAGGGAACACATATTCATTCTGAGAATGACACTTTCAGGTTACTTAATTTTGTAGAATATTCCAGAATAAATTGGTACTATGTAAAAATAAAAGAATTCCTATTACAACTAGCAAAGATAATGAGTGTATTGTAGTGTTCTAGACAGATGTTCACCTCCTTCGATAAGGAGCGTAACGTAGATGGAAAAGGCGCTCGCCTTGAAATGCAACACTGTGCACCAAACTTTTGCTCCAAAATTTGTCTCCCTGAACCAACCAAAAGGTGGTGTGAATGTGGCCAAAAGTATCTAAGGATTCACCAAACATATCCAACATGAGCCGTTGTGCGTTACTTGGTGATTTTCAGACTGTTACTCTTTATATTGTCTAAACATTAGACGGGATTAGTAAATCAAGGCCATTATTTTTAATTAAAGACAAGGATTTGTTATCTCTTAGGCTGCTTTCACAATAGTGTCGGTACGGGGCCGTCGCGCTGCGTCGGCCCGACGCATACTGTGAAAAAAATGCCCGACGTGGGTAGCAGAAGCAGTCTTATGACGCTTCCGCTGCCCCATTGTAAGGTCCGGGGAGGAGGGGGCAGAGTTTCGGCAGCTCATGCGCGGTCGAAAATGGCGGACTCGACGCACAAAAAAAGTTACATGTAATGTTTTTTTGTGCCGACGGTCTGCCAAAACACGTCGCAATGCGTCGGTAATGTTAGTCTATGGGGAAAAAACACATCCTGCAGACAACTTTGCAGGATGCGTTTTTTCTCCTAAACGACGCATTGCGACGTGCAGCCAAAAACGCTAGTGTGAAAGTAGCCTTACTCTAACAAGATGATAAAATGAGATATAATCTATTCATGATTCTAATTAAAATTTATAATATTCAGCCAGGTCCGCAAACTGCAGATTTATGTGCCAAAAATCTAAATCCCATTACTAGGCAGCAGATTAGAGGGTCTGCTATGGGAATACAATACACAGCATGTTCCCTGTCTGGTGGATTTTATTCATACAGTACAAATAATGACAATTACAACAAAATCTGTACACAAAACAATGTGAAATTTGCTGTTTTGAAGCAAAAAAAATGGTAAATTCTGTACTTAATATCCCCTATCCTGGTATATATGGTCCCCTCATCCTCATTCTGATACACATAGCCCCTCATCCCTATCCTGGTATGCATGGCTCCATCATCCCTATCCTGGAATGCATGACTCCTCATCCCTATCCTGGAATGCATGACTCCTCATCCCTATCCTGGTATGCATAGCCCCATCCTTATCCTGGTATGATTGTCCACATCCCGGTCCTGGTTTGATTGGTCCCATCCTTATTCTGGTATAATTGGCCCCATCCCGTTCCTGGTATGATTGTTCCCATCAAGGTCCTGGTATGATTGGTCCCATCAAGGTCCTGGTATGATTGGTCCCATCCTTATTCTGGTATAAATGGCCCCATCCTGTTCCTGGTATGATTGGTCACATCTTTTTTCTGGTATAAATGCCCCCATCCTGTTCCTGGTATGATTGGTCCCATCCTTGTTCTGGTATAAATGCCCCCATCCTGTTCCTGGTGTGATTGGTCCCATCCTTTTTCTGGTATGATTGTCCCCATCCTGTGTTGGTATGATTGGTCCCATCCTTTTTCTGGTATAAATGCCCCAATGCCCCCATCCTGTTCCTGGTATGATTGGTCCCATCCTTTTTCTGGTATAAATGGCCCCATCCTGTTCCTGGTATGATTGGTCCCATCCTTTTTCTTTTATAATGGGCGCCATCCCGTTCCTGGTATGCATGGCCCCATCAGGAAAGATTTAAAAAAAAATACACATTACACTTACCTTCCTCCGCTCCCTCGCAGTCGCAGCATACTGCTCGGGTGCCAGCAGCTGATTAATGCATGTAAGCAGCGCATGGCAGGGACATCATGAGCTGCTCACAAGCAGAGCACAGCTGCCGGAATACTCACCGGGTGTTCATCAGAGATCGCGGTGAGTATCCATTCCTCTTCAGTAGCCGCCTGCTTACTGGTGGTCACGTGTGCCGATACTTAAGAGAAATGAATATTCAGAATATTAATTTCTCTTAAGTATCGGCACATGTGGCCGCCGTCAGCAGCAGGAAGGCTCCGGCTGACACTGCACGCTACTGAAGAGGAATGGATACTCATTGTTCTCTGCGATGAACGGTCCCGGTGAGTATTCCAGCAGCTGCTGGCACCGGAGCAGGACACTGCGAGGGAGCGGAGGAAGGTAAGTGTAATGTTTTGTTTTTTTGTTAAGCTTTTCTGATGAGACCAATCATAGCAGCAAGGGGATGGGTCCAATCATACCAAGATGCCAGAAAGAAATGAATATTCCATGGGTCTGGAATGAGGTGCATATTCATTTCTCTTTAGCAACGGGCACAGGAGTTAGCCGTAGGCTCCAGCCTCCTGTGACCCGATGCTCTGCCAAAACCGCTCCCCCGCCTCAGCCCATACATCCAGACTATAAGACGCACCCTTATTTTCCTCCACATGTTGGGAGGAAAAAAGTGCATCTTATAGTCCGAAAAATACAGTATATGTTTTATATTATTACAGGTGAAACTAGAAGTTTACATACACTATATAAAAAGACACATATGCAGGTTTTTCTCAGTATTTGACATGAAATAAGAATAAACCTTTCCCATTTTAGGTAATTTAGGATTACCATAATTATTAATGTTTGCCAAATGCCAGAATAATGAGAGATAGAAAATGTTTTAAGGCATTTTTATTACTTACTGCAAAGTCAAGTGTACATACACTAAGATTACTATGCCTTTAAACAATTCTGGAGAATCAATATTCACCGCACACTCATAAGTTCATAGTGCAAAATAATTTTTTTATTTGTGTCCATTAGCAAAGTCAATATTTAACAATGGTGACATGAAGAAAAACGTGACTAGAGCTAAAATAGATGTTTCGACCTGTCCTGGGTCTTAATCATTGAGTTGCTCTATCATGTAGGTAGGTGTCATAAGGAGAAGGAAGGTTTTCCTAGTGAGATCCAACGAGAGGATGCTTGCTGGAGGTTGCAGGAATGCAGGTAAGCTGGTTGGGTAGCTCTCAGTAGCAGTGCTCCCGGGCCCTGCTGTGAAGTTCCAGTACCAGGGGCTCTTCAGCCCGTTCCACCAGCACCTCGCCTCTCGACGTTGTGCACACTAAACCATCTTATTTTAAACAATTCTGGACTGCCCATATAATGATTTCATGTGCTTGGAAGTTTCAGTTGAAGTTTTTTTGGCAACATCTGAGTTAACTAAAGACACACACAGTATGTGGATGTATTTTAATGCACACCTGAAACACACTGCTTCTTTGTGTAGCATCATGGGGAATTCTCAAGAAATCAGCCAAGATATCAGAAAGAGAATTGTGGACTTGCACAAGTCTGGCTCATCCTTGGGTACCATGTGAAGATACGTGAAGGTGCCTTGTTCATCTGTGCAAAAATGATATGCAAGTACAAACAAGATGGGAATGTCCAGCCATCATACCAATCAGGAAGGGAAGGAAGGATGGGTCCTGTATCCCAGAGATGACATGCTATGGGCCGACGTGCATATCAACCCAAGGACAAACGCAAAAGACCTTGTGAAGATGATTGCGGAAGCTAGTAAGATTGTGTCAATATCCACAGTGAAACGAGTACTGTATCAACATGGGCTGAAAGGCCACTCAGCAAGGAAGAAGTCATTACTCCAACAGAAACATAAAAAAGCCAGATTACGGTAATGTTTTCAAATGCACACAGGAGCAAAGACCTTAATTTTGGAGACACGTCCTGTGGTCTGATGAAACTAAAATTGAACTTTTTGGGCATAATGACAAATATGTTTGGAGGAAAAAGGGAGAAACTTGGAAGCCTAAGAACACCATCCCAACTGTGAAACACGGTGGTGCAGCATCATAATGTGGGGTTGTTTTGCCGCTGGGTTTCCGGGAACTTCGTTTTTCAACTCTATGTGAAGTGGCCATACTGAATAGATGTCGTTTACACTAACTTTTGATCATACAACGAAGGTATGTTTTTTAAATCTTATTTTTTAATTACCGTATATTCTCGAGTATAAGCCGACCCGAGTATAAGCCGACCCCCCAAATTTTGCCACAAAAAACTGGGAAAACTTATTGACTCGAGTATAAGCCTAGGGCGGGAAATGCAGCAGCTACCGGTAAATTTCAAAAGTAAAAATAGATACCAATAAAGGTAAAATTAATTGAGACATCAGTAGGTTATGGGTTATTGAATACCCATATTAAATCAGGAGCCCCATATAATGTTCCATACAGATCATGAAGGGCCCCATAAGATGCTCCATACAAAATACGCCCCATATAATCCTGCACAAAGGTTAATAATGGCCCCATAAGATGCTCCATAGACACATTTGCCCCATACAATGCTGCATAAAGGTTGATGGCCCCATAAGATGCTCCACACATTAGGGGCCCCATAAGATGCTCCACACATTAGGGGCCACATGAGATGCTCGATACATCATGCCCCATAAGATGCTCCTCATATTATGCCCCATAAGATGCTCCACACATTAGGGGCCCCATGAGATGCTCCACACATTAGGGGCCCCATGAGATGCTCCACACATTAGGGGCCCCATGAGATGCTCCACACATTAGGGGCCCCATGAGATGCTCCACATATTAAAGGCCACATGAGATGCTCCACACATTAGGGGCCACATGAGATGCTCCACACATCATGCCCCATAAGATGCTCCTCATATTATGCCCCATAAGATGCTCCATACATTTGCCCCATTTGCTGGTGCTGTGATTAAAATTAAAAAAAATCACATACTCACCTCTCTTCGCTCAGGCCCCCGGCACTTGCGAGTCACCTTCCACGTTCCATCGCTGCGTGCTGCTCGGTCTTCCATCCTCTGCACTGACTGTTCAGGCAGAGGGCGGCACACACACTAATCATCGCGCCCTCTGACCTGAACAGTCACAGCCAGGGGACGGAAGACAGAGCAGCGCGCAGCGATGGAACGGGGGACAGGTGACTATCGCACAATGCTCCCCCTCCCCTGATATACTTACCTGCTCCCGGCGTGGTCCCTGGCAGCGTCTCACTGTCAGATGGTCTCCGGGAGCCGGCGGCATCAGCGGTCACGTACCGCACATTACAATCATGAATATGCGTGCATATTCATGACTTTAATGAGCGGTACCACGTGACCGCTGAACACAGGAAGAGCTGCCCGGAGACCATCGGAGATGCAGGGACAGAACCAGGAACAGGTGAGTATATCACAGCCGCCGCTCCCCCTCAACCGCCGACCCCACACCGACACTGACTCGAGTATAAGCCGAGAGGGTCACTTTCAGCCCAAAAAAGTGGGCTGAAAATCTCGGCTTTTACTCGAGTATATACGGTAACTGTTTGCAAAAAAAAATTGTGTTCTAGCAACATACGAATTCCATATATCATAGCAACATTTCTGGTGCTATTGAATACTGCATTAACCCATGTCACTCTTTACAGCTTTGCCAATTTTAGGCTAAGAGGACACTTTTTAGTATATTATTTATTTATATTCTACTATCCAAACTCATTCTGCGTTGGTATCCAGGGTCCATGACAGGTCATTTTGGGACTGGCAAGGAATTGGTGTTGTCTCACCAAACCAATTTACGTGACTTGCAATTGTTTGACCATTTTTTGAGCTGTATTATGGCTGAAACCTGTGAACCAAAATACAACAGAGTTGGAGCCTTTCCTGGTGGGAGAGTGCTGCAACCCTGAATATTAAACATCTGTCACAGTCAATAAATGCAATGTCACCATGCAGCACTAGATCTTCAAATCATTCAGCCCTTTAGCACTAGTGTTTAGTTCCTCTGAGCGTCCCCACTGAAGAAATAAAACATTACACAATGCCTAAAACTATTTAAATTTCCACACTGCCCTTAAATATATTTTCACCCTTTGTTGTATTATTCTGTATTTGGGTTCAGGCTTGGACTGGCCGATAGAGGAACAGGAGAATCCTCCGGAAGGCTCCTGTAAAGTGCTAATGTTCAGGAAAAAAGTATCATCTTATCATTCATTAAACAAACTGGATTGGGCCTTTGCCAATCCAGTTCGACACAGTTTGGGTGTAGATGATTTGTGCACAATTCTGTAACATGTAAATGTCTCTCTGACTTGCCCTATGCCTCTAAGGATATTGCTTATTTCCTCCTCATTCGTTATGCTCAGCTGAGACTAACGTGCATGGCTATAGAGGAGTTCACCTTTACAATAAAACCGCTTTGATTATCTATAATTTTACCTGAAAGGCATTGACCTAAGGCATTTTATGGCTCTCTATTACTTGAAGTGTGCTTCATAGCATTGCAGGGTCTTATTCTGAGTATAAGGGCCCCATGATCTATTTCTGCACAGTGGCCACCATCTGTATGTGATGGATGAATTCAGAAATGTGTAAAGAAAATGGCAGCAGGTTTGTAAAGGAAAACCAAAGAAAAATAATTAACCGCAGATAATAAAGAATTAGACTACGTTAACAATTCTTTTTTTTTGGACACCCTTGAATACATGAGTCTCATACAATAGGAATAATATAGTACATGCTGGATTTTTTTTTTACGTGGACATTCAGTCTAAAAAACAAACAAACCAACTTACCCGGGGATATGAAATAGATATGGTGGACATGTCCAGTGGTATCTAACTTATGGCAAAAGATAAATCTCCTGGTAGACCAATTAACTGGAAAAAAAAACAATTTGGACGCCTCTGTTTTCCTCCTTGGGGCAAGACACCCATCTCTTCCTAAAAGTCTTTTTAAGTTGGTTACTTTCCTTTCTATGGCTACTAAGATACATATTGTTTCGAGATGGAGGTCCCCAATGTTATCACTACAATCTGTTAAGGATAGGATGAATAAAATTATGCTTTATGAACGCATTGAGGCTACTAGAAATGATGTGTGGGATCAGTTCTTTAAAATATGGAGCCCCTGGGTGGACTTGCAGCCTAATTTACATTTGAATCAGACTCTACGCTTGTCTCCATAGTGAAACGGTAGATTCTGTGGGGAAAATAATCAATAAAAATCAAGCTGTAAATGCATTACTCCCCTCTCCTGTTGTTTTTTCCCCATGTTGTCTTTGTAATGTCTTCCCCCATGTTAATGTTAAGCCTGTGTTCTTACATTACTCAGTTGAAAACTCCCCTGCGAAGGAGCACAATTAGATTTTGTACTGTATCTGTTATTGTTGAAATTCCAATAAAAAACTTTTGGAAACTAAAAAACAAACAAACCAAAAAACAGTCATCTGGATAATCCAATTTAATTACATTGGTTCGAGCGCTGTCTTTTTTTCCATGAAAATATGGTTGTGTGAACTTGGCCTAATTCACGTGCACGAGGGTCACTGTGGATACGAATGGCATTTAGAACAAGTGAGTAAATCTCATCCCATGCTGCTCTCTAACAGCTTAGATGGTGATTATAAAAATGTGTTGCATAGGATTCCGTGCTGTATGCCGGCGTGCAAGTGTGTGATTCATCACTGTGGAGAAATGGTTCAAGAAAAATTAAAGATCAGAAACCAGTGCCCAGAAATATAAGGATTAATAGTCTGATGTTCAGATGGCGGTGTGGCGTGAACAGTACAATTGGCTTTAGGTTACACATTTCCTACATAATTTCCTCTAATTGTAGGATTTGGAATTGCCTGTGTGGTGCGGACTTTTGACATAATAGAGCTGTTTATAGGACTAGCCATGAGCAGGCGCACACGTGCTGACAGTGATTATGCTCATGCTGAAAACTTGGTCATTAGCACAATGGAGAATATTTGCTTAGACCACAGTCTCAAAGAAAATGAGCTAAAGCGAGATGCACCAAATTGTATATTTGACCACAAACTGAGCAAGGGTTGTCACAATTCTGTTGTCAGGTGTCTCGGAACAAGGGGCTCGTTCCCTGTCCCTAACTTTAGGGCCTCCCTAGCTCACCCTGTTCTCCGTATTACTTCTGATGGTGAAGACGCTGTGGCCACATACCTTAGTTCCTGTATCCGCCCTCAGTCTATACCCTTCTCCCACCCAGGGAAGAGGGGAGTAGTAGTGTACTGTAATACACCAACCAGACTAACAAGGTAATATGAACAGGGATAAGGGAAAATATCAATCATACAAATATACTCACACATATAACAGCAGTAAACACCGGGGAGTGGAGGATGGGGTAAAACCAAAGTAGGACAAGGAATGGAATTAGCACACAACCAAAACCACATCTCCTAACCATGCTACATGAAGCTATCTCTTGCAATGAGTACTTCCAGGGGCCAGAATATACAGTATATATGAGTGGGGAGTGGCTAACAGTGAACAGCTGAGAACCTTAATGCAGGAAAGCTTCCAAAAGTTCTCAACTGAGCTGATAAACCCCTACACTGCTAAAAGCAACCTGCACCTTGTAATATGAAGGTGAAGTGCTTCTAAACAGTGCAGGAGGAGGAGAAAATAGACACTGTGGTCTTTTGGCTCCTCTGTGTCACGTTAAACCCATGACAGATTTATTGGGCTTCATCTTGCACTATTTTCTGGCATAATTCATAAAAATGTGTCAGATCATGGTAGTGATGCTAAACATGCATAGTTTATATTTTTCTTACTTTAAAGTATTTTAAATGGCTTTAATAAAATCTGTACTTGGTTTGAAAAAAAAAGAGGTTTATGTCCCCATTTTTTGGAGCTTGTAACTTTTTTTTTGTCGATGGAGATGTGAGCTTTTTTTTTTGTACCAAGGGGTAGAGTTTATTTTGAGTAGTTTGGGATACATACTACATATTCACAGTTTTTCATTTTTTTATGAATGGTTCAATGAGCAAAGCTTTGTTTTTTATTTATTTTGTGACATTTCCCATGCAATTTATAATGACAAACAATTCTATATTTTAATAAAGCAAATTTTTATATATACACACACATATATATACCGTACATATATATACACACACATTTATATATATATATATATATATATATATATATATATATATATATATACACACACACTCTTATAATTTGATTAAAAAATGCTGATTATCTTACATTTTTATAGCAATATTGGAGGTCATGTATTTACGGTATTAATCGCAGTGTGGTGATCCATGGTGAATGTATTTGTGCATATATTTGTCACATAACATATTTGTGCACCTGTATAGTAATTTAGATTTTATCAGTCATGTTGGATATTATGAACCATTTTCACCCATAGCCTGGTCTGTTTATGAGCTAATAATCACCTCCCGACCACATAAATCCCATGGCTGCAGGATCAGTCCACACACTGTGGTCTGCAGTCATGGAGACACATAGTTAGCATAGGAGCTGCAGACATTGAATGGTGAATTTTAAACTAAAATTACTTTGCTTTATTTATTTATTTTTTTTACATATATTTTGATGACTTTGCTACGTGGTATTTAGCAGTACGTCAGGTACAGGTGTATGATCTTAATGCCTCTATTTAACCAATTAAATAGTCCCTATCAACCATCCTCGATTGAAGGGTGTCATTGGGTTGCTAATGACCCCTGTTTGTCACCATCATTTTCGTACTTCCTATGAAGCCCTTCCTTTTGGGCTTAATAGGAGATAGATTTTTACTATATACTGCAATCCAGAAGTAATGCGGGATATTGTACAAGTGATTAAATGATTGTAGATTTTGTCCTAAACTGAATAAAAATATTTTTTTTTTCAATATTAAAAAGAAAACTAAACATATTTGGTAAAAAATACATATTTTGTATCGCTACATCCATAAGATTCCGAGCTATCAAAATATATAATTAATGCATATGCTAATTGGTATTAAAAAAAATAAACTGTTAGGCTGGTTTCACACTTGCGTTTTGATCTGCAGCGTTTTAAAAAAAAACGCATGTGGTGAAAAAACGCATGTAAACGTGGCAAAACATCGCGTTTTTTAGACGCATGCGTTTTTGCATGCAGAAAAAAACACGACGTTTTGCCGTGATTACATGCGTTTTTTCCAGCGTTTGCGTTTTTTAAACGCATGCTGAGAAGTGTGTGACAGCTGCCAATCATCAAAATCAACTAGAAAACCCACTGTAAACAGAAATAGCTAGGGTTAGGGTTATGGATAGGGTTAGGGTTATGATCCCTAGGGTTAGGGTTAGGGGTAGGTTTTTATTAGAAGAATGTCCTGGTCACCAGGTCACTGATAAGCCACCCCCCACCATCAAGGTGATAAAGGGATCCAAACCCTAACCCTGACAAGCCACCCCCCACCATCAAGGTGATAAAGGGATCCAAACCCTAACCCTACCCCTAACCCTGACAAGCCACCCCCCACCATCAAGGTGATAAAGGGATCCAAACCCTAACCCTAACCCTGACAAGCCACCCCCCACCATCAAGGTGATAAAGGGATCCAAACCCTAACCCTGACAAGCCACCCCCCACCATCAAGGTGATAAAGGGATCCAAACCCTAACCCTACCCCTAACCCTGACAAGCCACCCCACACCATCAAGGTGATAAAGGGATCCAAACCCTAACCCTAACCCTACCCCTAACAAGCCACCCCCCACCATCAAGGTGATAAAGGGATCCAAACCCTAACCCTGACAAGCCACCCCCCACCTTCAAGGTGATAAAGGGATCCAAACCCTAACCCTGACAAGCCAACCCCCACCATCAAGGTGATAAAGGGATCCTAACCCTAACCCTACCCCTAACCCTGACAAGCCAACCCCCACCATCAAGGTGATAAAGGGATCCTAACCCTAACCCTACCCCTAACCCTAGGGATCCATAGGAATTGGCTATTATGTTGACCTGGTGACCAGGACATTCTTCTAATAAAAAGCTTTGTTCAATGTGGACACCCCAAGATATACGGTATTGCTATAGAGTACTAAAAATATACACTTTTTATTGACTGTCATATAGGGTTAGGGGTAGGGTTTGGATCCCTTTATCACCTTGATGGTGGGGGTGGCTTGTCAGGGTTAGGGTTTTCTTGTTTTTTCTATAAAAACGCATGCGTTTTTAACGCAAGCAAACGCATGTGCTTAAAAACGCATGCGTTTACATAGACAGCAATACTTTT
Organism: Ranitomeya variabilis; assembly: GCF_051348905.1. Taxonomy (NCBI): domain Eukaryota; kingdom Metazoa; phylum Chordata; class Amphibia; order Anura; family Dendrobatidae; genus Ranitomeya; species Ranitomeya variabilis. The sequence goes on along the minus strand of NC_135232.1, from coordinate 654,908,524 downwards.
TTTGCCGCGAATAAACGCATGCGTTTTTTTGCGGCAAAAAAACGCAGCTAGAAATTACTACAGGTTGCATTTCTGCAAATGAACGCACGCGTCAAAAAACGAATGCGTTGCCGAAAACGCGTCAAAACGCACGCTAAAAAACGCATGCGTTTTTTAGCGCTAAAACGCAGCGGACAAAAACGCAAGTGTGAAACCAGCCTTAGAAATAACATTTTTTGGTTACCACACCAAAAATGTAATAAAAAGCGATCAAAACATTTTATGTACCCAAATAAAAAAATTAAAACTACACATCAACATGCAAAAATCAAGCTCAAATACTCGTAAGGAAAAAAAAATAACATTTGGATTGTGTTTTAATATTGTCTAAATTCAGACTTTTTATTTTTTTAACTACTAGAATCTAAAAACTATACAAGTTTTGCATCGTCTTAACTGTACGGACCTGAAGAATCATATTGCCACATCGTTTTTACATTTGTCGGAATGTTGTTTTTTTTCAGTCATCCAACATGGAATTTTTTTTCTCGGTTCCCATCATCTTATATGAGATGAATGGTGTCATTTTAAACTACAACTTGTCCCGCAAAAAAAGCCCTTATTACACTGTGTCCATGGAAATGGAGCAATAGAGGGTTGTTACTAAAGTATACACACCCTTTAACTTTTAGTTTTTAAAGAAGTTTACTTGTGAACAGGAATATTGATTTTTTTATTACCGTTTTTCTTTTCTACAGTGATCCCAGCAAATGGATTTACTAGTCTATGACTATCCTACATGTGAAAATGAGCAGAAATAAGTACCGTATACCAGCCATTAAGTGCTCAGACTGCCCCAGCAGATAGGCTTCCCACACTAACACTGACTAGGATAATGGTCTGCAGGAAACATTATATCACAGCCATAATGAGTCAATGATTCCCTACATTTGGCTGCTACAATAGGATTTTTGCATGTGTTCTCAATTCAGTCCGCTTGTGAACGTCTTATCTTTCTACGCTTTTCCTCGTTTTTTGTACACTGATTTATAGAGCAGGATGTCTTTAATGCCGTTAATATAGCATCACGGATACTACATGTGAGATATTTTGCAAGCCGAAAACCACAGTAATCTTGTGTCTACACCAGTCAGTGTTCAGAAAGCGGCTTTATACCCTGCCAGGCAGCAGTAAATATGTCTTTTTCAATGACATTCTCAGATGTTATAGATGTTTTTGAGCTCTCTTAGAATTTCCTATCACTTACACATGTGAACGCATCCCAACACATTCTGGCTTAGACTGGCTAGACTGTATATTTTTTTAAACCGCTCATTGATTTAAATAAGTATGGTGTAATGCCTAATATCACCTGTGAGAGTGCTGCAGGGAAATTAGGCTTTTGCAACCAAGTTTGTACACAGATTACATCTGACTCCTGGTATGATCAGCTTATTTTTATGGATCTCTTGGCAAAGAGTATCAACTAGTCACAATGGCTGCAAAATAGTCAGCCTCAATCTACCAGAGATCAAAAGCGATTCAACCATAAAAAACATGAAAGCCCAGATTCATCAAAGTGTTTACCCCAGAAATCTGACGTAAATGCTTTGAAAAATTGCAAATTTTTTTTGCAATGCAGAGCTTTGGGACTTTTGGGGTTTTCCTGCCATAATGGGTGAATTCGAGGAGGAGTTGCACCTATTTGTCAAATTCATCAATAGAGGTGAAGTTTCTTTTGCCATAAATCTTACTTAATGGCGTGGCCGGGACTAATTATACTATTCAGTCAATGTTAATGCTAGAATTAACTACCCTGAATGGTCTTGTCGTCCCAACTTTGCAAACTGCTGGCAAATGCTTTACAATTGCTTTGCTGATAATGTGGTTTTGGTTGGGGTTTATTTGCACTGATTGTTGTAGGATACAAATGAAGGTTGTTCTGCAGTGATTGGTGAGTGCTGTGGCCGGTAGGTAGCAGCGTCCCGGGCTTGATTTCCGTGTATGCTAGGTCATTGTTGAACCAACGAGTTTTAGAGATGCACACTCTCCTTCCATGGGGGACCTGATTGAATGTGACCCTAATTTCACATTTCTCAACATTTGGTTGAACTTGATCGAACAGTTGAATAAAAAAAAAAACATCCATGTAATCTGACAAGGGGTGCTTATATCATTGGTGCAGTTTGTAAAGCCGCACAGGGGCCCAAGAGGTAAAAAGCCCCATTTCCACCTCCAAATCTGGTGGAATTGTGCATTGTGATGACCTATTGGTCTCCAAAAGTCCATATATTATTCTTGCACAGGGGCATCATCTGTCTGTGTCCGTCAGTGAATCTGAGCAACAACAAATAAAAAAAAGCAGCTATGGCTCTTGGAAAATGGAATTAATAAAATCACAGCAAGGAAATGGCAGTGCCAGGTACACTATATATTTTTTAACACTTTATGTATATTCATGTGGCTTCTTTCCCTTTTACTATAACGTCAGACGAACACTAAATGTTGTTGTGAACTTTATGGTTCGATTTAATCAGTTTGAGTCATTACACAAACAGTCTTTGATGAGGAATGCCTTCCAGCTCCCCCATCAACTTGCCATTGCATGAGCTATCCGACCAGTGGTGCCTCTCATCAACAAAATCCAGATTCTTTTCTCTAAAGAAATGCCTAAGAGAAATCGGTGTGGTGAAACAGATGATGAATCCAGCACTGACATGTTAAAGGACTGGCTACATGCCAGCATTTGACAAATAAGCCTCTAATAATATGGGGCTTAGAGAGATCTTATCACTGTTCAAAAATCAAGATCAATCTCTTGACCTTGGCTTTTCTTTTGTACTCTCTAATTCTCTTCCTTGCCATTGCTTCCCGTACACATTCTACTGTTACCAGAAAGGAGAGGAATGAGGATGACGGTGACTTCTTGTTCTCGGCTACTCAACTACTCAGACAATATACTGGATTACTGTACACGATTCACCATTTCTTCTATTATAATCAATAGTTACTATTTAAGATGCAGCAATAGCCGGTCAGGTTGAGTGCTTGCTCAACACCAATAGGAAATGTCTCATTACGAAGTGTTGCAAATTTATCTTTTGTTAGTTACATTAATATATAGGTTTTTATTACAACATATTTGGAATTAGAATTTTACCCTTGGAAATGTTGAGCTCTATACACACTTAAAGGGAACCTGTCAGGCAATTAATGCTGCCCGATACACAGGATGTGTGAACCAGAGACAGGCTCCATCATCACATCCCGCCCCCATGACTCCAATATTTATGGACATAACTGTTTATCACTGTTTATCACTCTCCCATAATGGTAGTTTTGCTTCACGTCACCTGTCTTATCTATGACACTATCTCTGTGCTGTGTTGTGCATAAATATGTGATTCTTCAGAATTTGTATTAGTCTATGAGTCTATGCCTGATGAAGAGACCTGAGTAGTCTCGAAAGCTTGCAATTTGTTACCATCTTTTCAGTTAGCCATTAAAAGGTATCAACCACTGAGGACTCTCAATTCTAAATATCTTTCTATCTACTGGCTACAAAGATATATATCTTTCCAGCATCCCTCTTATTAAACTCTCTCCTCTCCTTCCTCAATGTAGCAGCCAGGATCATATTCTTCTCCAACTGCTACACCGATGCCTCTACCCTGTGCCATTGGTTGCACTAGTTACCCATCCGATACAGAGTTCAATATAAACTTAGCACTCATCATTATTATATACCTGGCTACTTGTGCCGCAGTTTTATTTTCTTTTTGCTGATTGACGAACAGAAGTCATGAGTAAAGCAGATTGATAGACTGTTGTACTCTTGGTCACAAATTTACTGTAAATGAACAGATAAAAAATAAGTCCCTTTTCATACATTCAGCAAACAGCTAATAAAATTGTGAGGGATTAGATGTGACGGATTTTCTGGAAAGAGGACATGAAGAAAATGCTTTCTGATGAGCTGTTAGAGAGCAAGGGGCCCATAATTTGTTTTTGCTGGTCGGACCTACTCTTGGAGGGGTTTAACATTCCTATTAAATAAATATAAAACCAATGTAAAGACAAAGGAAAATAATAATAATCAAGGAGAGATCCAACTGATCTGCCAGAATTAAAATAAACATTTCCTTTGGATAACGTCAATCAACTAAATCCAATGTTTGACAACTGGTGTTTGTTTATCTCATTAGTATAATTCTACTCTTCTGTGTCTGCCGCTTGGCAGGGGATGATTTCTGGATGATGGTGATCTCTATGGATGACAGTGTTTACAATGTACTCAACACTTGGCCTGATACAATTTTAGGAATGACTTGGTTCACTGGATAAATCAACATGGCAGCTCTCAGTCAACAAAAAAAAAACATTATACGAGTAATTTATCCCATTCCGCTAAATGGGTAGTTCATACCTCTGTGACTACAACCATGGAAATCTGATTTTATTTTTTTCTTTTGTTTTTATATAGCCATAAGGACAGATTTTTATTTTTTTCCATTTCTGTTACAGTTGCAACAAGAGAAATATGGAACATTTACAAGAGAACTATATCTTTTATCATTAGTAATCAAAAAGCACAAACTTCACAAATTACAAATCATTGAGCAACTTTGGATTAATGTTGACTTTGGGGCTACTGTTCATAGATGTCAGACCAGAAAGTTTATCTGATGCCAAACGGACATTACAAATACTGAGGAATAGATAACTGAGAGATCAGATATATATATAAAAAAAAAAGTTGATTCATTATTTCAAACCTCAAAGCAAAATTCTTATTTTAATTGCATAATGACATGAAAAAGTTATTCTGCATTATAAATACAGTCATACAAATTTCTATACTTTAATATATATTTTTACTTCAGCACAGTAAACTTTTTTTCTTTTTTTTTTTAATAAAACCGTTTTTGTATTGCTGAATTCAAAGATCCATAACATTTTTATTTTTGAGTAATACAAGAGCTTGGTTTTTGTGAGAAGACTTACAGCTTTCACTGGAATCATTTTGAAGCACAAACAATTTTCTTGATCTTTTTAAAATTCTGTTGTTTTTTTTTGGTGAGACAGAATGAACATAAACTTTGCCTTTGTTTTCTTTTTAACAGATTACATTGCGTGGGGAAAGAGAATGTTTTTTAATTTTATAACATGGGTCGTTAGTTACTGGATGCGGTGATGCCACTAGTCAGGGTAAAAGTAACAAGCAGTGTATTGCTTGTAGCAAGTCGTAATAGTCTTCCGTACAGTGGCGTAACTAGAATCCAAGATAAAAACAAAATGAGCAAATAACCTATAGTAAATAAACAGTAATAGTACATGTAAATAATCTAGGGTACTTAACATTGTTTTGATTAAAAAAAATGTAAAAGCCATCCAATCATGACATGGTTCGGCATGGTACCTAACTCTTATAATTCAGACATCTGCCCATGGAAAGCTATATAATCAAAATAAACAGCCCCCCAAAAAAGGAGCCACACCCCTGTATGAACGACGTACAAAAAGCTAAACCAAAACCAAAATGGGCCGTTCATTCTGTTTACATAGCTTTCCACGCTTGTAAACAAAGACAGGAACAGCAGCAGAGAGTCATTGCTGGACCTGGGGAACAGGAGTATTGGAATCTTTATTATTTTCTATGTTTGCAAAACTGTGCGAAAATGCAAATGTATCCTGGACAACCCCTTTAAGATTTCCGTAGCCATTAAGAATAAAGGCTTGTTCATATGTTGCTACATTTTTGCCAAATGTTTTTCAAGGGTAAAAAAATGTTTCACTGTACAGTACCAAGGCACAGTATGAAAGCAAGAGGTGGAGGGTCAAAGAACTAAAGCAAAACTGAAAAATGGGCCAACACAGAACCATCGTTTTTATCCTAGGTTCTGTCTAACAGGTGTGCCAGCCATTTTTTTGTTTTACATTACATTGCAGCAAACTGAATGACAATTCTGAAATATCATACACACTATTCTTTTTTTTCCAAATCAGCAGCACAGCATTTTGGTTCCTTTGGTGTTTGTTTTGGTGATTTTCAACTTACGGTACATGAATTAGAGAAAAAAATGTAAATACAAATGCGTAAAAGAGTATTTTTGCATATTTTTTCTGCCAGTAATCTGGTTTTTGGTGCAGAAATCTGCTGCAAATATTCGACTTGTGCACATATCCTAATTCTATGAATACAACATGCGTTTCACATAGAGGATTTAGTTTTAAAGAAAAAAAACCTCAGTTCTATTTCAGCTATTGAGAACTTGGGAAAGAAAAATATGAGCTCAATTCAATGTTGCCTTTATGACATTAGCTGGTGTCACCATGAAAAAAAAGATTGATAACTATGTGGTGGGCCATTAAAACTGGATTAACTTTTGGGGGCTTTGTACCTTCAAGGGATGCTACTAAAATATAGGGTAGAACAATGCAAGAATGAGAAAGACCAAATGTCTCCGGGACCTTGTTATGGGATTTTCCTACCTGAGCTATTAAAATAACATAGGCTATAAAGCTTCCCACAAACACACCACTTGTCTTCCTGAAATTGGAGATCTTTACAGATGTGATTGTACTGAAAGGTTAATTCACCTGCCACCGCTCAGGAGATTTGGGGGCTCTCTAAAAGTCCTGCTGTTTACTTCAGATCATTCAAGGTGATGTCTAAACAAATGGAATAAGTTGATCTTGGTGGCTCAGGTTTAAAGGATCCTTTGTGTGAAATTTTAAGGTCAAAACTACTTGGCAAACATCGCCTTTGTTTGTGGGATTGAGAGAATGGAAGTGTAGGCCTCTAGTCAATAAGCTGTGAATCGGTTTATCCATCTAAGGGATTTCCACTCCTACGAAAGCCATTGAGACTCTTAAGATGTGTCGCTGATCCACAGGGCACCTCCTCATATCAGGAAAGTGCACAGATAGAAAACCTATTAAAGCTGCTTTGTTGAAAGATGTCAGTCATTAGAAGGCATTATCTTTCTTAATTCATGTCAATCTAGGATGACAATATCGTTGGTTGGAATAGACGTTCCATCATGTTTTAGCCTTAAATGGGTTTTGAAGTTTTCTCTACAATATGGGACATGTTCCTACTATTTTAGGACCGTGTATTCAAAAAAAATCATGATCTTATGACCTTGCCATGAAATTGGCCAATAATGTGGGTGTAAATAGTTTGCAAAAAAAATAAAGCGGAATACATATGCAAAGCATAACCTCACTACAAGTGAGCATGTGCAGAACGAACGAAGCCTATAGGAGGAGCAAGAGCGGCAATGGATGATTCTGTAGAAACTAGAAGGATATGCCACACTACTATTATTTCTATACCCACATCTTAGGACTTGGAAAACCAGTAATGGAGAGAGGAACCCCTAGGAACACTCATATCTATCCCAGGTGCATGGCCACACTCTAGACTTTCAAAGACATGGCTTAGACTGTAAAGCTGAAGAAGACTATAAACCTCACTTTATTCTACAGCTGCTGACTCATTTCAGATCTCACTTCTAGTCCAAAAGTGACTACATCTTAAGGGCTTCAGTGTCACCATGTGTATTCACTTCGGTTTAAAGTCCCAAATGGCCTAATATGGCAGTATGAATTTGTTCATGAATAAAGCAAGCTGTATGTTTACTTCCCAACAACAGCAACACTGTCGCCTATGGGATGTCTAGAAACAACTTTTCTAATAAGTAGAGCTGAGATGCAATGCCAGACAAAGCCCAAAGACAAGAGTGGTGCTGATATACAGTGGGGAAAATAAGTATTTGACACACTGCCGATTTTGCAAGTTTTCCCACCTACAAAGAATGGAGAGGTCTGTAATTTTTATTGTAGGTCCACTTCAACTGTGAGAGACAGAATCTAAAACAAACAAACAAACAAAAAAAAGAAAATTACATGGTATGAGTTTTACATAATTAATTTGAATTTTATTGCATAAAATAGGTATTTGACATGATAGAAAAACAGAACTTAATATTTGGTACAAAAACATTTCTTTGCAATTACAGAGGTCAGACGTTTCCAGTAGTTCTTGATCAAGTTTGCACACACTGCAGCAGGGATTTTGGCCCACTCATCCAGGTCTTTCAGGTTTCGGGGCTGTAACTGGGCAACATTGAGTTTCAGCTCCCTCCAAAGATTTTCTATTGGGTTCAGATCTGGAGACTGGATAGTCTACTCCAGGACCTTGAAATGCTTCTTATGGAGCCACTCCTTAGTTGCCGTGGCTGGGTGTTTGGGGTCATTGTCATGTAACAACCCATCTTCAATTCTCTTACTGATGGAACGATGCATGACCTGATCCATTCTCCCTTCAATATAGTGCAGTCGCCCTGTCCAATTTGCAAAAGAGCACACTAAAAGTGTGTTGATGTGGTTGTACTCATTCTTCTTCCTCCAATCACGGTGAGTTGAATTGATAACAAAAAGTTATATTTTGGTCTCATCTGACCACATGACCTTCTCCAATGCCTCCTCTGGATCATCCAGATGGTCATTGGCAAACTTCAAACGGGCCCGGACATTGCTGGAGTGAGCAAGGGGACCTTGCGTGCCCTGCATGATTTAAATCCATGAAGGCATAGTGTGTTACTAATGGCAATATTTGAAACTGTGGTCCCTGCCCTCTTCCGGTCATTGACCAGGTCCTCCCTTGTAGTTCTGGGCTGATCCCTGACCTTTCTCAGAATCATCCTTACTCCACGAGTTGAGATCTTGCATATAGCCCCAGATCGAGGAAAACTGACAGTCATCTTATGTTTCTTCCAGCTTCTAATGATTATGCCAACAGTTGTTGCCTTCTCGCCAGGCTGTTTGCCTATTGTCCTGTAACTCATCTGAGCCTTGTGCAGGTCTACAATGTTGTCCCTGGTGTCCTTAGACAGCTCTTTGGTCTTGGCCATGGTGGAGAGTTTAAAGTGTGACTGATTGAGTGTGTGGACAGGTGTCTTTTATACAGGTAACAAGTTCAAACAGGTGCAATTAATCGTAATGATTTAGAGATGATCTGCAAAGAGGAGTGGACCAAAATTCCTCCTGACATGTACGCAAACCTCATCATTAACTACAAAAAACGTCTGACGGCTCTCTGCTTGCCAACAAGAGTTTTGCCACCAAGTATTAAGTCTTGTTTGCCAGAGGGATCAAATACTTATTTCTCACTGCAAAATGCAAATAAATTTATATAATTTATACAATGTGATTTTCTGGATTTTATTTTTGATATTCTATCTCTCAATGTTAAAATTAATCTACCCTTAAAATTATAGACTGTTTATGTCTGTCAGTGGGCAAACTTACAAAATCAGCAAGGGATCAAATACTTATTTTCCCCACTGTATGTCAAAAATTACAGACCTTTCCAATCTTTGTAGGTGGGTAAACTTGCAAAATTGGCAGTGTATCAAATACTTGAAAATAAGGAAAATAAGTACTGCAACAAAGGTAAAATATAACATATTTGGGACATAACATTCATAAAAAGTATTTCCCACAAGACGAGCACGAATGTAAATGAAGATTCTTAAATTATGTGTGAATCAAAATCTTAACAATAATTCTTTGCCTTTCTTTTTTGCAGACAGCCAGTGGTTTACCAACGGTTGGTAGTTTTGTTGCAGCTTCAGGAATGACTCCATACCCCACTCCAGCACCAGTGTCCCCATACATGGCATATGGCACAGCAGCCCCCACAGGGTATGTGACAGGTCATGGATGGCAGCATACCGGGGGTATGCCATTATCTCCTCATAACTGCGACATTGCCGCATCACTAGCATTTAAAGGTATGCACACAGCACGAGAAGGTGAGAACCACCTAGATAACTGGCCCAGAACCCACTATATGTGCATCAAATAAACCTGATGTTGGCTTATCATATAGGAAACCACAAGAGAAAAAAGGAGACGACCATTAATACTAAGAAAAAGCCAATTTATTAACACAGCTCATTTGTTTTTCTGCTACATTAATAAGGTGGCTTTTCACCATTAAATGGTAGCCTTGCACACTTTTTCTGATTTTATCTGATGTGAAGTGTATTTAATCAGGATCTGCTTCAAAGTAGTAACATGCACCTATTATTTTAAAGCCTCTTCAGAAAAAAATGCTAAAACTTCTTATATCTTTCTTTTTTTCTTTCTTTATTTTTTTTTATATAGCGCTAACATATTCCGCAGCGCTTTACAGCTTTGCACACATTATCATCGCTGTCCCCAATGGGGCTCACAATCTAAATTCCCTATCAGTATGTATGAACATCAATGTGGAATTCTCATAGAAATTAATAGAAAGAGTTTTTCAAACTGTTTTGGAGCAGATCTGCTTGAAAAAAAAAAAACAGTGTGGGAACGTACACTAACATAACCTTGACCAAGCACTCAACTCAAAACTGGAAGTGTTTCCTGACTTGTGTATTAAAGAGTACCTATCACCAATCTGTGGCTGCCCTTTTTACTCAGCAAAAGAGTGGGCAGCCCCAGATTAGTGATTTCTCAAAATATAAATTGTCAAAAGGTCTCCTAAGTAACCCTAATGTTCTCCCAAAAGTCAGGCCCAACCTTCTGTTTTGTGGGATCTCGACATGCAGAGTAGGATCCCGCAACCCTCCGTGGTCTTTCTCTCAGTGAAAGATCGAGATATCATTCTTTGCACTAACCCAGCGCCACCACTGACTTTACTGTTCAGTAACCACTTAGTAAAGTCGTAACAGAGGGCATTGTGGGTTATGAATAATCTAGCAATAGAGAATGTATAACTGGTGGAGAAAAGTTGAACTTGATGGACCTGTGTATTTTTCAACCTAAGTAAATATGAAGTAACAGTGCTGCCGTGTATCTACAAAGAGAGAGGGTCTGCAGGGGTTTAATGTAGAGTAATGCACCTAGCACGGAGTAATCCTATTGCTGCACATACATTAAATGGAAGTATACTCGGTACTACAGATCAAGAGAAGGACTTGGGTATTCTGGTTACAAGTAAGCTGGGCAGCAGTACTCAATGTCAAGCAGCAGCTGCAAAAGCAAACAAGATTATAGGGTGTATAAAAAGAGAGAGAAAATCCCGCGATCCCAACATATTGTTAACACTTTATAAATCACTGGTGAGGCCACATCTAGAATATGGGATCCAGTTATGGGCTTCACATTTTAAAAAGGATATTTAGAAGTTAGTCAGTTCAAAGGCGGTCAACTAGATTATTACAAGGGATGGAAGGCCTCTCATATGATGAGAGGTTGGAAAAATTGGGCTTTTATAACTTACTAGATGGTAGCCCGATTCTAACGCATCGGGTATTCTAGAATATGTATGTAGTTTATTTATGAAGATTTTAGAATAATACATTGAATACACAGGATTCGGCCAAACGTGACCAATTAGCGAAGCGTGGTTCAAATCCCGCTCCAATTCGCGGCCGGACTGCGCCTGTCGCTGATTGTTCGCGGCCGGCCACGTACTATATAGCACAGCCACGTAGTATATAACAGCCCACATAGTAAATAGCACAGCCACATAGTACATAGCACAGCCATGTAGTATATAGCACAGCCACGTAGTATATAGCACAGCCACGTAGTATATAGCACAGCCCACGGAGTATATAGCACAGTCACATAGTATATAACACAGCCCACGGAGTATATAGCACAGCCCACGGAGTGTATAACAGCCCACATACCATATAACACAGCCACGTAGTTTATAACAGCCCAAGCACGCAGTATATAACACAGCCCACGTAGTGTATAACACAGCCCATGTAGTATATAACAGCCCACGTAGTGTATAACACAGCCCACGTAGTATATAGCACAGCCACGTAGTATATAGCACAGCCCATGTAGTATATAACAGCCCATGTAGTGTATAACAGCCCATGTAGTGTATAACACAGCCACGTAGTATATAGCACAGCCCACGTAGTATATTGCACAGCCACGTAGTATATTGCACAGCCCACATAGTATATTGCACTGCCCACGTAGTATATTGCACAGCCCACGTAGTATATAGCAATGTGGGCATCATATCCCTGTTAAAAAAAGAATTCAAATAAAAAATAGTTATATACTCACCTTCCGTTGGCCCCCGGATCCGAAGCGTTTACCGATGCACTCTTGGGACCGGAGCGCGCGAGGAGCATTGCGGTCTCGCGAGATGATGACGTAGCAGTCTCGCGAAACCGCTACATCATCATCTCGCGAGATCGCAATGCATGGAGCGGTCACCGGAGCATCGCGAGGAGCGGGAAAGGCCTGTTCTGGATCCGAGGGGCTGACGGACGGTGAGTATATAACTATTTTTTATTTTTTTATTATCTTTAACATTAGATCTTTTTACTATTGATACTGCATAGGCAGCATCAATAGGAAAAAGTTGGTCACACGGTTAATAGCAGAGTAACGGAGTGCGTTACACCGCGGCATAACGCGGTCCGTTAACGCTGCCATTAACCCTGTGTGAGTGCTGACTGGAGGGGAGTATGGAGCGGGCACTGACTGCGGGGAGTAAGGAGCGGCCATTTTGCCGCCGGACTGTGCCCGTTGCTGATTGGTCGTGGCTGTTTTGCCGCGACCAATCAGCAACTTAGGATTTCCGTTACAGACAGACAGACAGAAAGACGGAAGTGACCCTTAGACAATTATATAGTAGATAAAGAAGACATCTCAGAGGGGATCTCATTTATATATATAAATATATTTGTGTGGTCAGTACAAAGGACTAGCGCATGACTTATTCATTCCAAGGACCATACTTAGGACCAGGGGGCACTCATTACAGGTCGACAGTTAAATAGGAAAGGGTTCTTTACAGTTAGAGCAGTCAGACTGTGGAATGCCCGACCACAAGAGGTGGTAATGGCAGAAACTATAACAGCATTTATACAAGGGATGGATGCAGGTTATAGTTAATTTATTGACAAAATGAACAATTGGTGGAGAAAGGTTGAAAAAAGACCTAGGCTCATCATGTTCAACCTATGTAACCATGCAGAGGCTTGTGGGATCCTGCTCTGCATCCCACAACCCCACAGCTCGGCCTTAACATTTGTGGAGCTTTCTTGGGGGTCTGTAGGGTTAAGTTTAAGCAGTTATAGTTAGTAAAATCACTAATCTGGGGCTGCACATTCTTTTATTGAATAAAAAAGGCAGCCCCAGATTGGTGATGATTACCTTTTTTGCTATACTCAATCGCAGCTAGATACTTCTTTGATATTCTAAAGAAAGAGGTACAATCATGGCCAAAACTTTTGAGACTGATACAAACTTTGGTTTTCACAAAATTTGCTGCTTCAGTGTTTTTTAAATCTTAGAGTCGTCTGTTTTTATGGTTGCTGAAATACAATTATCAGCATTTAATAAGTTTTTACACTTTTATTGACAAATACTATTGCTCCTGAATGGTTGGGAGAAGTAGCTTATGTAGAAGGTGTAGATATTATTATTTAAAGGGAACCTGTCACCCCCAAGATTATACTCACCCAGGGGCGGTCCCGGTACGATGGGCGTCGCGGTCCGGGGCCTCCCATCTTCTTACGATGACGTCCTCTTCTTGTCTTCACGCTGCGGCTCTGGGAAAGGTCAGAGAGGCCCGGCGACTGCTCACTGCAGTACTTTGCTCTGCCCTCAACAGGGCAGACAAAGTACGCCTGCGCCGGAGCCGCAGCGTGAAGACAAGAAGAGGACGTCATCTGATGAAGACAGGAGGCCTCGGACCGGACCGCAACACCCATCGGGCCGGACAACAGCGCGACCGCCCATGGGTGAGTATAATATAACCTCTTTTTCTCATCTTTCAGGTTACATCGGGGGCTTATCGCCCCTGATGCTGGTGGGCTTAGCTCACCTTCGATTTTGGAGGTGACAGGTTCCCTTTAGTCTATGGCAAAATTCTGATGACCCCACTTCCTTGAATAAGAAGCAACCCCACGCATCAATGGCAGCAGAAAACTTTACTGTTAGCAGACACAGGATTTGCTTTAGCACTCACCAAGTGCAACGTTTCTCAATGATCCAGGACCAATTTGGTTATGAACAATGCTTTTTCTAGCATGATGGAGACAATGTCACAAGGCAAAAGTGATACCTAAGTAGGTCAGTGAACAAAACATTGACATTTTGGGTTCATGGTCAAAAAACTCCCCAGATCTCAATCCCATTGAGAACCAGTTGTGAATCTTCAAAAAGGGTGAGGATAGATATATATACAGTACAGACCAAAAGTTTGGACACACCTTCTCATTTAAAGATTGTTCTGTATTTTCATGACTATGAAAATTGTACATTCACACTGAAGGCATCAAAACTATGAATTAACACATGTGAAATTATGTACTTAACAAAAAAGTGTGAAACAATTGAAATTATGTCTTATATTCTAGGTTCTTAAACGTAGCCACCTTTTGCTTTGATGACTGCTTTGCACACTCTTGGCATTCTCTTGATGAGCTTCAATAGGTAGTCACCGGGAATGGCTTTCACTTCACAGGTGTGCCCTGTCAGGTTTAATAAGTGGGATTTCTTGCCTTATAAATGGGGTTGGGACCATCAGTTGTGTTGTGCAGAAGTCTGGTGGATACACAGCTGATAGTCCTACTGAATAGACTGAGAATTTGTATTATGGCAAGAAAAAAGCAGCTAAGTAAAGAAAAACGAGTGGTCATCATTACTTTAAGAAGTGAAGGTCAGTCAGTTCGAAAAATTGGGAAAACTTTGAAAGTGTCCCCAAGTGCAGTGGCAAAAACCATCAAGCGCTACAAAGAAACTGGCTCACATGAGGACCGCCCCAGGAAAGGAAGACCAAGAGTCACCTCTGCTTCTGAGGATAAGTTTATCCTAGTCACCAGCCTCAGAAATCGCAGGTTAACAGCAGCTCAGAATAGAGACCAGGTCAATGCCACACAGAGTTCTAGCAGCAGACACATCTCTACAACAACTGTTAAGAGGAGACTTTGTGCAGCAGGCCTTCATGGTAAAATAGCTGCTAGGAAACCACTGCTAAGGACAGGCAACAAGCAAAAGAGACTTGTTTGGGCTAAAGAACACAAGGAATGGACATTAGACCAGTGGAAATCTGTGCTTTGGTCTGATGAGTCCAAATTTGAAATCTTTGGTTCCAACCACCGTGTCTTTGTGCGACGCAGAAAAAGTGAACGGATGGATAGATGCCTGCTTGCCACCGTGAAGCATGGAGGATGAGGTGTGATGGTATGGGGGTGCTTTGCTTGTGACACTGATGGGGATTTATTCAAAATTGAAGGCTTACTGAACCAGCATGGCTACCACAGCATCTTGCAGCGGCATGCTATTCCATGTGGTTTGCGTTTAGTTGGACCATCATTTATTTTTCAACAGGACAATGACCCCAAACACACCTCCAGGCTGTGTAAGGGCTATTTGAACAAGGAAGAGAGTGATGGGGTGCTACGCCAGATGACCTGGCCTCCACAGTCACCAGACCTGAACCCAATCGAGGTGGTTTGGGGTGAGCTGGACCGCAGAGTGAAGGCAAAAGGGCCAACAAGTTCTAAACATCTCTGGGAACTCCTTCAAGATTGCTGGAAGACCATTTCCAATGACTACCTCTTGAAGCTCATCAAGAGAATGCCAAGAGTGTGCAAAGCAGTCATCAAAGCAAAAGGTGGCTACTTTGAAGAACCTAGAATATAAGACATTTTCAGTTGTTTCACATTTTTTTTGTTAAGTATATAATTCCACATGTGTTAATTCATAGTTTTGATGCCTTCAGTGTGAATGTACAATTTTCATAGTCATGAAAATACAGAAAAATCTTAAAATGAGAAGGTGTGTCCAAACTTTTGGTCTGTACTGTATATATATATATATATATATATATATATATATATATATATATATATATATATATATACACTAGATGTATTTGTTAGTAAAAACGTCCTAAATTCTTATAATTGTACATCAGTAACCATAGAAACATCCAACTAAAAGATTGAAAAACACTGAGGCAGCAGAACCAAAATTTGTGTGAGTCTCAAAACTTTTGGCCACGACTGTACCTGCTAGGTAGTCTGGTACTCTGCTTCGCAGGTCACCAGTATTATAAATAGAGACTGGTGGGGTACTGGATTAGTAATTCCGTATTTGGTTCATGGAGTTTCAAGTTTTGCTTGTGCTAAAATCCCTGTTTGCTTTCTTTTTTAGTAAGTGAAGATATAATATAGATATATTAGTTCCATTTTATGGAATCGGTCACTAGGTTTTTGCTACTTATTCTGAGAGCATCATTTAGAGACAGAGAACCTGATTCATGTGATGTCACTTACTGTAGTTTTTATAAAATTATAGATAAAAAAAAGTTGTAATCTGGCACCAAAAAGAATGTATTAAAAAATCCACTCGTCCATTAACATCCAAAGAATCAAACCAAAAATAACATGTAAAAAAATGTATTTTTCAATGTGTTACTTTTTTGTTTGATTCTTGGTATTAAAATTCCATTTTATTAGTGTCCATTAAAATCCACAATTTTCAACTACGATTTGCCGATGGGGATACCAGCATCAATTTTTGGAATTTATCCACATGACCGTTGGTATTTGTGGTAAGTTGATGTAATTTTTTCCACTTTTTTCTTTTCAAAAATTAGTTTTATCAGCAGGAGATTATCACTAGAGGACTAGTAACCCTGCTGCCAGGTAGTTCTCCATATTCATGAGCTATGTATAGCCCTGCCCACACCACTGATTAGCTTTCACCCTTTGCACATTGGCAGCATTCTGTGTACAATCACTGGTGTGGGCGGGGCTATACAAAGCTCAGCATTCTGAGAACTGCTAGATCTGCAGCAGAGAAAACAGGAATTTTATCAAAACTCCAGAGTCCAGTAAAGTAAGTGAGACGTCTCCGGAGTCTCTGTGCCTCTCTGATAGGGTAGCAAAAACCTTGTGACAGATTACCTTTAAATATTCTATTAGCATTTGAAAGAAATGGAATTAATTCTAATTTATATAATTTTTTTTTCATTTGAATTTTTAGCAGAAGAAACAAAAGTAAGCATCCATTTGCGTAAATCTCCACAGTCCTACCACACATCCCAACGCCACGGGACAGTTGCTCATATGACAAGTGCATAGAAATGAAGGACAACCTCTGCAATCTGACATACAAGTATCACGGAAAACATTCCATATCCTATCAAGCCAGTAGCACATGCAGAACTGGAATTTTGCCAGAAATCTGCCAATCACATGGATCGTGAACACCTGACCACTTGTGCAAAGCAACCAGCTGTCTCATCTTCACCTGGATATGTGGTCATCATGAAAGACATACACCTGGTGGACATACTGTGAAAGAATCTTCTCTGGATTCATTGAACCATATCTCTGCACCTTCTTATGGAATTTGAGACATGCCACTTTCCCGTTGAACTAAAACAAAAAAAAGGAAGTTTTGTTACCGTACGCTCAACATCTATTTGCCTTTTATAAGACTTGTGGTTTGTAGCTTTAAAAATTTAGAATCTCTCACACAAAAGAAATCTAGTCATGAAACCTGAATTCAATGTGAAGAGGAAATGAAGGGACTTTGGACTTGCAGTGCACCTCGTGCTGGGTGAAGTTTTGCAAATGTTCGATAGCCAAACATGGGGTATATGGGTTTAAAACCCAAACTACACAAAGGTTTATGGTCACTCAAAGTGATCGAACCAGATAAAATCTGGAGGACTCATTCATACAATCCACGATTCAGCCTCTTAAGCATTAAATAAGACACGTCTTGGCCCAACATCTACTAGGATATGTAAACATATGGTAGATGACAAGCACAAACCAAAGCGGAAATGTGAAAACGTGTTCTGTCTTTTTGTATAGGTTTTAATTATTATGGTTATTATGGTCCAAGTTAACTAATGGGCGGGAGGGTCGGGGTAATATTTTGTCTTTTACTTTACAGGTGAATTTTTTGTAGATAATTTAAAAAGGAAAAAAAAAAAACTCATGATGGTCCCCGCTGAATTCTGGCATAGAACTTCTTGAAATGTTTAAACTTTTTCTGCAGATTGAAATGGGAGGTTTAGTTTATGATCGACACCTAAGCTTCTAACTAGCATATTTTTCTGGCGGTGGCACACACAAGTTGAAAGAGGAGCCAAATTCTTTAAACAATTTTTCCATACTCCCCGAATTATTTGTGATGTAGTGCAAGTGTATTACAATTCGTACCAATTGCCACCTTCCCCGGTTTCCACTACTGTTCCCGGTCCTTTTTAATTTACATGACAGGTCTTCAATTTGCCTATTCACATTATGTGACCAGAGCTTCTATTCCATTTAGTTTTTTAGAAATCAAATGAGGCGCTATAGACTTACAGTGGGTACAGAAAGTACTCAGACCCTTTAAATGTTTAACTCTTTGTTTCATTGCAGCCATTTGGTAAATTCAAAAAAGTTCATTTTTTTCTCATTAATGTACACAATGCAAATTTATTAAAAAAGAAAAACTGAAATATCACATGGTCATAGGTATTCAGACTCTTTGCTCAGTATTGAGTAGAAGCGCCCTTTTGAGCTAGTACAGCCATGAGTCTTCTTGGGAATGAGTCACATGCTGTCCATTTCCTTGCGCTCCTCCTTGAGATGGTTCTACTCCTTCATTGGAGGCCAGCTGTGTTTAATTAAACTGATAGGACTTGATTTGGAAAGGCACACACCTGTCTATATAAGACCTCACAGATCACAGTGCATGTCAGACCAAATGAGAATCATGAGGTCAAAGGAACTGGCCAAGGAGCTCAGAGACAGAATTGTGGCAAGGCACAGATCTGGCCAAGGTTACTAAATAATTTCTGCAGTACTCAAGGTTCCTAAGAGCACAGTGGCCTCCATAATCCTTAAATGGAAGAAGTTTGGAACCAACAGAAGTCTTCCTAAACCTTGCCATCCAGACAAACTGAGCAATCATGGGAGAAGAAACTTGGTGAGAGAGGTAAAGAAGAACCCCAAGTTCACTGTGGCCTTTTTCGTGATAATTCTAAGCGGTATGTGTGGAGAAAACCAGGCACTGCTCATCACCTGCCCAATACAATCCCAACAGTGAAACATGGTGGTGGCAGCATCATGCTATGGGGGTGTTTTTCAGCTGCAGGGACAGGACGACTGGTTGCTATTGAAGGAAACATGAATGCGGCCAACTACAGAGATATCCTGGATGAAAACCTCTTCCAGAGTGCTCTGGACCTCAGACTTGGCCGAAGGTTCACCTTCCAAAAAGACAATGACCCTAAGCACACAGATAAAATAACAAAGGAGTGTCTTCAGAACAACTCTGTGACCATTCTTGACTGGCCCAGCAAGAGCCCTGACCTAAAACCAATTGAACAACTCTGGAGAGACCTGAAAATGGCTGTCCACTAACGTTCTCCATCCAACCTGATGGAACTGGAAAGGATCTGCAAGGAAGAATGGCAGAGGATCCCCAAATCCAGGTGTGAGAAACTTGTTGCATCATTCCCAAGAAGACTCATGGCTGTACTAGCTCAAAAAGGGTGCTTCTACTCAAAGGGTCTGAATACTTATGATCATGTGATATTTCAGTTTTTCTTTTTTAATAAATTTGCATTGTGTACATTAATGAGAATAAAATGAACTTTTTTGAATTTACCAAATGGCTGCAATGAAACAAAGAGTCAAAAATTTAAAGGGATCTGAATACTTTCCGTACCCACTGTACAATGAGAAAGCGGCTTCAACTCCGCACACCTCTCCCTGTATGAGCCAGTTAGTCGATTTACAAATCCTGTGGGCCAGAAGACAACTGTAGTGATGTTGGAAACATTGGAAGATGGCGATCAGTAAATATTTTAATACACTTACCAGAATAGGAGAACAAAGGAGAATATACTATATTCTGGTATTTGATATGGAGTTGGTTTTTCTTTTTGGCTTTGGGTTCTTTTGCACTATTTAGAGCTTAATTCCCCATTTTTGGTCAATATGTCTCCTGGCTTTGTTATTATTTTACTACACTTGCATTATATCACATACAGGACTAGGCGGGCTTAGGGGAAAAAAGTGCTGAGACCTCTTCTATAACAAATGTACGCCTCTTAACGAATTTAATGCATCTTAC
This sequence comes from Ranitomeya variabilis, assembly GCF_051348905.1. Lineage (NCBI taxonomy): Eukaryota > Metazoa > Chordata > Amphibia > Anura > Dendrobatidae > Ranitomeya > Ranitomeya variabilis. The sequence continues at coordinate 654,888,418 of NC_135232.1, read as the reverse complement.
ACCAGCGCTCACTTAATTAAAGGGACTTTGTCAGCAGGTTTTGCTATGTAATTTGAGAACAGCATGATGTAAGAGCAAAGACATTGATTCCAGCAATGTGTCACATACTAGACTGTGATGCCATTTCAATATAATTAGTGTTTTATCAGCAGGAGATTATCACTACTTGACAAGGCATATTGTGCCTCCTAGTCAACTGCTCTGTGTAACCCCACCCACAGCACTTATTGGCAGATTTCTATGTATGCTGTGCATTGACAAAATGCTGCTGATCAGTGGTGTGGGCGGGGTTATACACATATCAGCATTCTGAGCACTGCTAGATCTGCAGCAGAGAAAGCAGTGATTGTATAAAAATGGCAGCATGCAGACCAGCAAGTGACATCACTGAAATCAGGATCTCTATCTCTACATTACACTGCTCTCAGATTACATAGCAAAACCTGCTGATAGATTCCCTTTAATACTGGTGTACATGACGGCAGCCATAGTGTATTGGGACAAAACAGCAAAAACAATAAAGCAATACATTTTCTTCCATGTTTTTGGCTTACAATTACTGGTGCAAACTAAACAATGTTGTGTGAAAGAGACCTTAGAGGTGCCCATACATCTTCGACAGTGGGTGGCCGATTACTCGATCGGCAATATCTCCTGACTCTGCATACACATGGCCACTCTGCTCTTCAGTCTGGACAGTGAAAATAGGCCTCTGGTTGTGTCTTATCATTCTGGGGAATAAATGAAGAGTGAAAGTCAACAAACCAACTCCTTCTTTTCCCCAATATCATCTGTCGGAAAGCTCCATACACCTTAAACACTTCTGTGTTTTGGGCAACTGCCTTTAATTCGTATGGGGCCTTTGAATGGGTTATGTAGGGCCATCCAGAGTTGCTCACTTCTGTATGGGAAGTGACTGGTGCCGATGACGTTACAACTCCAAGTCATTGGTACTGCGGTCTTCCTATAGTGAAGTGAGCAGCTCTGGACAGTGCTGAATAACCTTGCAGTGGTGTCTCATTGTCCACAATCTTTGGTATCATCTTGCATTCAAAGTATTCTGGTTTAAGTGCTATACCATTTACAACATGTCAGCCAAGATCTATTCTAGTTATGCTAATTTATTTGAAATCTATGAACAATCCATTATTGATAGGACTTCTATATGCCACAACTAGGGTTGAGCGAAACGGATCGTTCATTTTCAAAAGTCGCCGACTTTTGGCAAAGTCGGGTTTCGTGAAACCCGACCCGACTCCAGCGTGGGATCGGCCACGTGGTCGGCGATCTTGGCGCCAAAGTCGCGTTTTGTATGACGCCTTCCCTGCCATTTTTTCAGCCAATTAAGGAGTATGGGCAGCGTGATGACATAGGTTCCGGCCAGCGTCATAGAGCCATATTACCGTTTGGGCTGCAGTGATTTCCGCAGTCAAACACAACACATGCTTTGCACGGAGGAGAGAGAGAGAGAGAGAAAGAATAAAATACACATTGACTTGCATTGGGTTTCGTGTTCCGGTCCGGAACCCGACTTTACAGTAGAATCGGCCGATTTCACGCGATCCGACTTTCGAGAAGGTCGGGTTTCACAAAACCCAACTCGACCCTAAAAAAGCAAAAGTCGCTCAACCCTAGCCACAACCTCTTGGCACCACATAAGTGTGCATTCTGCTGGACTTACAGGATTGTCTGACTCTGATGGAAACAACACTCTGTTGGAGTCTATCAGTGGCGTGACAGAAAGAGGGTTCCTTATAAAGCACTTAAGAGACATAACTTGTAAGCCCGGCACTTGCACAACTCAAATCAGCCTGAATTAAGCATTTAATCAGCTCCTGTACATTCAGGATCCGTTACGGTCACATGAAGACTAAATCTTGAAAGTCTTAGTAATATCTGTCCTTAAACGTAATTTTCTGCTTCATCCCTCCATACATTACATGGACGAGCTGTGTTACAATGAATACCAATTTCATGTTTCTGAATGTGCCTTACCATGGTGAGCAATAAAACCCCCATGTAAATCCCTTCTCTATGGCTTTGTGTATATTACTTTGCAGTTGGTAATTAATGCAGAAAATAATGCAATGTTTGGGTATGCGCTTCACAATGTCTTATTCAGGCAGATTACGCTCTGAAAAAAAGAGCTAAGGAAAAAGAATGGGCATGTGCATTCCTGAGTAAAAACGACTTGTTATACCTTTGTTTAGACTTTTGACAGCTTCGGATCTCCAAAGGCACCAAGCAGTTAAAACAAGAGAGTTGACCATTTTTCAGGCATTTTCCACCCTGAGGCTATGTGCACACGTTGCGGATTAGGCTTAGGAATTTCTGGTGCGGATTCTGTTTCTCCTGGCAGAAAACACACCTGCGGTTTTTTGTACGGTTCCGCAGCGTTTTTTTGTGCGTTTTTGCGGCGGTTTTCTTGCGGATTTGCTGCGGTTTTTACCCCTGCGGTTTTCTGTAATGGAGTGGGTACAAAAAAGCTGCAGATTCACAAAAAAGAAGTGACATGCTACTTCTTTTAAACCGCAGCGTTTCCGCAGCGGATTTTCCGCAAAGTGTGCACAGCATTTTTTTTTTCTCATTGATTTACATTGTACTGTAAATCAATTGCGGATCTGCAGCGTTTCTGCACCTCAAAAAACGCTGCGGATCCGCAGTAAATCCGCAACGTATGCACATACCCTAAAGATGCTCTTCAATTTATAATCGAAGTCAAAGGGAAGGCTGAAAATACGTATGTCCGGTAAATTTTTTAAGTATTTTACTAACGTTTTTGATTCAAAAACCTCTAGATATTTTTCACTGTTGAGTGAAGTTAAAAAAAAAAAAAGACGCCACTAAATAAATGTAAATTTCAAAAAACTGACCGTCACATCCAAACATAGATCAAGTGTGAACAGGTGCTGAACCTAGAGTCACCAACTCGTACACAGTCAAACAAACAAGGCAGCACTCTGTAGCGCCAAAACATGCAAACATGAAAACTGAACTGCATTACTGCACTAGAAATATGAAAAAATTAGAGCATTTAGCGCATAAATTGGCCAATTTACGTGTACCTGGTAGCCACTTTACGGCATCTCTCGTATACCAGGTCCTACACTTTCCTTTCCTCGCCGAGAATAAACGTCTTCATCTGAATGGGTAACTGTGAAACCTCTTCTTAGACTAAATTTCTCTCTCTCTCTCTGTGGAGGGGTAAAAAATGACCGTCACATCGAAACATAGATCAAGTGTGAACAGGTGCTGAACCTAGAGTTGAACTGCATTACTGCACTGCTCTCATTTTTTCATATTTCTAGTGCAATAATGCAGTTCAACTTTCATGTTTCATGTTTGCATGTTTTGGCGCTGCAGTGTGCTGCCTTGTTTGTTTGACTGTGTACGAGTTGGTGACTCTAGGTTCAGCACCTGTTCACACTTGATCTATGTTTGGATGTCACGGTCAGTTTTTTAAAATTTGTATTCACTAGCCTTCTGACCGAGCACTCCGCCTCTTAGCCACAGGTGTTTTTTTATCGCAGCAGGTCCATTACCCCTCCACAGAGAGAGAGAAATTTAGTCTAAGAAGAGGTTTCACAGGTACCCATTCAGATGAAGACGTTTCTCAGCGAGGAAAGGAAAGTGTAGGACCTGGTATACGAGAGATGCCGTAAAGTGGCTACCAGGTACACGTAAATTGGCCAATTTATGCGCTAAACGCTCTCATTTTTTCATATTTCTAGTGCAGTAATGCAGTTCGACTTTCATGTTTCATGTTTGCATGTTTTGGCGTTACAGTGTGCTGCCTTGTTTGTTTGACTAAATAAATGTAGACATTTCCTGGAGGGTCGTCTTCTTGAAAAACACAGCAGGTTAGTAACATAGCAAGGGGCGGTAGCCATGTGTGAGGTACTCATCTCTTTCCCCCCAGCTTGTCCCATGAAGGTGGGTTTGCTGACTTGGGTGTGTGGACTTGTGCTTTGGGGAAGGGGCGCTTTGCTCTTGCAGGCCGCATGTTATCTTTGACTTGGGTTGGCCAGGACCAGGTGTTTGACAGTACAATGAGGAAGACCACCAGTCAAAAATACACGTTTTACGTAATGAGAAGTCGGTGGGGGTACACAACTTAATGAACGTTTCCTTTACAATACGTAGCATTTTCCACACAGTCTCAGTTCCTTTCTCTTTTCTCACTTGCTCTCTATCATTACCGTTCCTCTCTACTTCACCACAGCTCAGCTCAGTACTGCAGTTCAGCTAGCAAGAGTCCTTTACTCAACCCACAGTTCCATGTCTTCTTTCCCCTCGAGGGAACTATATTGTTAGTGTGGCAGGTAGCCATCTTCTCAGTCTCTGACTCTCTGGGACTTTCGCCCAGGGCACTCTCTTCATCATACGTACTGTGTCCCATCTAAGCTTGTTGCCTATATGAGTTATACACTCTGGGCCACACTGCCTTTCAGTCATTTCTCTCTTTTGCTCTCTGCTAGGTTCTTGCTATCCTCTGTCTCATCTCTCATTAAGAACACCCACGTTATGCGGCACTGCTCACATCAGACATTAGGTTTTCTTTCTAAGCACTATGTGCCCTTTCTAGCTTCCTGACAAGAAATTGTCTCTGTCCCTCCAGCGTAACGCCTCCCACTCTGGGCTGGTCACAACCATTAACTCTCTTTCCTTACTGTCAAACAATCCACATTATTAACGTGTCGCACAATTCATATTACACGATATAACCATATACCGTACTTGTTTTTCAAGAAGGAAACATGGGCAATATGCCCATCTCCTTACAGGTTCACCCACCTGAAAAGGATGGTGAACATACTTTTAGGGCGTTTTGCCATTCTTTAGTTTTTGATGATTAGATTGGTGAAGCTGCCAAGTGTTGGACTCCTGTCAATCAGCGGTTAGCAGCTCCGACAGTGCCAGATGAAACTGTGCAGAGCCAAAGCACCACAGCTCCATACATGGTTTAGTGGCTTCTGAAGATTCAACTAGAAAAAGGAGCATGTTCATTGGCAGCTGCTGGAGCAGGAAAGAGCGGATTGTTTGAGGAGTCGGTTGTGGGACCCCCATTGAATGCATGTGAATAACCTATACGAAGGTTATCAATAACCAAGTAGTGGTAATCCCAATTGTTGAGGGGTAACATTACTGCTGGTCAGCCATGAGAAGTAGATGGATATCTGTAGTCAGATGTTCATAGCCATGACTATAGTGATATAAAAAATGCCTCTTTTTTTGCACCTAGACTATTTTATATAAGTTTTTAATTTAATCTACAGTATTTTAGGACACTTTCAAACAGGATTTTGCAGGAAACCGCCTTATGCATCCTCTGCTATATAAAACATTAGTCGACTATACAGGTGCTTCTCATAAAATTAGAATATCATCAAAAAATTAACTTATTTCAATTTTTCAATATAAAAAGTGAAACTCTTACATTACATAGAGTCATTACAAACAGAGTGATCTATTTCAAATGTTTATTTCTGTTAATGTTGATGATTATGGCTTACAGCCAAAGAAAACCAAAAAGTCATTATCTCAGTAAATCATAATTATTAACAAAAAAAACCTACAAAGGCTTCCTAAGCGTTTAAAAAGTTCCCTTAGTCTGTTCCAGTAGGTTCCACAATCATGGGGAACACTGCTGACTTGACACATGTCCAGAAGGCAGTCACTGGCACACTCCACAAGGAGGGTAAGCCACAAAAGGTCATTGCTAAAGAAGCTGGCTGTTCACAGAGTGCTGTATCCAAGCATATTAACGGAAAGTTGAGTGGAAGGAAAAAGTGTGGTAGAAAAAGGTGCACAAGTAACCGGGATAACCGCAGCCTTGAAAGGATTGTTAAGAAAGGGCAATTCAAAAATTTAGGGGAGATTCACAAGGAGTGGATTAATGCTGGAGTCATTGCTTCAATAGTCACCACACACAGACATATCCAGGACATGGGCTACAAGTGTCGCATTCCTTGTGTCTTGCCACTCATGACCAATAGACAACGCCAGAAGCGTCTTACCTGGGACAAGGAGAAAAAGAACTGGACTTTTGCTCAGTGGTCCAAGGTGTTGTTTTCAGATTAAAGTAAATTTTGCATTTCATTTGGAAATCAAGGTCCCAGAGTCTGGAGGAAGAGTGGAGAGGCCACAATCCAAGCTGCTTGAAGTCTAGTGTGAAGTTTAGTGATGAGCACAATTAAGCACAGTGATACTGTTGTTTTTAAACCAGGTATTGGTACTTTTGGCTGTGTGGACAGGTGCCAAATCCTGCTGGAGAATGAAATTTATATCTCCAAAAAGCTTGTCGGTAGACGGCTGCGCTGACTTTGGTCTTGATAAAACACAGTGGGCCTACACCAGGAGATGACATGGCTCCCCAAACCATCACGGATTGTGGAAACTTCACTAGTGATGAGCGAGTGTACTCGTTGTTCGGGTGATCTCCGAGTGTTTGTTAGTGTTCGGAGATTAAGTTTTCATCACCACAGCTGAATGATTTACAGCTACTAGCCTGCTTGATTACATGTGAGGATTCCCTAGCAACCAGGCAACCCAAAATTTACTCAGCCTGGCTAATAGCTGTAAATCATTCAGCTGTGGCGATGAAAACTAAATCTCCGAACACTAACAAATACTCGGAGATCACCCGAACAACGAGTACACTTGCTCATCACTAGTGAAGTTTCCACAATCAGTGATGGTTTGCGGAGCCATGTCATCTGCTGGTGTAGGTCCACTCTGTTTTATCAAGACCAAAGTCAGCGCAGCCGTCTACCGACAAGCTTTTTGGAGATATAAATTTCATTCTCCAGCAGGACTTGGCACCTGTCCACACAGCCAAAAGTACCAATACCTGGTTTAAAAACAACAGTATCACTGTGCTTGATTGGCCAGCAAACTCACCTGACCTTAACCCCATAGAGAATCTATGGGGTATTATCAAGAGGAAGATGAGACACCAGACCCAACAATGCAGATGAGCTAAAGGCTGCTATCAAAAGCAACCTGGGCTTCCATAACACCTCAGCAGTGCCACAGGCTTGATCGCCTCCATGCCAAGTCGCATTGATGCAGTAATTGATGCAAAAGGAACCCCGTGTGCATTTACTGAACGCACATTTCAGTAGGCCAAAATTTCAGATTTTACAATCATTTTTCAAGCTGGTGTTTTAAAGTATTCTAATTTACTGAGATCATGACTTTTGGGTTTTCATTGGCTGTAAGCCATAATCAACAACAAGTGTTGCAAATTGAAATTTTGGTTGGCTATTATCCTAAGTCATGTGACAAGGCTCGTTAAAGGGTCGACAATGACTTGTAGGATTGCTACTTCCAATAGGTGGCACTAGAGTTCTAGTTCTCTTCCTCTCTGAAGAGACAATTTGCATAATTTGCATATTTCCCAGAGGAGCATTGTGGCTTTAGGTCTCCTCATCTCAGCATGCTTAGCATGTCAATCTCCGCAAGGAGAAACAATACTTCTTGGACATTAACAGAAATAAACACTTGAAATAGATCACTCTGTTTGTAATGACTCTATATAATATACGAGTTTCACTTTTTGTATTGAAGAAGTGAAATAAATTCACTTTTTGATGATATTCTAATTTTGTGAGAAGCACCTGTATAAATACAGATTCTAGAGTTGCAGTCAGCAATCTATTTCCATCACAGACGGAAAGCCACAGGTTGGTGACTGCTACATGAGACAGGATATGTATAGGCAAGGATCACATAATCCTAAAATGGATCATTTATGTTTGGTATAAAACACATACATAGGCTCCACTTACCCTGCGCATGCCAATTCTTCTCATTTTGGTATAATTTAGGGGATTGGACTGGCATACTTTTGCACAGATGTTTTGAAAGGTACAATTGTCTTAGCTATTTCTATACAGACACACCCCACAAAAAGACAAGGACGTCTGTGGGCAACGTATGGTATTCAATTCACTAAGCCACCAAGTCAGCTTTGGTCTGGTTTTTGCATTTCTCTAGATCAGGGGTCCCCAACATGTGCCTCACGGTTTTCTGCCAGCTCGGTGCATTAGCACCAGGTCTAGAAAACGGCTATGGGGAGCAGGTCTCCCGATGGTGACTTTTGGGAATAGCCCTGAACAGAAGAGCAGATCTAGGTACCCTGAGGGTAATTTGTTAAGCAGGAGATAGGATGATATCACTAGTCAGAAGGTTGCTTGAGGCTGAAAGCAATATGGTGGAGGGAGTCCTTGGTGCGAGAATACAGAAATGGGGCAAAGTGGGAGCCCCTAGTTGTAAGAATACTGCCTATAAGGATGGGGGCACATGATGTCAGTGTGATTTCTGCAAGAAAGCCTTGGCTGGCATTATACCAGTAATGGGGGATCTGAATGTCATTACTCAAGGGTCTGTTAGGGCTCATTCAAATGTCTATTTTATTTTTCACATACGAGAAAAATGGTCCTAGTTTAATCAGCATATTTTAGAAAAAAAGTTTCTCTAATCTCATTTCCAGGAGTACGTGACAAATTAATTTTTTCATGTACCCATAGATGTGCATTGCCAATTTTTATTCAACACTGGGATCAAAATCAGACGTATCCACAATTTTGCATGAACCTCTCGGTCTGCAAAAACAAACGAAAAATCGGTCAGGTGAACTACCCCATAGACTAACAAGAGTTCTGTCTGTGAAAGATACGGGTACAACTCATACGCAAAAAATGGATGTGTGAACGAGCTCCAAATGTAAGAAAGGTTGGGGACCACTGCGTCATAGTAAAGTAGATATTTATCAGCAATCTCCAACCTTTGGCCTCCAGATGCTGTGAAACATGCATGATAAATCTTATTGATCACATTGCTAGTTAGTTATAGTCATCTTCTTGCAAATACTTAAAAACAACAATCCCAAAAGCCAAAAATGTTGGATCTCTACTCCTGCGGTCAGCTGAATAACCCACAGCAACCAGCCAGGGATCAAGCCATTAGTCAAGCAAGCTTTCCTTTCAGTCCATATTTTCCAGCGATTGCCAGTGAAAGGAACAAGTATATTTGGAATTGTCGTTCTAAGGATTAAGGGGATTAATGAGGAGCACATATGTTTTCATATAGTATTATGCGATCAGCGTACAGTTAATGTCTACAAATGTTAGCATGCGCTTTACCCCAGGAAGAAAGATCCGGTCTGTTGTCTCCTGAAATCCTCCCTAACATCTGCGCCTTCAGCTTGCTGTGGGATGCTAGGACGACGTGTGCGGTGGAGGGTGCAAGTTTTCCCTCACATTTACCACATGTGGATAGTACAAATATACTGTACATCTACCACATATGAGTAATGCACCAAAGCTGAATATTCCCAGATATATCGCCGTCACCTCTGGACCATTGAAAACATATAATACGGCCATAAAAATGTAATTCACTGCATTGCTTTTTCGGCAAAAAATAAGCAAAAAAACAACAAAACTGACCTAATTTGCAATCCGTTAAAGGGAATCTGTTAGCAGGTTTTTTGATATCTAATCTAAGAGCTGCATAATGTAGGGAACAAAACCCTGATTCGAGCGATGGGTCACTTACTGGGCTGCTTGCTCTAGTTTTGATAAACTGTTTTTTTCTGGCAGATTACTATTAGAGGACTAGTAAACCTGCTGCTATGTAGTTCAATAGCGCTCCCAACACTGATTGGCAGCTTTCTGCCTAGGCACAGAAAACTACCAATCAGTGATGTGGGCGGGGTTATACAGAGCTCAGCATTCAGAGAACTGCTAGATCTACAGAAAATAAACCTGTAAGTAACACATCACTGGAATCAGGGTCTCTGCCCATACATCATGCTGCTCTCAGATGAACAAAAACCTGCTGACAGACTCTTTTTAACTAATCTCTTCCCCAGAATTGGTGCCTTTTCCTTCTACAGTCACAGGCAGTGGGAGAAGCACCTTGTAGATCTACATTACACAGATACCATGTGCTAGTCCCAGATTGTTGCATGTCTGTGCTGTGCAGATTAGGGGGCCAGAGAACTACTTGCTAGCCTGGGATTAATGCTATACATGTAATGGCACTGTATACATAGGGTGTTTGTACATTGTAGATGTAACAGCAGTTTGTCGGCTGTTTTACAACAGTCTGTAGTTTTCGTTCCATTTCCAATACGGCAGTCAATAGCTATTAGATGGATAGATAAAGGGAGTGGATTCCAGTAATGACATTATTTTAGGAAGAAATAGATTGCATCATTAGAGCACCACTTAAAGGGAATCTGTCATCAGATTTATGCTACCCCATCTCAGAGCAGCATAATGTAGGGACAGAGATCCTGATTCCAGCTATGTGTCACTCAGGGTATGTGCACACAACATCCTTTAGATGCCGGTGTTCCTGCATCACTTTTAAAACACAAGACTTTTCAGGGAAATGCTGGCAGTGTTTTTTCTGAAGTGTCTTTTGGCATCCTTTTCGCCGTGTTTGTTGCAGCGTTGCCACCAATGTATGTCTTTTTTTTTTTTTTACTGAGATTCAATGTAGGAGTCGCCTGAATAATGGTCAGGTCACTTCTTTTAAATTTTTTATTTTAGAAGCCTGAACCACTTAAAGGAAATCGGTCAACAGAAAAAAAGCATTAACTTGCAGATTAACCCCATAGCTGCAGGTTAACAGTGTTACTAACCTGCCCTGTGCCGCTGTAACTGCGCCCCGACCCTGACTGAAAGTCAGCCTCAATGCAGAGCGAGTGTCAGTCAGGGTTCGGTGGCCCGGTTACAGAGGCCGCTCTGTATACTCAGAGCAGTGACTGACCCCGCGCTGAAGCCAACTCCATGACTGAAGACGGGACGCTGCGGGGAGGAATAAAGTTAATCATCCACACAAGCTCTCCAGCAGCGCACTCCTGCGCAGGCGTGCTTCTCTGCCCTGTTGAGGGCAGAGCAAAGTACTGCAGAGCGCAGGTGCCGGGGCTCTGACATTTTCTGGCACCTGCGCACTGCAGTACTTTACTCTGCCCTCAACAGGGCAGAGAAGCAAGCCTGCGCCTGAGTGCGACGCCATGTGTGGATGATGCAGGGAAGCGTCATCCAGATGAAGACCTAGACCAGCGACACCCATCAGACTGGACCGCCCCGCAGGTGAGTATAATAAAACTCATTTTTCAGTTCTTCCAGGTCGGGTTGGGGCTTATATACAGTGTTATAGAATGCTGTATATAAGCTCTGAAAGGTAATGGCCGTATCTTATATCGGCCAAAACCGCTGACAGGTTCCCTTTAATGTGGGCTCCGTCGCTGAACCCACATCTTTTCCAGCAGATGTCATCATCTGACATGTGCCCCTAACAGCCGTGGATGGAATAATGATCCACCTGTGGCTGTTAACCTGTTAAATGCTGCTGTCAATCTCTGACAGCAGCATTTAACATGATCGTGCCGGAAGCACGTCACTAATCTCGCACATCAGCGCCAGTGTCACAACCCCTGTAGTTGTTATTACCTAGCTGTAACCACTCCCCTGGCCATGAATGAATTCGATAGGTAAATGGTGTAACGAGAACAAAAAGTCAGAAAGGCAGAATGACCTTCTTTTGGTCGCCGCAACATTGCACTAAAATGCAGTAACGGGGAATCAAAACATCGTATCTACACCAAAATGATATTAATAAAACCATCAGCTCGACGTACAAAAAAAATAAGCCCTCATCCATGGAGACTCAACGGATCTTGGAAAATATTGCAATTTTATTTTTTAACAAACTTGGTTTCATTTTTTTCACCACTTAAATAAAAATAAACATAGACATGTTTGGTGTCTATGAACTCGAAATGACCTGGAGAATCATAAAGACAAGTTTCAGTATTTGCCGAACACGGTAAAGAAAAAACATGGAATTGGATTTTTTTTTTGCAATTTCACCGCAGTTGAGATTTTTTTCCCTTTTTCCAGTACACAATATGGTAAAAATCAATGGTGCCATTCAAATGTACAACTCGTCCCACAAAAAACAAGCCCTCACATGGCCATGCTGACGGAAAAATAAAAAAATTATGGCTCTAAGAATAAGGGGAGAGAAAAATAAAAAAAATAAAAAATGGCCTGGGATTGAAGGGCTTAAAGGAGTTTTCCCCAGTTAATATTAGGCCGGCGTCACACTGGCATATTGCATCCGATGCGAGATGCTAATGACACTCGGCTCCTGCTCGCAGCAGAGCAGGAGCCGAGTGTCATGCGTCTGTGCTCCGATTCTCTCGCACAGGGAGGTTCGGAGCACAGCTGCGGAGGAGGTGGAGAAATGAATTTCTCCATCTCCTCCATTGCTGGGGTCCGCTTATAACGCACAGCACTCGGATGATATCCGAGGGGTGTGCGCTGTCTCACTCGCACCCATAGGCTTATATGGGTGCGAGTGAGCCGAGAGTTTTCCTCGGTCCGAGACAATCACAGCATGCTGCGATTGTCTCGGACCGAAGAAAACGGCCGACAAAAAGTCGGCTGGTGGGAGCTGCCCCATAGCTTAACATTGGTCCGAGTGCAATGCAACGCCAGTGTGACGCCGGCCTTAATGATATATCTTTAATGTAGTTCATCAATGTGAGAGTGGTGGGGTTGAACTTCTGACATCCCAGTGATAAACTGTTTATGGGGGGGATGCAGCCTCGTTATTGTTCAGTGCTCCATATATCAAAGCACCATACATACAGTGGCTTGCGAATGTATTCCCCCCCCCTTGGCATTTTCAGTGTGCATAGCTATTCACCCCCCTAAAGTGGGTACTTTGCAGAGCCTCCTTTGTGGCAATTACAGCTGTAAGTCGCTTTGGATAGGTCTATGAGCTTTCCACATCTTGCTACTGGAATTTCTACCCATTCCTCAAGGCAAAACTGCTCCAGCTCCTACAAGTTAGATAGTTTCCTCTGATGACCAGCAATCTTCAAGTCTGACCACAGGTTCTCAATTTGATTAAGGTCTGGGCTTTGACTCTGCCACTCCAAAACATTTACAGTCGTGTGTTGCTTTAGCAGTGTGCTTTGGGTCATTGTCTTGTTGGAAGGTGAACCTCCTTCCCAGTTTCAAATCACTGACAGACTGAAACAGGTTTTGCTCAAGAATATCCCTGAATTTCGCACCATCTTCCCCTTGACAACTCAGGTCATTTTCCCTGTCCCTGCTGCCACGTTTCACTGTGAGGATGGTGTTCTTTGGGGTGATGAGCTGGTTTGGCGCCGGAAATGGTGTTTACCCTCATTGCCAAAACGTTCAATTTTGGTCTCACCTGACCACAGCACCTTTACTCCATACATTTGAGTCTCCCACATGTCTTTTGGCAAACTCAAAATGAGACTTACAATTTTTGTGAATAAGTAAAAGATTTTTTCTGGCCACTTTTCCATAAAGGCCACCTCCATGGAGTGTACGGCTTATTGTGGTCGTATGGACAGATACTCCAGTCTCGGCTTGGGAACTCCACAGCTTGGTGGGCGGCCCCCTCTTGGCAGGTTTGTTGTGGTACCATGTTCTTCCCATTTGATGATAATTGATTTGATGGTGCTCCGGGGGATCATCAGAGATTGGGATATTTTTTTTATAACCTAATATTGACTTGTACGTCTCAACAACTTTATCCCTGACTTGTTTGGAGATCTCCTTGGTCTTCATGGTGGTGTTTGGTTGGTGGAGCCTCTTTCTTAATAGTATTGCAGCCTCTGTGACCTTTCAGAAAAGGAGGTACACTTAGACTGCACAAATGGACTTCCCTTCACTAAGCATGGGACTTATGAAGGGAATGGCTTGCACCAGAAATTTTTAGGGACTTCATAGCAAAAGGGGTGAATACATATGCACATGCAAATTTTTATTTATTTAATACCATGAAAATTTTTACTTATTTGTTTTTTCATTTCACCAACTTAGACTATTTAGTGCTGATACATCACACACACAAATCGGATTACAAACAAATTTAAACAGGTTGTAATGTAAAAAAAAGTAAAAAGCCAAGATAAATACTTTCCCAAGCCATTGTATAGTAGTGGCTGGGCTGTGTCACAGTTTCGCTGTTGCCCCTTCAAGCAAATGATTGGCTTATCCTAAGAATAGTTTATCAATATGGAAACTCAGGTCATTCCAATTAAAAATATTATATTATTTACACAAATTTCCTTGTGTTAAAGAAGTGAAATCAATCCCAGATTTATAATTCGAGGGAACCCATCTGCTTGGAAAAGTGCAATTTATGGGCAGCAGGACAGCAAGAATAGATTAATATCACTTGTATTTTATTAATTAGAATGCCTGCTCATTCTGGGTTTAGGGGTGAAGGGATGTTTCGATTCAATCACTGACGGTCATTCCTATATAAAAGTTAGGGAGAAATGTCAATTACTGATTAGGACCGCCCCTGTGACTCCCAAACCCAGAATGAGTATGGATTTCAATCAAATTTCATGTTATAAAAGGTTTGTGGGAAAAGATTTGTTATATCAGTTGGCATGCAGCAGCGGGACTTGAACATATAATTCGAACACGCCAAGGTCACTCAGGTAGCACCCGAGCATGCTCAGATAACACCTCATCATTCGCTCATCACTATTCTTCATCTACCCCTCTGATGGAATTTTAAAAGCTGCACCCGACTAGCGGCCATAACACCACTTACACCCACTGTATCCTTCATAAATCTAAGGTATTAATACAAAACTAATATTCCTAAAAACGGTCTCTTCTTTAGCTTCTATTTTAGGAACTTTATGTAAATTAATTGTAATTAAAAAAAAAACGTGATGCCTGTGACAATACGGATTTACAAAACCCAAGGGAAATATTGGGCAATGAAGTGAATAAAAGTAATATATTTGGGCTGGGTGGCAGCATGTCTTATAGGTACAGTAAGTGGCATCTCCTGATTTGGTACATCACTAGAAAGGAGTACAGCCATTCAGCTGTATCTGTCATCTTCCTAAGATTCGGCACATAACAAAAAAAAATAAGAAATTGGACTGTAAATGGCAGATGATATACAGTGTAAACAGCAGGAAGGTCATTTGGGGATAAAAAACAAACATTGTACTTTACTCACTGAATGACATCAGATTAGTGCATTTACTACCGAGGATGGATATGGGAGTGCTTGTTGACAAAGGACTCTAATGCCGCTCAGTGTCTATCTGCTGCAACAAAGGACACAAAGTTACTATTATAAATCTAACAGAAGTTGATTATTCATCCATAAGGGAACTGAAGATTGTATTTTAGGACACCATACACACTATAGAGAAAAGTTAGCCAAACCCAACAATATCAATGGCCACCTCAAGAAAAAAAAATTGACTGGCTATATTGAGTTTGGAGGGGACAAATGGAAGAGCGGCCAGCCATCAGCTATTGGTAGTGTATGGGGCAGTCATCAATTACACTTAGGAAAGCATGTGAACATGCAGGGATAACTCCTGAAATAATGTTCCTCTTCTTGTAAAGTCCTCTGTCATTCTTGGCCAGTCCGACCTCTTCCTTTTCCCCATTGCCTGGTTTCTTTCAAATCTGTTTCTTCACCTTTAGTATAAAAGTTATAGCTCTGGCTCTCTTCCGAGGTTGCCCAGGCCAAGATCCACACAAGCCAACCTTGGACACACTGAGTTATGGATTACAAGGTCTCATTGTGCAGACGTTTCCATTCAGGTACACGACCACCAAACAATGCAGCCAAAACTAAAAGGCTCTGCAGCAGAACTGGTCATGGATATGTTTGCTCAGCCACATGTATCAAATGACTTTTTTCCTTCTGCCCTAGTAACATACGTATTTAGGATTCCACAACTCCCTTATTTCGGGGATTCTTCTTACTTGTTTCTATCATTGATAGAAATAAGTTAGTCGAACATAAAAAGTCTCTATGTCATATATAATATTAGTTTTTCATGATGCAAACTGATATTTTTATTTCAGAATAACTCTAGATAAGTAATCACAATCCACTTGAGCCAAAGAACATTGGTGCAAAGTTCTGGATTACAGGCCAAAAGTCTAAGGGCTCATTCAGACATCAGTTTTCCACATACGAGTTCTATCAGGTTTTCCACTGATAGTCTATGGTCTGCCTACATGATTTGTGCGATACTGATCCGAGCTGGAGAAACTTTTCTTCATGAAACTCTGATGAAACTGATTAGAAACACTGATGAAGGTCAGATGGCTTTTCTTTGCGTATGAAAAAAGAACCAACATCTTGAATGTGCCCTAAGGCTGTACTCCTGAGAGAGTCCTATGAAAGTTCCTAGGCTTCATTAAGATGTCAGTGATTTTTCTCATAGGAGATAAAAATGGACTGATTTCCATTGTTATGTTGGGACAGTGTCACTTTTTATCATCAGTGTTTCGTAAAAATTTTTCGTACACAAAAACCTGTTTCTCAAACTTCTATCAGTTAGTGACAAATGGATGCAACTAAAACGGTATCCTTGCATTGTCCACGTTTTCATAGACCTATTGACTTGCATTTGCAAGTTTGATTGGTTACTTGGATCAAAAACAGACATTTTTTTTTTTTAAAGGGAACATCTGCATTATCATTAGTGATGATCAAACGTGCTCTGATGAGGTGTTATCTGAGCATGCTCGGGTGCTAACCGACTGACTTTGGCGTGCACGAATAACATGTATGAATCCCCGTGCCTGCATGTCTCTCGGCTGTTCGACAGCCACAACACATGCAGGGACTGCCTAACAAACAGACAACCTCTTCATGTGTTGCAGCTGTCGAACAGCCGAGAGACATGCAGGCACGGGGACTCGAACATATTATTCAAGCACGCCGAAAATATTTTATTAGCACCCGAGCATGCTTGGACAGCCACATATCCGAGCACGTTCGCTCATCACTAATTATTATATACAACAAATCTAGGCTCTTTCTGACCAGGATTCCTCCACCACTGAGTAAGGCCCTGTTTACACCTGTTTCAGAAACACAAAAATATTGTTAGTGCCGGACGCCTTGTCGGCCAAACATCAGTAGCGTGAGATCTGTAGAATTTTCATGGTGTCAGTCCTTTTCACCGGAATAACTAGCAATCAGGTAAAAATGGTGACATCTACGTGGAAGCCTCCTAACATGATAGGTGCACAGTGTCCTCTTTTTTACTCACATCGGCTAGGATCTTATTTTCCTACTGCAAAAACACACAAAAAAGTTAGTGCTCAGTGAAACCTCTATAAACTGCGTACGTACATTGTATGGTCACCTGCATACTCGGAGTGACTGACGGGAGTATTAACAGTGTATATACTCACGCACGGACACAGTCTACGGTAGAGGTGGTAGGACGTGCATGACAAGCAGATCCCCGCTATCGAAAATCACTGCTCGGTGAGAGTACGGTGAGGAAGATGAGGGTGTCTGACACATACACATGCCGGTAAATGGATTTGACATACAAGCCCACACAGGAAAGTCTAAAGACAATCTCATCAACCTTTTATTGACCTCATGAGGCTCAATAACAATGTACACCCATTACAAAAAAAAGGAACCAAAATCCAGGTAATCACAATGATGAAATCTTTCATAAAAGGGTGAGAAAAACATGGCTGCTTTCCTCCAGAAACAGCACCACACCTTTCCAGGGGTTGTGTCTGATATTACAGCTCAGATTCAAGCTCCATAAGTGAATGTGGACACTTGGGGGCAGGTGTAGCACTATATCACAAAGTAACCATGTTTTTTTTTTATTTTTGTATAACCCTTTTATTATAACAGTAGTGATCTATTATGTAAAATTACAAGTTCAGAATCACAGTTTCTTTTTCCATATCAGTGGCTGCACATGAGGTGGATATCCACATCCTGGGATGTTACTCAATGAGGCAAAAATGTACGTATCTTGTATAGTGGTGAGCGAATGTGCTCGGCTAAGCTGTTATCGGAGCATGCTCAGGTGCTAACCAAGTGACTTCGGCATGCTTGTATAATATGTGTGAGTCCTCGCGGCTGCATGTCTCATGGTTGCTCGACAGCCAAAACACATACAGGGATTGCCTAACAAACAGGAAAACCCTGCATGTGTTGCGGCTGTCAGTTGTGAGACATGCAGCCGCGGGGACATGAACGCAATATTCAAGCTCTTCGATGACAGTCAGATAGCACCCAAACATGCTCGGATACCTCCTTGCCCGAGCACATTCGCTCATCACTAATCTTGTATTTTATAGAGAAACCCCATTAATCTAAAACATGGTATATAGAAAGTCTCACTTTTGTAGGTCTGAAGAGGGAGAAAGTTTACATTCTACTAAAGTTGTCAGCACAAGAATCATAACAAAGGGAAATTAATACAGAGAGGGTTATCTTCATTTATCTAGGAAAGCACTGACAGGGCTATAGACATCATGCCTATTCCATCCTCGTACTGGGTGTCCATAATATATAGTAAGGGAATTGCAGTACATACCAAATGACCTAAAATGTACCTTTCATTTTACATTAAGGCTGCGTTCACATTTTGTGGCCGCAAAGTGAATTTTATTTTTGATATAAGTGCAGCAAAAATTTGGCGTAATTTGGCAGCAACATGTAAATATATTTTAATGGGTTTTTCACTTGAACGAAGTGAACTTGCAGCACCAGGTAAAACTGCAAATTTACTTGCCATACATATGTAGTTGTTTTACCTGGCGTAGATGCCGCTGTATTCCTGAATCTGGCGTCATTTTTTTCTTTTATTCCTACGTCTCTCCATACCTGAGATATGGCCCCCTCTTTCCTGTATGTAAATATAGTCTCATTAGCCAAGGGGGTGTGATCCTCAGTTATAAACCCATCCCTGATGACCACATCCACTGAGGCTACTTTCACAGTAGCGTCGTGCACTGCACGTCGCAATGCGTCGTTGTGGAGAAAAAACGCATCCTGCAAAGTTTTCTGCAGGATGCGTTTTTCCCCCATAGACTAACATTACCGACGCATTGCGACGCAGTGCCACACGTCGCAACCGTCGTGCAACGGTTGAGTCGTGTTTTGGCGCACCACCGCCACAAAAAAAAGTATTTTTGAGCGTCGGGACCGCCATTTTCGACTGCGCATGCGCGGCCGAAACTCCGCCCCCTCCTCCCTGGACCTTACAATGGGGCAGCGGAAGCGTCTTAAGACTGCTTCCGCTGCCAACGTCGGGCATTTTCTTCACAGTATGCGTCGGTACGTCGGGCCGACGCAGCGCGACGGCCCCGTACCGACGCTATTGTGAAAGTAGCCTAAGCTAATAAGACTCAGTTTATATCCAGTAAGGAAAAGGCCATATCTCAGGGATGGAAAGTTGCAGGAACAAAAAAACAGTAACATTTATTCCAGGAAAAAATGACATTTATGGAAAGTGAAAGCTTTCCGGGACCTTTTGCATGATGGATGGAGTCCAAGCTTCAGGCCCTGTGCAGAACTATGAAGGGACTAATTATGGACAAGCTGCTGAGTCTGTGCATACAATGAACAAACATGGCAACCACAGATGAGTTTGGTCCCTCATCAATCAAAAACTGATGGCCTATCTTTAGGCCATCTATCTAATGTGTGGAGAATCCCTTTAATATTTCACATAATTGTATTGAGATCATTTCAGCAGATCAGTGTTGGGCATGTCTATTTCCGTGATGACAGCCTTCTGCAGATTCCATCTTCTGAAGACGCTGGGCAGAGATGTTCTCACGGGACGGCAAATGGGTCCGGGTCACCAATGCTTCTGCAACCAGGCATAGGAATATTCATACACCAACAGCATTACTGCCCCACCTGAAATACAGCACAATGGGGACTTGAATTCTGCTTATGTCATTTATTTGCATGCAGTCGTTCATTGCTTACACTAAGGAAGGGAATGTGGGTGAGGAAGAAAATACAGGTAACGCATACCAGACGAGAGGCCATGGGGGCAGGTTAATATTCTTCAAGACAGGTATAAAAAAAACAACACATTTCCTTTGTACATCTTCAGGGCTGCCCTCGAGATCCATAACTGAAGTTCCCATATGTTGGATTATGCTGAGCACATTTGCTTAATAAAAGACTTGTCCTCTTCATTTCAATGTTAATCCACTTTGCCGTTCAAATGTTTAGCTTCTTGAGCGCTTTTTTTCAACTTCAGATTTTAAAAATGCCTGGTTGAATAGAAGTGCACGTTCCTTTCTTTGTGGTGCCTT
The DNA here is from genome assembly GCF_051348905.1 of Ranitomeya variabilis. Lineage (NCBI taxonomy): Eukaryota > Metazoa > Chordata > Amphibia > Anura > Dendrobatidae > Ranitomeya > Ranitomeya variabilis. The sequence continues at coordinate 654,868,265 of NC_135232.1, read as the reverse complement.
AAATACATTGGTACACAGTTTTTGAAATAACTCAGCAGGGAGGTTGTTCCAAACATTTTGGAGAACTAACCACAGATCTTCTGTAGATGTTGCTTGCTCAGTTCCTTCTGAGTCCTCCTTTATGTAATCCCAAACAGACTCTATGATGTTGAGATCAGGGCAGTGAGGGGCCGAATCATCACTTTCAGGACTCCTTGTTGTTCTAAATGCTGAATGGCGTATGTTTGAGGTCATTGTCCTGCTGCATAGTAAATTTGGAGACAATCAGACGTCTCCCTGATGGTACTGGATGACATACGGTAATTATCAGCACAGCATTGAGGACATCAAGAAATAACCAATGTTGAGTACCACTGAGGCAGTGGTCGGCCAAAGAAACTTAGAGCAGCAGATAAGAGACACATCATGCTGACTACACATCTAAATCAGAAGATGTCCAGCAGTGTCATCAGCCCAGAACTGGTAGCAACCAATGGGACCCTGCTACACCCTTCTACTATTTAGAGAAATCTGGCAAGAAGTGGTCTTGGTGTAAGAATTGAGGCCAAAAGCCATATCTTCCACATCTTCCAATTGACGCAACTATGCACAAAAACATAGGAAGTGGGGTGCAGAAAAATGGCAGCAGGTGATCTACACTGATGAGTCAAATATGAAATATTTGGCTGTAACAGAAGGCAGCTTGTTCCCGAATGGCTGGAGAGTGGTACAGTAATGAGCATCTACAGACAACAGTGAAGTATGAAGGAGGTGCCTTTCAAGTTTGGGGCTGCATTTCTGAAAATTACGTTGGGAATTTGATCAGGATTAATGGTGTCCTCAATGCTGAGAAATACAAACAGATACCTATCCATTATGTAATACCATCAGGAGGTGTCTGATTGGCTCCAAATTCATTCTGCAGCAGGACATCAACCCCAAACAATCATCAAATGTTATTAAGAACTATCTTCAGTGTAAAATAGAACAAAGAGTCCTGTAAGTGATGATATGGCCTCACAGAGCCCCGATCTCACCATCATCCAGTCTGTCTGGGATAACATGAAGAGACAAAAGGGTTTGACATCCACAGAGGATCTCCAAGATCTTTAGAACAACCTCCCTGTTGAGGTCCTTTAAAAACTGTGTGCAATTGTACCTAGAACTGAGGAAAGGTGTTGCGTTAATTGATAAAAATAAACTATAACCACTTCTATTTTTGAAAGCATTCTCAATCTGAACAATTTTTTCCTATCTGGTTAAAATGCTTGCACAGTACTGTACATTTTTATTCTGCTTGTTTATTTTGTTCTCAGGTTATTATTTTGGTGATATGTAATGTGGCCATTTATTCCAATAGATACCTCTTGTAAACGTCAAATTGTAATTACGGTAAACGTGCATTATAGGTTATAAATAATCTATCGTTAGATCATGTACAGGTCCTTCTCAAAAAATTAGCATATAGTGTTAAATTTCATTATTTACCATAATGTAATGATTACAATTAAACTTTCATATATTATAGATTCATTATCCACCAACTGAAATTTGTCAGGTCTTTTATTGTTTTAATACTGATGATTTTGGCATACAACTCCTGATAACCCAAAAAACCTGTCTCAATAAATTAGCATATCAAGAAAAGGTTCTCTAAACGACCTATTACCCTAATCTTCTGAATCAACTAATTAACTCTAAACACATGCAAAAGATACCTGAGGCTTTTAAAAACTCCCTGCCTGGTTCATTACTCAAAACCCCCATCATGGGTAAGACTAGCGACCTGACAGATGTCAAGAAGGCCATCATTGACACCCTCAAGCAAGAGGGTAAGACCCAGAAAGAAATTTCTCAACAAATAGGCTGTTCCCAGAGTGCTGTATCAAGGCACCTCAATGGTAAGTCTGTTGGAAGGAAAAAATGTGGCAGAAAACGCTGTACAACGAGAAGAGGTGACCGGACCCTGAGGAAGATTGTGGAGAAGGACCGATTCCAGACCTTGGGGAACCTGAGGAAGCAGTGGACTGAGTCTGGTGTGGAAACATCCAGAGCCACCGTGCACAGGCGTGTGCAGGAAATGGGCTACAGAGAAGCAGCACTGGACTGTTGCTAAGTGGTCCCAAGTACTTTTTTCTGATGAAAGCAAATTTTGCATGTCATTCGGAAATCAAGGTGCCAGAGTCTGGAGGAAGACTGGGGAGAAGGAAATGCCAAAATGCCTGAAGTCCAGTGTCAAGTACCCACAGTCAGTGATGGTGTGGGGTGCCATGTCAGCTGCTGGTGTTGGTCCACTGTGTTTCATCAAGGGCAGGGTCAATGCAGCTAGCTATCAGGAGATTTTGGAGCACTTCATGCTTCCATTGGCTGAAATGCTTTATGGAGATGAAGATTTCATTTTTCAGCACGACCTGGCACCTGCTCACAGTGCCAAAACCACTGGTAAATGGTTTACTGACCATGGTATTACTGTGCTCAATTGGCCTGCCAACTCTCCTGACCTGAACCCCATAGAGAATCTGTGGGATATTGTGAAGAGAAAGTTGAGAGACGCAAGACCCAATACTCTGGATGAGCTTAAGGCCGCTATTGAAGCATCCTGGGCCTCCATAACATCTCAGCAGTGTCACAGGCTGATTGCCTCCATGCCACGCCGCATTGAAGCAGTCATTTCTGCCAAAGGATTCCCGACCAAGTATTGAGTGCATAACTGAACATTATTATTTGATGGTTTTTTTGTTTGTTATTAAAAAACACTTTTATTTGATTGGACGGGTGAAATATGCTAATTTATTGAGACAGGTTTTTTGGGTTACACTGGTCAACAGCATTTTTGGTGCCAAAGATATTTCATCGAATTTAGGGTATTTTTGGGGTGCTGATTCTGAATATGTCATCAGTTTTGCCAGATTGGCTCAAGTTTTTGAGATTTTTGGTATCTTATTTATAGCACTTGTTGGTAAATGCGACGCATCATCTCATTAATTTCTTTGGATTAGTACTTGAACTGAGCAGTTCTCAATATAGTTTTGTGTTAATTAGTGTTCTAAAAGTTTGTTCATAGCTTGATTTTTGCACTAACTTTATGTTGTTGTCTGTTTTCCAGTGAAAAGCATGAACTCATCAAGAAGAAGTTGTCTTAACGATCCAGACTCATTCTGTTACATTTGTGGTGAATACACACTGCCAAAACATAAAAGAAACATAACAGACTTCGTAAAAAAAGTGTATTTTGCCTATTTTGGGGTTATGCTTGGGGACCAAGACAAGTTTTGGGCACCACACATAGTGTGCAAAGCATGTATCGAATTATTACGAAAATGGAGCAAAGGACAAAGAAAAAGCTTCAAATTTGGTGTTCCAATGGTGTGGAGAGAGCCAAAAAATCATCATGATGACTGTTATTTCTGGTAAACACAGGTACAGGCACATCTTCACAATGAGGGACAGGCCTTCTTGCAGATTCCATGTTACTCCCATTTTCGTTTCTTATGCTTATTGAATCCTTGCACTTGCACTGCACAGAAATAACAGTCATCATGATGATTTTTTGGCTCTCCCCACACCATTGGAACACCATATTTGAAGCTTTTTCTTTGTCCTTTGCTCCATTTTCGTAATAATTTGATACATGCTTTGCACACTATGTGTGGTGCCCAAAACTTGTCTTGGTCCCCAAGCATAACCCCAAAATAGGCAAAATACACTTTTTTTACGAAGTCTGTTATGTTTCTTCTATGTTTTGGCAGTGTGTATTCACCACAAATGTAACAGAATGAGTCTGGATCGTTAAGACAACTTCTTCTTGATGAGTTCATGCTTTTCACTGGAAAACAGACAACAACATAAAGTTAGTGCAAAAATCAAGCTATGAACAAACTTTTAGAACACTAATTAACACAAAACTATATTGAGAACTGCTCAGTTCAAGTACTAATCCAAAGAAATTAATGAGATGATGCGTCGCATTTACCAACAAGTGCTATAAATAAGATACCAAAAATCTCAAAAACTTGAGCCAATCTGGCAAAACTGATAGCATATTCAGAATCAGCACCCCAAAAATACCCCAAATTCATTAAAATATTTTGGACAACAGAAAAAAAATTTTTTTTTGTTGACCTGTGTTATCAGGAGTTGTATTCCAAAATCATCAGTATTAAAACAATAAAAGACCTGACAAATTTCAGTTGGTGGATAATGAATCTATAATATATGAAAGTTTAATTGTAATCATTACATTATGGTAAATAATGAAATTTAACACTATATGCTAATTTTTTGAGAAGGACCTGTATACAGTAACACTGGTGGAGAAAGGTTGACCATGATGGACCTGTCTTTTTCCTTTTCAACCTATACAACTACATACAGTTAGGTCCATATATATTTGGACAGAGACAACTTTTTTCTAATTTTGGTTATAGGCATTACCACAATGAATTTGAAACAAAACAATTCAGATGCATTTGAAGATCAGACTTTCAGATTTCATTTGAGGGTATCCACATTAAAATTGGATGAAGGGTTTAGGAGTTTCAGCTCCTTAACCCCTTCATGACCCAGCCTATTTGGACCTTAATGACCTGGCCATTTTTTGCAATTCTGACCAGTGTCCCTTTATGTGGTAATAACTCAAGAACGCTTCAACGGATCCTAGCGATTCTGAGATTGTTATTTTCGTGACATATTGAGCTTCACGTTAGTGATAAATTTAGGTCGATAATTTTTGCGTTTATTTGTGAAAAAAATGGAAATTTGGCGAACATTTTGAAAATTTTGAATTTTTATTCTGTTAAACCAGAGAGATATGTGACACAAAATAGTTAATAAATAACAATTACCACATGTCTACTTTACACCAGCATAATTTTGGAAAAAAAATTTTTTTTTTGCTAGGAAGTTATAAGGGTTAAAATTTGACAAGCGATTTCTCATTTTTACAACATAACTTACAAAACCATTTTTTTTTAGGGACCACCTCACATTTGAAGTCACTTTGAGGGGTCTATATGGCTGAAAATACCCAAAAGTGACACCATTCTAAAAAACGCACCCCTCAAGGTGCTCAAAACCACATTCAAGAAGTTTATTAACCCTTCAGGTGCTTCACAGCAGCAGAAGCAACATGGAAGGAAAAAAATAACATTTAACTTTTTAGTCACAAAAATGAACTTTTAGCAACCTTTTTTTAAATTTTCCCAAGGGTAAAAGGATAAACTGGACCCCGAAAGTTGTTGTGCAATTTGTCCTGAGTACGCCAATACCCCATATGTGGGGGGGAATCACTGTTTGGGCGCACAACAGGGCTCGGAAGGGATGGAGCGCCATTTTACTTTTTGAATGAAAAATTGTCTCCAATCTTTAGCGGACACCATGTCGCGTTTGGAGAGTCCCTGTGTGCCTAAAGATGGGAGCTCCACCACAAGCGACCCCATTTTGGAAACTAGACCCCCCAAGGAACTTATCTAGATGCATAGTGAGCACTTTCAACCCTCAGGTGCTTCACAAATTGATCCGTAAAAATGAAAAAGTACTTTCTTTCACTAAAAATATATTTTAGCCTCAAATTTTTTGTTTTCACATGGGTAACAGGATAAAATGGATCCTAAAATTTGTTGGGCAATTTCTCCTGAGTACACCTATACCTCACATGTGGGGGTAAACCACTGTTTGGGCACACGACAAGGCTCGGAAGGGAAGGAGCGCCATTTGGAATGAAAAATTAGCACCAATTGTTAGCGGACACCATGTCGTGTTTAGAGAGCCCCTGAGTGCCGAAACATTGGCGCTCCCCCACAAGTGACCCCATTTTGGAAACTAGACCCCCAAGGAACTTATCTAGATGCATAGTGAGCACTTTCAACCCCCAGGTGATTCACAAATTGATCCATAAAAATGAAAAAGTACTTTTTTTCACAAAAAAAATCCTTTAGCCTCAATTTTTTCATGGGCTACAGGATAAAATGGATCTTAAAATGTGTTGAGCAATTTCTCCTGAGTACACCAATACCTCACATGTGGGGGTAAACCACTGTTTGGGCACACGGCAAGGCTCGGAAGGGAAGGAGCGCCATTTGACTTTCTGAATGAAAAATTAGCTCCAATCATTAGCGGTCACCATGTCGCGTTTGGAGAGCCCCTGTGTGCCGAAACATTTGAACTCCCTCACAAGTGACACCATTTTGGAAACTAGACCCCCCAAGGAACTCAAGTATCAAAAAATAGTAAGGCCGCACCCTATAGTTACACTGTCTCCATGGACATTAGGGCGCACGTCCTCACCAGAGGGTCCATCCCAGTACACGGATCCAAATTCAAATGAAGAGAAGGACAGCGCCACACCAGGATGTGAAAAAGCAGCTCACAGGAGGCAGATTAAAATGTGAGCTGCTTTTTCACATCCTGGTGTGGCGCTGTCCTTCTCTTCATTTGAATTTGCCCCCAAGGAACTCATCTAGATGTGTGATGAGCACTTTGAACCCCCAAATGCTTCACAGAAGCTTATAACGCAGAGCCATGAAAATAAAAAATAATTTTTCTTTCCTGAAAAATTATTTTTTAGCCCATAATTTTTTATTTTCACAAGGGTAACAGGAGAAATTGGACCCCAAAAGTTGTTGTCCAGTTTGTCCTGAGTACGGTCATACCCCATATGTGGGGGTAAACCACTGTTTTGGCACACGTCGGGGCTCGGAAGGGAAGTAGTGACGTTTTGAAATGCAGACTTTGATGGAATGGTCTGCGGGCGTCACGTTGCATTTGCAGAGCCCCTGATGTACCTAAACAGTAGAAACCCACCACAAGTGACCCCATTTTGGAAACTAGACCCCCCAAGGAACTTATCTAGATTTGTGGTGAGCACTTTGAACCCCCAAGTGCTTCGCAGAATTTTATAACGCAGAGCCGTGAAAATAAAAAATCTTTTTTTCCCCACAAAAATAATTTTTTAGCCCCCGTTTTTTTATTTTTCCAAGGGTAACATTAGAAATTAGACCCCCAAAATTGTTGTACAATTTTTCCTGAGTACGATAATGCCCCATATGTTTGGGTAAACCACTGTTTGGGAACACGTCGGGGCTTGGAAGGGAGGGAGCACCATTTGACTTTTTGAATGCAAGATTGGCTGGAATCAATGGTGGCGCCATGTCGTGATTGGAGACCCCCTCATGTGCCTAAACAGTGGAAACCAATCAATTCTAACTTCAACACTAACCCCAACACACCCCTAACTCTAATCCCAACTCTAACCATAACCGTAATCACAACCCTAACCCCAACACACCCCTAACCACATCCCTAACCCAACACACCCCTAACCCTAATCCCAACCCTAACCCAAACACACAATCAACCCTAATCCCAACCCTAACCACAAGCCTAACCCTAACCTCAACACACCCCTAACCCTAATCTTAACCCTAATTCCAACCCTAACTCTAGTTCCAGCCCTAACCCTAAGGCTATGTGCCCACGTTGCGGTTTCGTGTATGGATTTTTCCGCACCGTTTTTGAAAAATCTGCAGGTAAAACGCACTGCATTTTAGTTGTGGATTTACTGCGGATTTCCAGTGTTTTTTGTGCGGATTTCACCTGCGGATTCCTATTGAGGAACAGGTGTAAAACGTTGCGGAATCCGCACAAAGAATTGACATGGTGCGGAAAATGCAACGCAGCGTTTCCGCACGGTATTTTCCGAACCATGGGCACAGCGGATTTGGTTTTCCATAGGTTTACATGGTACTGTAAAAGTGATGGAAAAGTGCCACGAATCCACAGCGGCCAATCCGCTGCGGATCCGCAGCCAAATCCGCACCGTGTGCACATAGCCTAATTCTAACCCTAATTGCAAACCTAACCGTAATCCTAGCCCTAGCCCTAACCCTAGTTCTATCCCTAACCCTAGAGGAAAAATAAAAATAAATATATTTTATTTATTTCATTATTTTCCCTACCTATGGGGGTGATAAGGGGGGGGCTTTATTTACTATTTTTTTATTTTGATCACTGTGATATAACCTATCACAGTGATCAAAATGTACCTGTTATGAATCTGCCGGCCGGCAGATTCGGCAGGTGCACTGCGCATGCGCCCGCCATTTTGGAAGATGGCGGCGCCCATCAAAGATGCCGGACGGACACCGGGAGGGTCCCCGGGACTCCAGCGGTACGGGGGGTGGGATCGGACAGCGGGGGGGCACAAAACAGAGGGGAGGAAAGACTAACAGCGGTGGCAGACCGCCGCTGTCAGTCGGTGGGGGGGGGGGGGGCAGGTCGTGGTCTCCAGCCATGGCCGATGATATTGCAGCATCGGCCATGGCTGGATTTTAATATTTCACCCAATTTCATAGGTGAAATATTACAAATTGCTCTGATTGGCTGTTGCACTTTTAACAGCCAGTCAGAGCGATCATAGCCACGTGGGGGCAAAGCCACCCCCCCCGGGCTAAAGTACCACTCCCCCTGTCCCTGCAGATCGGGTGAAATCACCCGATCTGCAGGGATGTGATCCCTCCATGACGCCACATAGGCGTCACAGGTCGCATTGGCACCAACTTTCATGACACCTACGTGGCATCACAGGTCGAGAAGGGGTTAACATGTGCCACCCTGTTTTTAAAGAGACCAAAAGTAATTGGACAATTGACTCCAAGGCTATTTCATGGACAGGTGTGGGCAAATCCCTTTGTTATGTCATTCTCAATTAAGCAGATAAAAGGCCTGGAGTTGATTTGAGGTGTGGTGCTTGCATTTGGAAGGTTTTGCTGTGAAGTAAACATGCGGTCAAAGGAGCTCTCCATGCAGGTGAAACAAGCCATCCTTAAGCTGCGAAACAGAAAAAACCCATCTGAGAAATTGCTACAATATTAGGAGTGGCAAAATCTACAGTTTGGTACATCCTGAGAAAGAAAGAAAGCACTGGTGAGCTCATCAATGCAAAAAGACCTGGGCACCCACAGAAGACAACAGTGGTGGATGATCGCAGAATAATCTCCATGGTGAAGAGAAACCCCTTCACAACAGCCAACCAAGTGAACAACACTGTCCAGGAGGTAGGCGTATCAATATCCAAATCTACCATAAAGAGAAGACTGCATGAAAGTAAATACAGAGGGTTCACTGCATGGTGCAAGCCACTGATAAGCATCCAGAATAAAAAGGCTAGACTGGACTTTGACTTTGCTAAAAAAAAATCTAAAAAAGCCAGCACAGTTCTGGAAGAACATTCTTTGGACAGATGAAACCAAGATCAACCTCTACCAGAATGATGGAAAGAGAAAAGTATGGTGAAGGCGTGGTACAACTCATGATCCAAAGCATACCACATCATCTGTAAAACACGGCGGAGGCAGTGTGATGGCTTGGGCATGCATGGCTGCCAGTGGCACTGGGTCACTAGTGTTTATTGATGATGTGACACAGGACAGAAGCAGCCGAATGAATTCTGAGGTATTCAGAGACATACTGTGTGCTCAGATCCAGCCAAATGCAGCCAAACTGATTGGTCGTCGTTTCATACTACAGATGACAATGACCCAAAACATAAAGCCAAAGAAACCCAGGAGTTTATTAAAGCAAAGAAGTGGAATATTCTTGAATGGCCAAGTCAGTCACCTGATCTCAACCCAATTAAGCATGCATTTCACTTGTTAAAGACTAAACTTCAGACAGAAAGGCCCACAAACAAACAGCAACTGAAAACCACCGCAGTGAAGGCCTCGTGTTATGACCCCAATGGCAGAGGGTCTCAAAAGTACATACCAAGTCTGCAAACACAAAAAACCAGCTCATAGGGCAGTGGTAACTGGGCTGACCATATATCTAATCCTAGCACCACAAATAGCAGCAGCCGGGGAACGTGCCTACGTTGGTTCTAGACGTCTCGCGCCAGCCGGAGAACTAACTAACCCTAGAAGGGAAAAGATAGACCTTTCTTGCCTCCAGAGAAAAGACCCCAAAAGTTGGATACAAGCCCCCAACAAATAATAACGGTGAGGTAAGGAGAAAAGACAAACGTAAGAATGAACTAGATATTTAGCAAAGAGAGGCCCACTGACTAATAGCAGAATATAGTAAGATGACTTATATGGTCAGCAAAAACCCTATCAAAATTTCCACGCTGGATATTCAAGAACCCCCGAACCGTCTAACGGCCCGGGGGGAGAACACCAGCCCCCTAGAGCTTCCAGCAAAATCAGGAATCACATTTAGTACAAGCTGGACAAAAAATAAGAGCAAAGCAAATAACCAAAAAACAAGGAAGCAGGACTTAGCTTAATTTTGCAAGATCCAAGACCAGCAGACAGGAGCAAACAGAAAGGAACTGATTACAACGATGCCAGGCACAGGACTGAGAAACCAGGAAGTTTATATAGCAACACCCCTGGACTAACGACCCAGGTGGGTGCCAAACTGAGGAAAGACAATCCCAGAGTCATATCACTAGTGACCACAAGAGGGAGCCAAAAAAGTCTAATTCACAACAGTACCCCCCCTTTAAGGAGGGGTCACCGAACCCTCACCAAGACCACCAGGGCGATCAGGATGAGCAGCGTGAAAGGCACGAACTAAATCGGCCGCATGCACATCAGAGGCAACCACCCAGGAATTATCCTCCTGACCATAGCCCTTCCACTTGACCAGATACTGAAGCCTCCGCCTGGAGAGACGAGAATCCAAGATCTTCTCCACCACGTACTCCAACTCGCCCTCAATCAACACCGGAGCAGGAGGCTCAACAGAAGGAGTAGAGGAAGCAATAGACACCGGCGGGGAATCACCATGAATTCCCTGACAGCCCCAACTTGACACAGACATTGCCTTCCAATCCAAGACTGGATTATGGGTCTGTAACCATGGCAGACCCAAAATGACCAAATCATGCATTTTATGCAGAACAAGAAAACGAATCACCTCCCGATGTTCAGGAGTCATGCACATGGTTACCTGTGTCCAAAACTGCGGTTTATTTTCCGCCAATGGCGTAGCATCAATACCTCTAAGAGGGATAGGATTTACCAACGGCTCAAGAACAAAACCACAGCGCTTGGCAAACGACAGATCCATAAGACTCAGGGCAGCACCTGAATCCACAAACGCCATAACAGGGTAGGAGGACAATGAGCAAATTAAAGTCACAGACAAAATAAATTTAGGTTGCAAATTACCAATGGCGACAGGACTAACAACCCTAGTTAGGCGTTTAGAGCATGCTGATATAACATGTGTAGAATCACCACAGTAAAAACACAACCCATTCTGACGTCTATGATTTTTCCGTTCATTTCTAGTCTGAATTCTACCACATTGCATTAAATCAGGTGTTTGTTCAGACAACAGAGGCAAAGGATACTGAAATTTAACAGTGATTCTATTCAGAAGCCGATAGTCAATACAAGGTCTCAAAGATCCGTCCTTCTTGGCCACAAAAAAGAATCCCGCACCAAGAGGGGAAGAGGATGGACGGATATGCCCCTTCTCCAGAGATTCCTTGATATACAAACGCATTGCGGTATGCTCAGGTACAGACAGATTAAATAATCTTCCCTTAGGAAATTTACTACCTGGAATCAAATCTATAGCGCAGTCACAGTCCCTATGAGGAGGAAGAGCACTGGACCTGGACTCGCTGAATACATCCTGGTAATCAGACAAATACTCAGGAACTTCCGAAGGAGTGGCGTCATTGGCTCGAGGGTGCTAAGCATCGTGTGGTGGTCTTGACTGATCACAAAAATCTGATGTATCTCGAGTCTGCTAAACGCCTGAATCCTAGACAGGCCCGCTGGTCATTGTTTTTCTCCCGTTTTGACTTTGTGGTCTCGTATTTACCAGGTTCAAAGAATATGAAGGCTGATGCTCTTTCAAGGAGCTTTGTGCCTGACTCTCCTGGAGTCGCAGAACCAGTTGGTATTCTCAAAGAGGGAGTTATCCTGTCAGCCATTTCTCCGGATTTGCGACGTGTGTTGCAGAGATTTCAGGCTGGTAGACCTGACTCTTGTCCACCTGACAGACTGTTTGTTCCTGATAAGTGGACCAGCAGAGTCATTTCCGAGGTTCATTCCTCGGTGTTCGCAGGGCATCCGGGAATTTTTGCCACCAGAGGATTCGCGGCTTTGCGCTCCCGCAAACGCCGGTCAATTTGAATAGCCAGCGCCATGGAATCATTCAGACCTGTAGGAATGGAGAAACCCACCATCACATTCTTAATGGCTTCAGAAAGGCCATTTCTGAAATTTGCGGCCAGAGCACACTCATTCCACTGAGTAAGCACGGACCATTTCCGAAATTTTTGGCAATACACTTCAGCTTCATCCTGACCCTGAGAAATAGCCAGCAAGGCTTTTTCTGCCTGAATTTCAAGATTGGGTTCCTCGTAAAGCAATCCGAGCGCCAGAAAAAACGCATCAATATTTGCCAATGCCGGATCTCCTGGCGCTAGCGAGAAGGCCCAATCCTGAGGGTCGCCCCGTAAAAAAGAGATAACAATTTTTACTTGCTGAGCTGAGTCTCCAGATGAACGGGGTCTCAGAGATAGAAACAATTTACAATTATTCCTGAAATTCCTAAACTTAAATCGGTCTCCAGAGAACAGTTCAGGAATAGGTATTTTAGGTTCAGACATTGGACTACTGATAACAAAATCTTGTATGCCCTGCACACGAGCAGCAAGCTGATCCACACTTGTAATCAAAGTCTGGACATTCATGTCTGCAGCAAGCACAAGCCACTCAGAGGTAAAGGGGAGGAAAAAAGAGAGGGAAAAAAAAAAAAAAAAACTCAGGCTTTCCTTTCTTGTAATCCCACTTCTGCAATGCATTAAACATTCAACCTTGGCCTGGCATACTGTTATGACCCCAATGGCAGAGGGTCTCAAAAGTACATACCAAGTCTGCAAACACAAAAAAACAGCTCATAGGGCAGTGGTAACTGGGCTGACCATATATCTAATCCTAGCACCACAAATAGCAGCAGCCGGGGAACGTGCCTACGTTGGTTCTAGACGTCTCGCGCCAGCCGGAGAACTAACTAACCCTAGAAGGGAAAAGATAGACCTTTCTTGCCTCCAGAGAAAAGACCCCAAAAGTTGGATACAAGCCCCCAACAAATAATAACGGTGAGGTAAGGAGAAAAGACAAACGTAAGAATGAACTAGATATTTAGCAAAGAGAGGCCCACTGACTAATAGCAGAATATAGTAAGATGACTTATATGGTCAGCAAAAACCCTATCAAAATTTCCACGCTGGATATTCAAGAACCCCCGAACCGTCTAACGGCCCGGGGGGAGAACACCAGCCCCCTAGAGCTTCCAGCAAAATCAGGAATCACATTTAGTACAAGCTGGACAAAAAATAAGAGCAAAGCAAATAACCAAAAAACAAGGAAGCAGGACTTAGCTTAATTTTGCAAGATCCAAGACCAGCAGACAGGAGCAAACAGAAAGGAACTGATTACAACGATGCCAGGCACAGGACTGAGAAACCAGGAAGTTTATATAGCAACACCCCTGGACTAACGACCCAGGTGGGTGCCAAACTGAGGAAAGACAATCCCAGAGTCATATCACTAGTGACCACAAGAGGGAGCCAAAAAAGTCTAATTCACAACAGCCTCGCAGAGCATCAAAAAGGAGGAAGCACAGCGTCTGGTGATGTCCATGAGTTCAAGACTGCAGGCAGTCATTGCCAACAAAGGGTTTTCAACCAAGTACTAGAAATGAACATTTTATTTAAAATTATTTAATCTGTCCAATTACTTTTGGTCCCTTTAAAAACAGGGTGTCACATGTTAAGGAGCTGATACTCCTAAACCCTTCATCCAATTTTAATGTGGATACCCTCAAATGAAAGCTGAAAGTCTGAACTTCAACTGCATCTGAATTGTTTTGTTTAAAATTCATTGTGGTAATGTCTATAACCAAAATTATGATTGGGCTGCCCATGACAGGGTTTTGATGTGGTGGTCTCTTAATTTTTGCCAGAGCTGTTAATATGTATGTGTGTGTATATGTCTCTCTTTCTCTCTATATATATATATACTGTATATAGAGAGAGACATATACACACACATACATATTTACAGCTCTGGCAAAAATTAAGAGACTACCACATCAAAACCCTGTCATGGGCAGCCCAATCTCCAGACCTGAACCCCATTGAAAACCTCTGGAATGTAATCAAGAGGATGATGGATAGTCACCAGCCATCAAACAAAGAAGAACTGCTTACATTTTTGCGCCAGAAGCAGTGTGAAAGACTGGTGGAAAGCATGCCAAGACGCATGAAAGCTGTGATTAAAAATCATGATTATTCCACAAATTATTGATTTCTGAACTCTTCCTGAGTTAAAACATTAGTATTGTTGTTTCTAAATGATTATGAACTTGTTTTGTTTGGATTATTTGAGGTCTAAAAGCACTGGGTTTTTAAAAAAAAAAAAATTGACCGTTTTTCTTTGTAAAAAAAAAAAAATACAAAATTTATTGCTTGGAACTTCGAAGACACGTTGTCAGAAGTCTATCTGATAAAAGAACAATTTACTCAAAAATACACCTATAAAGAGAAAAATCAGACAAACTGAACATTTTGCAGTGGTCTTTTAATTTTTGCCAGAGCTGTATATGTGCGTGTATATATGTTCAGTTTATTCTAACAAGATTTTATTAGGGTAATATATATCATTATAATTTCACAATTCGTGGTGTCTGGAGAGCTGGCAATTCTACTTATACAATCGGTATTTTATGCGCAGAATTAAACCAGTTCAATTTATAAGAACTCAATACATAGCAAATAGGTGATCAATTAAATAAACCCCTAGGCATAAAAAAATAACGTCTGAGCGCTATGTTGCATAGACAAAGGCACATTTGTCAAAAGTGCCATAATTTACGTCAAAATTTTAGTGTGCTCACTTCACCTCTGACACTCCATATTTATCATATGTCCCTTCTTGATAATAAAATTGGCACAAACATTGCCAACCCAGCTTTTTAAGCAAGGTAGTACAAGTCCCAATGTTAGACAAGAGCCCTAGAACAATTTGAGAAATGTCAAATTTTGTGTATGTTAGAAAAGAGTGGGAGGCTATTGTGTCAAATAACACACATTAATGTACAATTTTGCCCAAATTGTGACTTTCTAGGCATGTTAAAAATGGTTGCAAAATAAAG
Organism: Ranitomeya variabilis; assembly: GCF_051348905.1. Lineage (NCBI taxonomy): Eukaryota > Metazoa > Chordata > Amphibia > Anura > Dendrobatidae > Ranitomeya > Ranitomeya variabilis. The sequence continues at coordinate 654,853,112 of NC_135232.1, read as the reverse complement.
GTCTTTGTACAGATCTCTAATATAGTTGTAATGCATGTATCAGTCCCATCAAAAGGAGACCATTGACTCTAGGGATTTGGGAATTGGTTGTAGTACACCATATCTTCCTCTGAGCAAAAAACCTGGTAATTATATATCTGATTCAGAAACCTTTGGATCTGTGGTTTTAAATTCCAGTTCATTATGTAACATTCTTGCAAACAGAGAGGAAAAAATAAATAAATCCATTCTCAAATAACCTGAGGTGTGCATTTAGTGGACAATGGAGAGCAAAATCCAAAAGCTTCTTGACAGTTACCGAACTGAACAAGTTTGCGCAATATGGCATTTGTGCCAAAAAAAAAAATCAACCTTGAAATTCTTGATTCTGACAAGGCACAAAGAAGGAAAAATGCAAAAGCTAAAAAAGTAGGTGTACACAGGTGGAGGAGGAAACTGCAGGCTCCTCTGCTAACACCTACTGCTAAAAACCACTGCAGTTCGGGTCAGAGATGTGGATGAAGATTCCTTTTTAACTTTTCAGCCTTCATAAAAGCTGGGCCTGTCTATGGGTCTAGACCTGAACAGATGGAACCGTAAATTATAAATGCTAAATGAAGCTATTAATCAGCTTGATACATAAACCGGTGGCTAATTGAGAGTAATGTCCTGCAGCTTTTTTGGACAAAATTGTAATTATAGTGCCGCAAATAATAATAACACCTAATAAATATCCGATTACCGACTCTAGAATGACTTCATATACAACTGCTAACGAGGATAATTAGGACAGGAATTACCAGGCCCGAGCCGCATGATCTTTGGAAGAAGACCTTTGTAGAGAGCCAGGAACCTGAAAAGACATGAACAACAGGTGTTATCCATTATGCACCATATATTAGCACACACACTTTATAATGGAAGCAATAGAGAAGAATTTATATATGACGGACACAGACAGAAGAGGCAAGAACAATATAAGGGCCCTTAATAGTCCAATAGCTCCTTATAGCGCACAATTTGCTTGCTTTGGAGGTAGTAGTGGCCTCTCCTTACATCTTGGGTCCCCATGCGACTGCACATGTTGCACCAATATGTCCGTCCCTGATCTGCTGGTGGTAGGTGAAGACTGACAGCGGTGGCGGCAGAATTAGTATGAAAAATATTAAGTATTATTAAAGTATTGTCCCACCTCAATGACCCCTTCTTTAATGAAGCCCTCCTAATATCCATTTGCATTGCAGATGTGCTGTGAGAAAATCTTCTACAAATCATTGACGTGTTGTGGATTTAAATTCTGCAGCTCAGGTTAATTTTTGTTGTAGATTTTTTCCTCAACATATAGATGACATTTTTTATCACCTCAGCCGCAACACGACTACTAATATGCTGTGGATTTTCAGCCTGAATCCGCAGTACAACTGACCCATGTGGACATACCCTTAAAGGGACTCTGCAGTACAAGATGACTCTTCAAATCAAGTGCAGGCGCTCGGTGCTTCATGGCGGGGCCGATCATTTATATACACCTTCTCACCTGCTTGTTTTCTATCCATCTAAACCCTTCTCTGGTCCTATAAAGTCAGAGCAAGTAATGCTTAAAGAGGACCTGCTCAAAGTAACCAGTCTGTGTTGTTATTTTATACCCACTGCTCCTTTAAGTATGCATTAAAGTGATTGGCACTCCAAGGAGAATATATATGCAGATTTATGATTTTATTGTAGGCAATCCAGAAATTACATAATGTTCCGACCCCAGAGCTGGACAGTCCTCTCATACGGATTGTCTCAAGATATATGTGAGAGCTGCAGTGGTGGCTGAAAAGGTAATGAGAAAGGTGCGGTCTTAGCCTCTTAGTGGCTGCGGTTGTTCTACTTTTGTACCCACCACTGCAGCTCTCACATATATCTTGTGACAATCCATATCTGAGGAAGGGCCAGCTCTGGGGCTGGAACATTTAATTTCTGGATTGCCTACAATGCATATATTCTACTTTGAGTGCCAACTACTATTATACATTATTTATGGAGTGGAACCCTTCTTGAGCACCGCCTCCACGGAACTGCCATATATCTATAACACTTGCTCCTTTGAAGATTTTTTTTGTAATAAATCCGCCATCAGGTTCCAGAGATATAAGCCTTTTATCTAGTTTAAATTTTATGGTCTTTATAAGGGGGTGGTGTTCAGCGGGAAATAATGTAGAACATAATAAGGAGACACTCCGAGGATCCTGTGAGCCACTCCCATTTGAAAGATTATCATAATTAGCACCAAATAAAAATGCCGATATCTCTGTAACTACATGGTGAATTTATAAAGAAAAAAAGAAAAAAAGGACAATACTCAGGGGAGCTTCACAGCTAAATCATGCTGCCCAACCAGCTGGCAGCATGAATCAGATACTGTCTCTGCTATTTCAGGTAAGTACGTATTACTAATAAACACTGTGGCATTTCACAGAAAACATACATTACTGTTCAGGTGACTAGACTAAGATGCTGCTACCTGGCGGCTTCTTTACCACTACACACACTTAAGGAGAGACCTGTCACTCAAGTGAAGAGGGATGTGGAGAAGCCTTAGACTAGTCCCCTGAGCTGCAAAGTCCCTGGCCAAATTTTCTGTTTTCTCCGATACACTTCAGTGTTTTGAGTAAAACGAAATAGGGTTTGAGCAGCATGAATCAGCTGTCAGGTTCCCTTTAAATATCATACTGGGTATATCTATAAGAACAATTACCAGACATATTTGTATTATTGAATTAACTGTGTTAACAAGCAGGGGTGATCTGTTAATATGTCTGCTATCAGCACAAAACTGGGCTGTTTATGGCAGTCTATATTCGGTTCTACCACTGCCTACTAGACTTATAAGCAAGTAAGAAAAAGTAAGGCCCCTCCATACACATTAGGGATAAGTTAGAAGCACCATCTGAGATATGGGAGCCTCACAACTCTACTCCAACAAATATAGCCTGGGGAAAAAAGGATTGTTGAATTCCAACATGCAATCCTTTAGTTCTCCTGGTATATAAGATTGGCAATAATAAGTGTCAGGCAGAAACGCACCCACCGTTCCCCGTGAACAACACATGTTCTGCTGAACCAAATGTTCATGTGTATAGGGGAGTCGGAGGAGATATCTGTCAAGCAATGAGCGTTTATTTCCAATATTGGGCACCTTTATTGTTGGATAGTTAAAGACTATCTATTCAGGCGGTAGGATAGTGCCCATGGCACAACCCTTGGCACTCACAATATTCGAGTTCAGGGCATGCAAAAAATGCGGGTGATAATTGTTTCTGAAATTTAATCCAATCCATTTGTTCATCAAACGCAAATGTATCATGACTTGGATCGGTAAGGGGCTTGTGACCGGTGACGTCTGGGGGCAGAGACCTCTCTAAGCCAAGCATAGTTAATGGATCTCATAATTTAGTGCTGCTGCATAAGCAAACCACTATGCTGGCAAGATGATCTGTTAAGGTGTCAATCTGTTGCAACCAGCTCCCTCATCTCTAAATGATTAGGAATTCTCAATGCTAAAGTTGCCAGGTAGTTGGAATTTGATTAGATTTTTAAATTGAAAATCAAAAGCAAGCCGCATGCTAATAAGTAAAGGAAAGTAAGCAGAACATATGTAACAAAGTAAAAATATGACATAATCCTCATACCCTTCTTCTTTATAAACCGTAATAATTGTCTTCCAACAGCTGCGATATTTAATGACTCCAGGTTCTGGCTGTGGCCCCTGAATCCGACTCTTGGCCACATCAAATGGGATGTTAATGATGGAAGCTAGCGTCCCAGAGGCCAAGCCAATTGTAAACTTCCTTAAGAACTCCAGCCTTGCATCCTAGATAAGCAACGACACATGCAAAATCCTATGAGAATAGTGCGACGCAAAGTCAAGAAACTTACATTGAGCGTTCCAAATTCTGGCACAGGTTTCCTCCTCCAGAAACCATCATCCTATAATTACAGTGATAGAGAGATTTAAAAGCTCAGGAAGATAACCGTGAAACCACAGCTGGGTGGAGTTCTGCCAGCACCTAAGTAGTGGTCTCATTTACATGGCACCGGCTCCAAGAAGGAGAAATCCTATGAACAGGTGGGTAAACTATCGGGAGATAAAATGGATTTGCCAAGAGCAAGCGTGACACCTTACGATAAAAATAATCTTCATCTGGGACTTGTATTTTTGCCGACACCTGTACCATACAATGAGGCATACTTTTTAGAAGAAAAACATCTTAAAGCTTAGCACGCCTTTGCCCGAACATTAATCCTGACCTCCTTATTGAGCAGAAAAAACACATCTCCTCATTGCCCCAACAAGCGCCTTCCACTGGGAGCAATACGGCTGTAAAGAAGTTTTTCGTCTGGTTTAGGTGTTCTGCTAATGCTGTGTTTTCCTGCCTGTGTCGGTGGGGGAGATGTTACTTGCTCGGAGCTTCATATGAGGGGTTTAAGAGGATTCTGGGTAATGTGCCTTTAATCAGCAACCTGGCACCCAGCACAATAGACTCCTTGCAGAGAGATGCGGGAGGATTTCCGCGGGTTGCAAAGATTCTTCCCTGACAATCCCATTGGCTCTGTTTTCGCACATGGTCCAAATCGCCTGTGGGCACATTTCCTCACACAGGATTCATAAATACAGTCCATAACGAGACTCTGGTTTCGGCATATGGGGATGATTTGTGTAATTGGCCTTTACAATGTACTTAGTATTACTGTATCAAAACACAAGAAACCTGAGTACTCTATTAGCTAATTGGCCAGAATATTTTACAAATGACAGCAAGCCCCTGCACCAGGAAGCTCACTAAAGCGTATGTATGTGTCCACAAGACCCCCAAATGCTAAATTAAATAAAGGCGGAAAAAAAATTAAAAAAAATAAAAAAGCACGCACACACTCGCTCATATAACGCTGTCGCTGGCCTGCAGGTTTTTTCCACATTTCTCCTCAGATGTCGCAGATCTGTCAGCAGGAAATGTTCTCTCACTACTAAACTAACAAGCTCGCTGTGGTAATGCACTGCGGGGCCGTGCCCTTGAATTAAATAGCTTTTACCTACAGAAGGCATCAGGATATGGTTTAAAGGAGCAGTCACACTCCTAGGAACATGAAAGCACCCAGCCATGTTACCGGAGCTTAATATTTTAAACAATCAGATAATTATTTAAAGGTGGACATCAATCATTTTTTTTTTCTTCATTTTTTACATTTTAATTAAAAGAGTTTAACAAAAAATATTAGCCCTTTGGTTCTTGGGTGATAGAATGAACATTTGTAAAATGTGAAAATAGTTTTGAAATAATAATAAAAAAAAGTGAAAACATGTACAAAGTTTGCGAATATAAAATATATAGTCAATGTCAGCAAATAAAAAAAGCACTATAAAATGTCGGAATTGTATTATTTTATAATGGCATGTTATTTTTATATGTTCATTTTTGTCAATATGAATATTAGAAATTTATATTCCGTTACCTTTATGTTGATTTATATTGCAATAATTGATTCTGCCGTATGCGTATTTGTTATATTAGAGTAAAATTATGTATAATACAAGATAAATAAAAAGACATTTAGGCAGATTTACTACACTATGTTCCAAATAATTATGCAAATGACATTTTTCTCGGATTTTTCTAAATGGTTGGTGCAAATGACAGTCAGTCTAATAAAAGTCATCATCCGTTAGAGTATACATCGAATTTTATTGAAGAAACCTCCGAATGATAACAATATAATCTCCAAAATGAATAAAAACTCAAAATGCACTGTTCCAAATTATTAGGCACAGTAGAATTTCTGAACATTTGATATGTTTTAAAGAACTGAAAATGCTCATTTGTGGAATTTGCAGCATTAGGAGGTCACATTCACTGAACAAAAAAAGCTATTTAACTCCAAAACATCCTAACAGGCCAAGTTACATGTTAACATAGGACCCCTTCTTTGGTATCACCTTCACAATTCTTGCATCCATTGAACTTGTGAGTTTTTGGAGAGTTTCTGCTTGTATTTCTTTGCATGAAGTTGGAATAGCCTCCCAGAGCTGCTGTTTTGATGTGAACTGCCTCCCACCCTCATAGATCTTTTGCTTGATGATACTCTAAAGGTTCTCTATAGGGTTGAGGTCAGGGGAAGATGGTGGCCACACCATGAGTTTATCTCCTTTTATGCCCACAGCAGCCAATGACTCAGAGGTATTCTTTGCAGCATGAGATGGTGCATTGTCAGCATGAAGATGATTTTGCTCCTGAAGGCACGTTTCTGCTTTTTATACCATGGAAGAAAGTCAGTCAGAAACTCTATATACTTTGCAGTGGTCATTTTCACACCTTCAGGAACCTTAAAGGGCCCTACCAGCTGTTTCCCCATGATTCCGGCCCAAAACATGACTCCTCCACTTCCTTGCTGACGTCGCAGCCTTGTTGGGACATGGTGGCCATCCTCCAACCATCCACTACTCCATCCATCTGGACCATCCAGGGTTGCACGACACTCATCAGTAAGCAAGATTGTTTGAAAATTAGTTTTCATGTATGTCTGGGCCCACTGCAACTGTTTCTGCTTGTGAACACTGTTTAGGGGTGGCCGAATAGTAGGTTTTTGTACCACAGCAAGCCTTTGAAGGATCCTACACCTTGAGGTTTGAGGGACTCCAGAGGCACCAGCAGCTTCAAATAAATGTTTGCTTCTTTGTAATGGCTTTATAGCAGCTGCTCTCTTAATCTAATGAATTTGTCTGGCAGAAATCTTCCTCATTATGCCTTTATCTGCATGAACTCTGTCTGTTCTCTGTGTCAGTTACAAATCTCTTCACAGTATGATGATCACTCTTAAGTTTTCGTGAAATATCTAATGTTTTCATCCCTCGACCAAGGCCTTGCACTATTTAACACTTTTCAGCAGCAGAGAGATCCTTTTTATTTCCCATATTGCTTGAAACCTGTGGCCTGCTTAATAATGTGGAACATCATTTTTAAGTAGTTTTCCTTTAATTAGAATCACCTGGAAAACTAATTATCACATGTGTTTAATATTGATTTCAGTGATCCATTGAGCCCTGAGACACAATACCATCCACGAGTTTATTTGAAAAATAAAACAATTAAATCTTTATGACACTTAAAACCAATTTGCATAATAATTTGGAACACAGTGTATTTTTGGTGCACCTTGACATTGCCAAATTTTGGTACAAACTGTTAGATTTAGATCTTTTTATTTTGTGCTTTAGATACTTTCTGTATCATATTCATCAAAGGGTGTGCCTTAGAGAAAAAGGGTTGCAGCGTAAAATGGGAGAACATATATCAAATTGGGCCAAAACTTAAGTGAAAAAAGTAGTGAAAAAGAAAACAACCAAATGTTGGCGTAAAGTTTGTCAAGTGTCTAAAAATACATGACATTTATCATCGAGAATGAGCCGCTGTAATTTGGTGCACTTTTCTGACTGTTTTATCCAAGTTTGAACTAAATAGTGGAAAGGACAAATAAATCTGCCCCATTGGGCTTCATGGACAGATGAACTTAAAATTGCATTTACTGCATGACCCATATTTTTAAATTTATGGTGGGTGCTTCCGAGCACGGACTGGAAAGCACGGACTGTCTGCGGGTCTTCAGACCTGAACTCGACAGCCTTATATAAGTCTATAAGGCTGTCCAGCCCGATACGAGAGACCTGAGGACAGTCTGTGCTTGGACTCAGTTTCTCGGATGTTTGCATGAGCCCCTAAGTGTTGCAATGCAGTGTGGGAGTGTATTTCTATGCCCATAGCCTCTTCCCTAAGTGATGCAATCACAGGGTGCTAATAGGCTTCAAAAGCAGTTTAGAAGGCCTGAAAAAAAAGTTCAAACAAATTTGAAAACAAAAGTTTTAAAAGTATTAAAAAAAATAAAAAAATTGAATCAGCTTTCAGTTATGCAGGGGTCCCCGCATCAATTAGTCACCGCTCACAGTACTGAATGCAGCGGCTGTAAGCATACCCTGGCCCTGATTGACAGCTGGATCAGCAGTTCATCGGTGCAGAAACGGCTGTCTGTCAATGCTGGGGAGGGGGGGGGGGGAGATAAATACAGCCGCTGCTCTCAGTGCTGTGAGAGATGGTTGTTATTGATTTGGGCATGCCTGCGTCAATGAAAGCCAGAAGCTACCGAGAGAGATAAACTTAACTTTTCACCGGGTGCCCCACTTTAATGCTGTAGACACCATCATAACGCTATTACCCTGCAAATTGAATCCATCTCTGCAGAGTAACAATGTTATCATGTTATCAGACCTGTTATGTTCTCTTTAATATGTAAATGATTAGTTAAGATCTATGGGCCTGGACATAAATGTCCCTGAGAATCTGCCTCCAGAGCTTGTTTTATATGTAAGGAACGTTATCAGTGTGAGACATGTAATGAATGACAGTTTGCTCTCCTGATCTATATGTCTCACACTGGTAACACTCCTTTCATATACACACGTGGACAAAATTGTTGGTACCCCTCGTTTAAAGACTGAAAATCCCACAATGGTCACAGAAATAACTTGGATCTGACAAAAAAATCTATGAAAAATTAACAAATGAAAGTCAGACATTGCTTTTCAACCATGCTTCCACATAATAATAATAATAAAAAAAAAAATACTCATGAAATAGGCCTGGACAGAAATGATGGTACCCTTAACTTAATACAGTCATATGAAAAAGTTTGGGCACCCCTATTAATCTTAAGCTTAATGTTTTATAAAAATTGTTTTTTTTGCAACAGCTATTTCAGTTTCATATATCTAATAACTGTTGGACACAGTAATGTCCCTGCCTTGAAATGAGGTTTATTGTACTAACAGAAAATGTGCAATCTGCATTCAAACAAAATTTGACAGGTGCATAAGTATGGGCACCCTTATCATTTTCTTGTTTTAAATACTCCTACCTACTTTTTACTGACTTACTAAAGCACTTTTTTTGGTTTTGAAACCTCATTGAGCTTTGAACTTCATAGCTAGGTGTATGCAATCATGAGAAAAGCTACTTAAAGTGGCCACTTGCAAGTTGTTCTCCTGTTTGAATCTCCTCTGAAGAGGGGCATCATGGGCTCCTCAAAACAACTGTCAAATGATCTGAAAACAAAGATTATTCAACATAGTTGTTCAGGGGAAGGATACAAAAAGCTGTCTCAGAGGTTTAACCTGTCAATTTCCACTGTGAGGAACATTGTAAGGAAATGGAAGAACAAAGGTACAGTTCTTGTTAAGGCCAGAAGTGGCAGGCCAAGAAAAACATCAGAAAGGCAGAGAAGAAGAATGGTGAGATTAGTCAAGGACAATCCTCAGGCCACCTCCAGAGATCTGCAGCATCAGCTTGCTGCAGATGGTGTCATTGTGCATCGGTCAACTATACAACACACTTTGCACAAGGAGAAGCTGTATGGGAGAGTGATGCGAAAGAAGCCGTTTCTGCAAGCACGCCACAAACAGAGTCGGCTGAGGTATGCAAAAGCACATTTGGAGAAGCCAATTTCTTTTTGGAAGAAGGTCCTGTGGACTGATGAAACCAAGATTGAGTTGTTTGGTAATACAAAAAGGTGTTATGCATGTCGGCAAAAAAACACAGTGCGTTGTATAGTTGACCGATGCACAGTGACACCATCTGCAGCAAGTTGATGCTGCAGCTCTCTGGAGATGGTCTGAGGATTGTCCTTGACTGATCTCACCATTCTTCTTCTCTGCCTTTCTGATGTTTTTCTTGGCCTGCCACGTCTGGCCTTAACAAGAACTTTATCTGTATTCTTCCATTTCCTTACTATGTTCCTCACAGTGGAAATTGACAAGTTAAATCTCTGAGACAGCTTTTTGTATCCTTCCCCTGAACAACTATGTTGAATAATCTTTGTTTTCAGATCATTTGACAGTTGTTTTGAGGAGCCCATGATGCTACTCTTCAGAGGAGATTCAAACAGGAGAACAACTTGCAAGTGGCCACTTTAAGTAGCTTTTCTCATGATTGCATACACCTAGCTATGAAGTTCAAAGCTCAATGAGGTTACAAAACCAAAAAAAGTGCTTTAGTAAGTCAGTAAAAAGTAGGTAGGAGTATTTAAAACAAGAAACTGATAAGGGTGCCCATACTTATGCACCTGTCAAATTTTGTTTGAATGCAGATTGCACATTTTCTGTTAGTACAATAAACCTCATTTCAAGGCAGAAACATTACTGTGTGCAACAGTTATTAGATATATGAAACTGAAATAGCTGTTGCAAAAAAAAACAATTTTTATAAAACATTAAGCTTAAGATTAATAGGGGTGCCCAAACTTTTTCATATGACTGTATTTTGTTGCACAACCTTTTGAGGCAATCACTGCAATGAAACAATTCCTGTAACTGTTAGTGAGACTTCTGCACCTCTCAACAGGTATTTTGGCCCACTCCTCAAGAGCAAACTGCTCCAGTTGTCTCGTGTCTGAAGGTTGCCTTTTCTAGACTGCATGTTTCAGCTCTTTCCAAAGATGCTCAATAGGGTTTAGGTCAGGGCTCATAGAAGGCCACTTCAGAATAGTCCAATGTTTTCCTCTTAGCCATTCTTGGGTGTTTATAGCTGCGTGTTTTGGGTCATTATCCTGTTGCAAGACCCATGACCTGCGACTGAGACCAAGCTTTCTGACACTGGGCAGCATATTTCTCTCTAGAATATCTTGATAGTCTTTAGATTTCATTGTACCCTGCACAGATTCTAGACACCCGGTGCCAGATGCAGCAAAGCAGCCCCAGAACATAACAGAGCCGCCTCCATGTTTCACAGTAGGGACAGTGTTCTTTTCTTGATATGCTTCATTTTTCTGTCTGTGAACATAGAGCTGATGTGTCTTGCCAAATAGTTCCATGTAGTTTAGCAAATTCCAGTCTGGCTTTTTTATGATTTTTTTCAACAATGGTGTCCTCCTCGGTCTTCTCCCATGAAATCCACTTTGGCTCATACAATGACGGATGGTGCAATCTGACACTGATGTTCCTTTCCTTGAGCTTGAAGCTGACCTTTAATCTGTTAAGTTTTTCTGGGCTTTTTTGTTACCATTCGTATTATCCGTCTCTTTGATTTGTCATCAAATTTCCTCCTGCAGCCACGTGCAGGGAGGTTGGCTACAGTCCCATGGATCTTAAATTTCTGAATTATATGTGTAACTGTAGTCACAAGAACATCAAGCTGCTTGGAGATGGTCTTATAACTTTTACCTTTAACATGTTTGTCTATAATTTTATTTCTAATATCCTGAGATAACTCTTTCCTTCGCTTCCTCTGGTCCATGTTGAGTGTGATACACACCATGTCACCAAACAGCACAGTGAGTATCTGTAACCCTATATACAGGCCCACTCACTGATTCCAAGATTGTAGACACCTGTGATGCTAGTTAGTGGACACACCTTGGTTTAACATGTCCCTTTTGTCACATTATTTTCAGGGGTACCATCATTTCTGTCCAGTAGTGATGAGCGAGTATACTCGTTACTCGGGTTTCCCAGAGCATGCTCGGGTGGTCTCCGAGTATTTCGGCGTGCTTGGAGATTTAGTTTTCGTCACCGCAGCTTAATGATTTGCGACTGCTAGACAGCCTGAATACATTTGGAGGTTGCCTGTTTGTTAGGGAATTCCCAAATGTATTCAGCCTGTCTAGCTGACGCAAATCATGCAGCTGCGGCGACGAAAACTAAATCTTCGAGCACGCCAAAATACTCGGAGACCACCCGAGCATGCTCGGGGAAAAACGAGTAACAAGTATACTCGCTAATCACTACTGTCCAGGCCTATTTCATGAGTTTTATTTTGTTTTAAATTCTGTGGAAGCATGGTTGAAAAGCAATGTCTGACTTTCATTTGTTCATTTTCATAGATCTTGTATTTATTATTACTTTAGTCAGATTCAAGTTATTTCTGTGACCATTGTGGGTTTTATCTGTCATTAAACGAGGGGTACCAACTATTTTGACCACGTGTGTAAAATAATCTCTGGAGGCAGATTCTAGGGGTGATCTATGTCTGGCCCATAAATCTTAACAGCTCCTTTACAAATTAATAAAAATATGGATTATCTGAAATAATATATCGGATCGCAGAGATCAAGGTATCGTTTTATTCAACTTTCTATGACATTTTTGGCCATACAGACGCCTTAGGAGGGTTGATCATACTGATGTATTCCCTTCAAAGTAGAGATATTTCAAGAAGCTCTGAAATAAAGAAACACAATGTACTCGAAAATTTATAGGAAGAGGAGTGGTACAACCCAAAATTATAAGAAAATATGCTCCAGAATTACATGGGGAATGTAAGTGTTTACTAAAACAGACATGTCATTAGAGGTGACAGATGCTCTTTAAAGAGTTTTCCTAACTAAGACATTTATGTCAAATCTCCAGGATGTGTCATAAGTCTATAATAGGTACATGTACAGTCATCTTTCCATTTCTATCCACGCCGGTCATCTTGTCTAGTAGAACATGGGTTAGGAAACCCCTGTCTGCATAGTAGGTGGGGGTTCCAGAAATGAGAACTTCACTACTCTGCCATCAAACCCTGCTTATGAACCAAATGTGGCTTCCTATTCCTGGGAAGCACCTCTCAGCTTGTAGCATGAATGTGAAGTCTGAAGTAAGGGCTTGCCATGGTCACAGCCAAGTTGCAGCAAACTTGTATATTGTGGAATACAGGACAAATCCTATACAAATAAATACATACGGAAAATACTTTATACCAGTTCCATGTAAAAGTAATTTACTAAGCAAAAGAGGGTAAACATAGAAGTTATTGTTTTTGTGATTTTCTTTTGTAAACTCATTAACCAGGAAATACTCTGTTTATAAAGATACCGTAATGACTCCAAAAAGGAACACGCACATTAAGAAAACTTCAGACTTTCAGGATGTGTTCTTGGTGGGTATAAAACAGATACTTATATTCTCTTATTTCGCCACTGACAAACAGAAACCCGCACAGAGGCATATGGCCATATTGTTTATTTACACTGTGGTACTGCGGAGGATATGAATGTAGCAAGGAAAAAAAAACTTCTCCCAAAAACTGGATCGTGGCAAAAGAGAAAACTGCTGGTATTTCACTGCACTGAAAAAACTTGGGTAATAGATTCAGTATAATGACTTTCACTGGTACTTATAGATTCCATGGGGCTGTGCATGTCTGATTTTTTTCATCGGACCGAGTGGTCCGCAAAAGGAATTGGAGACATGTTTGATTTTGATCCGAGTCTGAAATCAAATCGGCAAGGCAAGTCTATGGGTCCATTAAAAAAAATTGGACCGCACTTGGATGACATCTCAATGCAGTCTGAATTTTATGGGCTGACAGAATGGAGAAGGTGGAGAAACTTTGTTTTTTCTCTCCACGTCCAAGAAAAACTGATCAGACTCTGACCAAACCCTGACCAAACCCTAACCAAACCCTAACCAAACTCTGACCAAACTCTGACCAAACTCTGACTGGAATAATTGGACCACTCTTCCCAGATGTGGACAAAATGGTTGTGTGACCATACCCTAAGCACCAGAAAAAATATATTAGGTTGATAGTAGTAGGTGCAAAGGCATATGGATTGCTTTTAGTGGCCACAATACTGGTTCACGTGCCCCAATAGTCTCCTCTAGACACCGAGCTTCCAGTGGATCATATTGCTTACTTCTGGGAGATGGGTATTCAGTGGGCCCCCTTTTTTTAATCTACACTCCCCTACACCCCTACCCTATGCCCCTCTCCCTGCCACAAATGCACATGGGCAAAAAACTTCCAGAAATGCTGGAATAAGGGAGATTACTGTTATATTTTGTGGATCTTGAGAAATTTACAAATCTTCCCGGGGTCCAGAAGCTCTCTCCTTATTTTCTTGTTAATTTCTGGGAGAGTTGGCAAGCCATGGATTATAATCTGCCAGGCAGCAGGTTGTGATATTTAACATGGTATAGCATCAGGGTTTGGCAACTTGATTTTTTTTATTTTTTTTCTGGATAGCTTCTCCAAAAACCACAGACAGTCAACATTTTTTATGCACACATTGGAAAACCATAATAAATCGTCACGATTTTAAGTGAGTTGCATCTATAGCACTTAAAAGGGGTTGTCCCTTTTCAGTAAATCTTCGTCCACTGGTGCAGTTTGGTATAAAAACCAAACTGCACTATATTCTCCATCTCTAGTTCCACCGGTAAGTCTCCGCCGCTGCTCCTGGCGTTTGGCTTTGGCTGAGGTGCTGACATCACATCAACAGCACAGAAGCCAATCAATCAGTGAGCTCAGTGGCTCTAAGCAAGGCGTTCAGGTTCAGTCTACACCAGCAGAACCACCAAGCTCACATATAAGCTGCATTACTAATGTCACATCGATATCCAGACACTGGGCAAAGTGGAAGAATTGCATCTGGCTTTTTTTTTTTTTTTTTATACCAAATTTGCTCTAGAGGGCTAAGAAAAAAACAAAGAGTAACAGATGTCATGGTTACATCATATACTGTAATTTTATATTTTAGGTACTTCCTTATTTATAAACTGAAACATAGATGGAGTTTAATTTTATACTGGGGTGATGTGATTTATAGATCTACCATATCTAAGAGTCTCGTCTCTAATCCAGAATCTCTAAACATTTTACCAATTATTTTGCAAAATATACAATGTGCCGACAAACCTCGCTCCCAAATAAATAGTAGAAGACCATTTTTAACAACTCAAAGCTTCTTCTATTTGAAGCAAATTCCAAAACCACAGTCCAAATAAATGTAAAAAGTAGAAGGACAGAAACAAGAAAGACGGCAAAAATGATGGATTATGATAACCTGAGAATGTTGGTCCCATCTGATCACAGAAGATAAACAGGGTTAGTTCGGAATAACATTGTGGTAGGAGAGACCTCCTGTTAATACCAGGTGCTCTCAGCTCAGGGCTCTGAAGTTCATTTATCATTGCACGCACTGAATGAGCACACAATAGATAGGAGCTTCGGTGATGGGCAGTCCACCACTTCTCACACATGTGGACCTTATTTACTGCACACTTCAATGAACTCCGTTCTTCTCTTCTTGGTGTTAAGTATTAGTAGGTGTTGTCATTTCTGTGCCAATATAGGTAAGATCTGCTACCTTCAGTATGTATTGCCACCCATGAACAGAGTGATTCATGAATGGTCAACCATGAACACCATTCAAAAGAACATAGGGGCACAGTAATGGGAATTGCTCCTAGTGCGACACATATCAGTGGCATACCTCTATGCAATCAGTGTTTTGCATTATTTGCATTTCTCTACAGAATGCAATATTAATTGGCATTGGGAACATTGATGGGTAGCAGTAATTGTTATTATCAATCTTAAATTATATACTTTTAGGAAGATCCAGTTAAATGACAACTCTTAAAGGGACTCTGTCAAAATTCGTCTATATGGTCATGTAGGTAATTGAAAGTTGAATAAAATGATACCTTGATTTCTGTGATCCAATGTCTTATTCCATAAAAATCCATGTTTTTTCTTAAAATGTAAATGGCCTGTAAAGATTTGTAGGCCGGACATAGATCTCCCTATAGAGATTACTTTAAATGAAAGGAGGTGTTACCAGTGTGATATATAGATCAGGGGAGCAGACTGTCAGTCATTACATGTCTCACACTGGTAACGCCTCCTTTCATTTTAAGTAAGCTTTGAAGTTAGCTTCTCAGGGAGATCTATGTCCGGCCCACAGATTTTAACAGCTCATTAGGCTGGGTTCACACTTGTGTACCGGGGCTTTGCGGACGGCTGCATGCTTCCTCCCTGAAGCGCCGGCCACTTTCGCACTTCTTCCGTTCCCATGCATTAAAACAACGCATCCGCATGTCTTGCGTGCCCAATGTTAAAGATAGGTACGTAGGAAGAAGTAGGTGGAACTAAACGGAAGAAGTGCAAAAGTGGGAGGAGCTTCACTGAGGAAGTCCACAGCCGTCAGCACAGCCCCGGTACGCAAGTGTTAACTTAGCCTTACATATTAAGAAAAACTTGGATTACTCTGGACATCAAATGGCAGATCATTTTATTCAACTTTATATGAATGTGTGCCCATATAGACAGCTTAGGAGGATTGATCCTACTGACAGATGGCCTTCAAACTAACCATAAACATTTTTGCATAGCTGAAAAACTCCAATTTAGACCATTTACTACTAACCATGAGAGCCTTTTTGTGACACTAATGATCATGACAGATGCCGACCGATGGAAAATATTTGTTGAAAATGTGATATTCCATTTGATATTCCATGTTGGATTCTCAGTCATTGGATGCTGCAGTTGAAGTGGTTAATGCCGAATGACAGATCTGTCTCCCATTAATGGAAGACCAGGTCATTCTCTAGAAATGGTCATCTTAACTGTTACGTTTCATGCTCACCGCTCCGTTCCCGGCTCCCGGCATGTTGCTCCCGCTGCCGCCTCTGTTCACAGCGCTCGCTCCTCTTCCAGGTCCCGGCGCACTGTCCCTTCCTCCTCCTGGGCTGCGTCTCCACCCCACGTCGCCGCACTTCCTACTTCCGGTCAGTGGCACGCTCGTCGTCGGCGCGCGCCTTCTCCACACTGTAGGATGTCTGCTTCTGCACAGGCGCGCAGGATTCGGCGCTAGACCCTTCTCCTGGTCTCGGATTCCAGCACCGGATCTTCCCCTCTACGTGGGCTTTCGGCAACCTATCCCAGAGGAGTACACGGTATATCAGGCCACCTTCCCTGCTAGGAGGTGCCTGAGTATCTTTAGCTCTTTTGCTTTAGTCTCCGGCCATCTCCGTCTCTGTTGCTTAGCTCTGAATCTCCGTACTGGTTCTGCGCTCTACCTCACATTTCCTTGTGCTCATTCTCCAGCTTCCTCTTGTTTCACCTTCCCCTCCTTCTTACCTCTGTTCCTTCCCGGTCTCCGTTCCTCGTCAGCAATCCCATTCCTGTTGTTCCTGGTTTTTCCCTCCTTGTCTCTGTTTATTTCCCTAACAAGAGCCGTCTCTCCTGGTACCTGCTACCGTGGTCAGGTTATCTCCGGGCCTGTCCCTAAACAGTCCCTGTACAGGGGTTGGCTACACCAGGTCGCTCGTCCGGAGGGTCGCCTTCCACGGTCCAGAGGGTCCACTCTTGTTTCTGCCTCAGAATCATAACAGTATACTCAGGCCATGGACCCCGCAGGTGCCACATTTTCTGCTCAGAAGGAATTGGCGCACTTGCGCGACAATCAACAGCGCATTATGTCCTTCATGAAAAACATGGAGACCCGCCTGACTGCTATACAAACCGCCGACCCGGTTAATGCAAATCAAATTGCGGGCCTGCAGCAAGAACTTTCCCAACAGCGTGATACGCAGGCGCGTATGCTATCTTACATGGCATCTATAGACGATCGCTTATTTAATTTGCAGTCTGTCTCCGCGGCCTCTGCTCAGGTTCCGCAGGATTCTAGTTCTTCCCCTTCGCCTCATCCGCCGCCTCGCCTTGGCAAACCGCCAAGGTTTAATGGGGATCCCAAACTCTGTAGGGGATTCCTGAATCAATGTCGTCTCCACTTTGAGCTCCTTCCCCAGCAATATCCCACTGACCGAGCCAAAGTGGCTTTTATTGTGTCTCATTTGGAAGGAGAGGCTTTGGCCTGGGTCAATCCCCTGTGGGAACAGGATGATCCCGTAGTATCCCAATTGTCCTCCTTTCTAGAGACTTTCCGCAGGTTTTCGACGAGCCCGGTTGTTTAGCTTCCACAACTGAGTCGCTTTTCAATCTTCAGCAGGGCTCTCTGTCTGTTGGCCAATATGCCATTCGCTTCCGTACTTTGGCCTCCGAGTTAGGGTGGAATAACGAGGCCTTGGTTGGGGCCTTCTGGCGAGGTCTGTCCAGTCGAATCAAGGATGAGTTGGCTGGACGAGATACCCCAACTTCTTTAGAGGACCTCATATCCCTCTCCACGCGCATTGACCTACGCTTCCAAGAACGATCACGTGAGTCCGCTAGAGAGAGGAGGTCTGTTCGCCCTCAACCACCTCTCCGCAGGTCAGGGAGTCCCAGGTTCTCATCGTCTTCTACAGCATCCGTGCCGGAACCAATGCAAGTCGACCGAGTTAAGATGGCGGAGCAGCGTCGTCTAGAAAGACATTCCCAGGGACTCTGCTTTTACTGCGGTAGCGCTTCACACTTGCTTCGGGCATGTCCTGAGAGGCCGGAAAACTCCTCCGCCTAGGACAGGTAAGAGAGGCCTTCCTAGGTGACTGACTCCTCTCAACCTTTGTTTTTGTCTGTTTTGCTTGTTCTCAATCAAAGACGCTTTTCTGAGCTCGCGTATGTGGATTCGGGCGCGGCAGGTAATTTTATCAGTCTTGAGGCGGTTCGGAGGCTTCGCATTCCAGTTCTTTCTTTGGACCCTCCTCGTTTGATTACCTCCGTGGATGGGAAACCCTTACAAGACACCATCACTTTGATTACGGAAAAGATTGAACTTCGTATCAGGGCTCTTCATTGAGAGAAGATTACTCTCTATGTTTTACCCAAACTAACCCATGCTCTGCTTCTAGGTCTACCTTGGCTCCGCACGCACGAACCTACTCTGGACTGGCGTTCGGGTGATGTGCTCCGTTGGGGATCTACATGTCAAAACCAATGTCTTCTTCCCGTTTGTCCGGTAGTTCCTCCTCCAGCTGATTCCGTTCTCTCTGGATTACCTACTCCATACCGGTCCTTCATGGATGTCTTTGATAAAAAAGAGGCCGAGAATCTTCCTCCGCATCGGGCCTATGATTGCCCGATTGAGCTTCTTCCCGGTTCCACTCCTCCTAGAGGGAGAATCTTCCCGTTATCTCCTACCGAGACCAAAGCTATGTCCGAATACGTCCAGGAGAACTTATCTAGAGGGTTCATTCGAAAATCTTCTTCTCCCGCTGGTGCGGGGTTCTTCTTTGTCAAAAAGAAGGACGGATCTCTTCGACCCTGCATTGATTACCGGGGCTTGAACAAAATTACGGTCAAGAATAAGTATCCTCTGCCTTTGATTCCTGAACTCTTCGACCGACTAAGAGGGGCGCGAATCTTCACGAAGCTAGATCTACGGGGTGCTTACAACCTTGTTCGAATTCGCTCTGGCGATGAATGGAAGACTGCATTTAACACCCGGGACGGGCATTACGAATACCTAGTCATGCCGTTCGGACTCTGCAATGCTCCTGCAGTCTTCCAAGAATTCGTAAATGACATCTTTCGAGACCTTCTTTATTCTTGTGTTGTGGTGTATTTAGACGACATCCTGATTTTTTCGGCTGATCTACCTTCTCACAGAAGAAGCGTTCGTCTGGTTCTGCAACGTCTAAGAGAAAACCGTCTTTACGCCAAGTTTGAGAAGTGCCTCTTCGAACAAACTTCCTTGCCCTTTCTGGGATACATCATTTCGGATACTGGCCTCAAAATGGATCCTGAGAAGGTGAACGCCATTCTCAATTGGCCACGTCCCTATGGAATAAAGGCCATTCAACGATTTCTAGGGTTTGCCAACTACTACAGGCAAATTATTTCACATTTCTCCTCTGTAGTGCGGCCTCTTACTGCTCTCACCCATAAAGGGTCCAATCCGAAGACATGGACTCCGGAGACCGAAAAAGCCTTTATGCTTCTGAAACAGTCCTTCTCCTCCGCCCCAGTCTTACATCATCCTGAAGTCAATAAGCCCTTCGTCCTTGAGGTGGATGCCTCCGCCACAGGTGCTGGAGCAGTGCTTTCCCAAAAGACCTCTACGGGTCGACTGGTTCCCTGCGGCTTCTTCTCCAAAACGTTTTCTGCTTCGGAACGTAACTATACCATTGGGGACCGAGAACTCTTGGCCATAAAATTGGCCCTGGGAGAGTGGAGACATCTTATTGAAGGAGCTGTTCATCCTTTTGTGATTCTTTCTGACCACAAGAACTTGGCCTATCTTCAAACCGCGCACAGGCTTAATCCTCGGCAGGCTCGATGGTCCCTGTTTTTTGCCCGTTTCGACTTCGAGCTTCGTTTTCGGCCTGGAGACAAAAATGTCAAAGCAGACGCTCTGTCCAGACTTTCGCAGCCTGAGGACTTCGACGAGGAGCCAGCGCATATCATGGATCCCAGTAAGATCGTTACTGTAGCCCCTTTAGGGGTGTTCTGTCCTCCTCCGGGTAAGACTTTGGTCACTGAAAATGACAAACAGTGCTGCGATGGGGACATTCTTCTAAGTTTGCAGGCCATGCCGGAGTTAAGAAAACTTTCCTTCTCGTCTCCCGCTACTATTGGTGGCCGTCGTTACGACAGGATATCGAAGAATTTGTCGCCTCATGTCCCTCTTGTGCGAAATGCAAAGTGCCAAGACAGCTACCTCGTGGTGAGTTGCTTCCCCTTCCAGTGCCTTCTAGTCCGTGGCAACACATCGCCATGGACTTCATTACCGATTTACCTAAATCCTCAAGTTGTACAGTCATCCTTACGGTGGTAGATCGATTCTCCAAGATGGCCCACTTCATTCCTTTGCCTGGACTTCCCTCAGCTCCGGAATTGGCGAAGATCTTCATTTCAACTATCTTCAAACTACATGGTTTTCCTCAAAACATCGTGTCTGACCGAGGAGTTCAGTTTACGTCTCGTTTTTGGAGGGCGCTATGCAAGCTCTTGAAGGTGTCTCTAGATTTTTCTTCTGCCTATCATCCTCAAACTAATGGTCAAGCTGAACGAACGAATCAGATTGTGGCTGTCTATCTTTGTCACTTCACCAATTCTCACCAAGATGATTGGGTAAGCCTTCTGCCATGGGCCGAATTCGCCTATAATAATCACTCTCATGAGTCCTCAGCTAAATCTCCTTTTTTTGTCGTCTTTGGTCAACATCCGAATATGCCCCTTCCGATTTCTACCACAACAGGAGTTCCAGCCGCAGACTCTTTGACTTCAAATTTCTCAGCAATATGGGGTGAGGTTAAAAAAGCCCTCGAGATGGCGTCTGTCAAAATGAAAAGACATGCTGACAAGAGACGTTTAGACTCTTCTCCATTCTCACCTGGCGATAAGGTTTGGCTTGCCTCACGTTACATAAGGCTCAAGATTCCTTCCTACAAACTTGGTCCACGTTACATCGGGCCCTTTGAGGTTCTGAGTCGAGTCAACGAAGTCGCCTACAAGCTGAAATTGCCTGCCTCGCTCCGTATTCCCAATACTTTTCATGTATCTCTGCTCAAACCTGTTATCCTTAACCGCTTCCATCCTTCTTCCTGTATCTCTCCGCAGCCTCTCTATGCTGATAACGTTTTTGAAGTGAGGGATATTCTAGCCAAGAAGAGAGTTCGTGGAAAAGAGCTTTTTCTGGTGGATTGGAAGGGTTTTGGTCCTGAGGAGAGATCGTGGGAACCTCTAGAGAATATCAATGCACCTCGCCTTCTTAACAAATTTCTCGCTAAATTCAAGAGTGGGGATTTTAAAGAGGGGGGTACTGTTACGTTTCATGCTCACCGCTCCGTTCCCGGCTCCCGGCATGTTGCTCCCGCTGCCGCCTCTGTTCACAGCGCTCGCTCCTCTTCCAGGTCCCGGCGCACTGTCCCTTCCTCCTCCTGGGCTGCGTCTCCACCCCTCGTCGCCGCACTTCCTACTTCCGGTCAGTGGCACGCTCGTCGTCGGCGCGCGCCTTCTCCACACTGTAGGATGTCTGCTTCTGCGCAGGCTTCGGCGCTAGACCCTTCTCCTGGTCTCGGATTCCAGCACCGGATCTTCCCCTCTACGTGGGCTTTCGGCAACCTATCCCAGAGGAGTACACGGTATATCAGGCCACCTCCCCTGCTAGGAGGTGCCTGAGTATCTTTAGCTCTTTTGCTTTAGTCTCCGGCCATCTCCGTCTCTGTTGCTTAGCTCTGAATCTCCGTACTGGTTCTGCGCTCTACCTCACATTTCCTTGTGCTCATTCTCCAGCTTCCTCTTGTTTCACCTTCCCCTCCTTCTTACCTCTGTTCCTTCCCGGTCTCCGTTCCTCGTCAGCAATCCCATTCCTGTTGTTCCTGGTTTTTCCCTCCTTGTCTCTGTTTATTTCCCTAACAAGAGCCGTCTCTCCTGGTACCTGCTACCGTGGTCAGGTTATCTCCGGGCCTGTCCCTAAACAGTCCCTGTACAGGGGTTGGCTACACCAGGTCGCTCGTCCGGAGGGTCGCCTTCCACGGTCCAGAGGGTCCACTCTTGTTTCTGCCTCAGAATCATAACATTAACTAATAACATTTTTGTACAAGATGGCAACCTTTACAGACATTCAGAATATTGTAGTGATGTTCTTAGGATATTTTACTAATATAAATTAGTCTAAGGGGAGTCTATCTTTAAATAAGTCTAAAGGCTGCAGCTTTGCTTATTGCTTTGCCCATTCATGCACATCAAGTAGTCAGTTTGAAGAAAATTCTAACAGGGCAGATTCCCTGAATATTTATGATTAGGAGGCACGGAGAATATTGCATTGTGAGTTATATGAAGACATTGACCTTCTCATTGTGCAGAATATATCAATATACTGTATCTAATATATTTCTTTATTTTATTTGCTTATATGGCACTATCATATTCCACAGAGCTTTTCAGACATAATCACTGACCACATTGGGGGCTCACAATCAGGGACGGCTCAAGGTTTTTGTGGGCCCTGGGCGAAAGAGTCTCAGTGTGCCCCTTTAACACATACCACAATTCAAGATGCACAGATATCGCAGATAAATATAGGTATAGTACAATGCCAAAGATTTCAATCAGGCTCGGACTGGCCCACAGGGTAACAGGGGAATCGCCCGGTGGGCCCCGTGCAGACACGGGCCCCCAACCCCACTATATGGGCAGTACTTGGCATAATTCACATGATTTAATCTGCACAGAACAAAGCAGCATCTCATCATTCTTTAACCAAACTACCCAGTGTATTATTATATAGAGATATAGGTAAATTTGTGAACAAGGGTAGTGTAATATTTGTATGCAGGGGAAAAGTGGGCCCCCAAAGTCATTGTTACTGGTGGGGCCTTGGGAACCCAGTCCGACACTGATTTCACTTACTTCTTACATTACATGACTGATATCTATAGCTCAAAAACCTGACAGTATATGCCTCCATACAGCATTATGGGCAACACATAGTGCTCCATACAGTATTATGGGCACCATATATTGTTCCATACAGAATGAGCCCCGTATATTGCTCCATACAGAATAATGAGCCCCATATATTGCTCCATACAGAATAATGAGCCCCATATATTGCTCCATACAGAATAATGAGCCCCATATATTGTTCCATACAGTATAATGAGCCCCATATATTTTTCCATACAGAATAATGAGCCCCATATATTGCTCCATACAGAATAATGATCCCCGTATATTGTTCCATACAGAATAAGCCCCATATATTGCTCCATACAGTATAATGAGCAACGAATATTGCTCCATACAGAATAATGAGCCACCAATATTGCTACATACAGAATAAAAAGCCCCATATATTGTTCCATACAGAATAATGAGCCCCATATATTGCTACATAAAAAATAATCTTCCACAAATATTGCTACAATACAGAACAATGAGCCCCATATATTGCTTCATACATTATATAATAGGCCCCATATATTGCTCCATACAGTGTGAGCCCCATATTTTGCTGCATACTGTATAATGGGCCCCATATATTGCTCCATAAAGAATGAGCCCATATATTTCTCTATACATAATGGGTCCCATATTATGTTCCATACAGTATATGTTGGGCCCCATATAATGCCCTATACAGTTTAGTATGGGCTCCATATATTGCTCCATATAGTATAATACGATACGATACGATACACTTTATTGATCCCGTGGGAAATTATGGTATCACAGCAGCACAACTTAAATCATAAAAATCATAAAATGAATTACTTAATTGACATGACAGTGGAGTTGACAGAGGAACATTATACATTAGAATAGGACATACACAACGAGTGAACTGAAATGTAGAGAAATAAAGTAGACATTCACCTTGATGATTTAACCCTAATGTTATTGTTGTACATTCCCATAGCAGTTGGCACAAACGATTTCCTATATTTTTCCTTCTTACACCTCGGAAGTATTACCCGGTTACTGAAGGTGCTCTTCTGTCTCATGAATAGCTCATATAATGGATGTGCATTATTGTTCATAATTGCCATACACTTTTTCAGAGTTCTTCTCTCCACTACCTCCTCAAAAGAGTCCAGATTGCAGCCAACAGCAGAACTTGCCTTCTTGATAATCTTATTCAGCCTATTAGCATCAGAGGCCCGCACACTACTACCCCAGCATATGATTGCAAAAAAGATGGCACTTGCCACCACAGACTGGTAGAACATTTCTAACATTTTGCTGCACACATTAAAAGACCTCAGTTTCCTTAGGAAATACAATCTGCTCATCCCCTTCTTGTAGACAAACTCTGAGTGGCATCTCCAGTCCAGTTTGCTGTCCAAATGGACCCCCAAATATTTGTAACTCTCCACCTGCTCTACCTCCTGACCAGCAATAGTGATCGGTAAGCATTCCATCTTTATCCTGCTATAGTTGGCCACCAACTCCTTAGTTTTCTTAACATTTAGTTGTAGATAGTTACCATTGCACCAATTCACGAAATTCGACACCACCCTTCTGTGCCCATATAATACCCATATAATACCATATACCATAAGTCCCATATAATACCATATGATTATCCAGTATATGATGGGCTCCATATATGATGGGCCCATATTATGCTCCATATATAATGAGACTCATATGATTCTTCAGTGTATAATGGGCCCATATATGATGCTCCAGTGTATAATGGGCTCCATATATGATGCTCCAGTGTATGATGGGCCACATATATGATGCTCCAGTGTATGATGGGCCACATATGTGATGCTCCAGTGTATGATGGGTCCCATATATTGTGCCAAACATTAAAAAAAAACAACACATACTTACATGTACCTCTGCTGGACTCTCCCCGCTTCACCGCGTCGCCATCTTCCGGTTCTCTGCACTGTAACTGTTCAAGCAGAAGGCGCACAGACGTGACGTCATCGCGAACTCTGAAATGAACGTCACAGTCATAAGATGCGGAAGACAACTCCGTGGTGGAGCGGAGAGAGGTAAGTATCGCAAGTGCTAGTATCCCTGACGGCGAGTGGGCCCCCAGCCTGCTCAAGGCCACAGCACATGCCAAGGTGTGCCAGATGCTGATGCCTGCCCTGCTCACAATCTAGATTCCCGACCAGTATGTGTGGACTGTGGGAGGAAACCGGAGAACCCGGAGAAAACCCAAGCAAACACGTGGAGAACATAGAAACTACTTGCAAATGTTTTCCTTGGTGGGATTTTAACCCAAGACACCATCATTCTAACATAGCAAACACTAGATAAAATACTACATGTATACTAGATATGATGCCACTAACGAGAGGACATACATTTTAATGTAGTACAAACAGCAATGGGGTTGGAGGGAGTAGAATAACGGTGCTAAGATAAAGCAACTACACAAGTCAAAGAAGCCTTCCATAGAAACATAAAGGAGAAAATGAAATAGTTGAGAAATTACTAAAAATAACTTTGAAAAGTTCCATTTTGAAAATACTATTGTATCCCTGAAAAACATTTATGTATGATGTATAATTAAGGACCTAGGAAAAGTGACTTTTTAATATACATAGAAACCATGTAAATGGACAACCTCTTCACTAAATGATGTCTACCTGGGGATTAGCTGTGGTCTTAAGGACGACCTTTTACTGGATTTTTTATTTTTTATTTAAACAGAGTACTTCCTCCAATTCCCGCCAAATCTGGAACATTTTTTCTTTTTCTTGTACGCCCCTCCGTTCAGAAGATATGCATCCGGAAATAAAGAAGCAAATTGTCCTTTCAATCAATTGGACGTGTACCACAGAACTTCTCTTTTGGCGGCCATTTACTTTTTCTCCTCTGACACTGGCAAAACAAAGCATGGCATCACCCACAGCCAAGTTCTGTGGTATACGCACAGTAGTTTGATGGAAAAAATTGTTCTTTATTCAACGGGGCCATAACGTTGGAGCAGAGGGTTAGAGAAGAAAAACTCTTCCAAAATGAGTGGAACAGTGATACTTGGAGAAGGTTCTCAGATTAAATTTGAAAAAATCCAGTCAAGGGCCCTTCCTAAAGATCAGCTTTTGAGGCTTGGGAAAACAGTGGCCACTCAAGGAGTCATAAGGTGGTACATGAAGCGCATTCAAATGAGTAGTTAACCATGCTATATATGGTTTATGTGGAGTACCAGGAACTGCTCTATCCAAATTATCCTCCTCTATAACAACCAAACAGCTTTATTTGAAGCTCCTTGTAGCACCCCCCCCCCCCAATGGTGAAATTAAGTATTACAAAGCTCTCTTGTAAATGAATGGTTGTCTGTCTAATGCAGGACATGTCCTTCAGAGAGTGGTCCTTGTAGCTGTTTTCCCACTCTGGCCACGAAATAAAAATTGCTATGAAGGATTAACCCTTTATCAATTCAAAATTTCATAAAAGGGTGTATGAATATGGGTTTTCTTAACTAAAAGACCCCTTTAACTACAGTAACAAAAGTTTAGAGTGCATGTCATTGCCAAGTCTGGTGTTGTCAGGGTTAATAAAGCTAATCACAGTTAGACTTCTGATCGCAGAGACAGATGGGCGGTCGGTGCCGTTTTTATGGTGTTTCAGAGGCTGGAGGGTTTATGGTAAATAGAGCCTAGGGTTTAGCTTCTCTATGGTCTGCTGAGGCCGACCGAGCATATGAAAAACGATTCAGTATTTGCTAACTTCCAAATCACACATGCCGATCCCATCAGTGACGCCCCCTCCTCAACCCCCCACCCCCCGGCTCAAAGACTTTTATTGTTTTTGGCAAAAATGACCTGCAAACAGCTTTAATTGGGATGCAAATTTAATGCCCAGTTTAAGGCTGCTGACAGCTCGATGCTTAGACAGTTCTCTCACATCTGGAAGTTTAGACTGCCTGTGATACGACAGCCTCAAATTGTGTAGTGCAATAGTTCCAGGATGCAGGTTTCTGCAAGCACTTCTTAGAAATGATATCCTCTACATTTTTTCTCCTGGGAGTAACAGGCTGATGGGGTGCTAGGCGGAAAACTCCATTTAAACCACGTGTATGCTGGTCAGATATATTGGGGAATATATTACATGCCTCACACTCCTCCTAATGGTACATCACACACTAACATATACTTCAAAGTGCATCAACAACTGTGATAATGGGCACAAAGGCACGACACGTTACGCCACGTATGTGAATTACTCCCAGAAGTGACATTTCATGTACTGACCTATGCCCTAAACAGCTGTTTATTGTTTTGCTCAACATATTACATACCGTATTTTAATGCCGTTCCAATGATAAATCCAAGTAATTGGCCATGGAATATATTCTCCTTTCATTATTGATATGCGAATTTGCCGTTATTCGAATTTTCTCAAATTCAAATGGGAAATTTAAGTCAAATTGGAAATGTCCCGAATACCACTAAAATACGTTTATTACAGTCTGAGGTATCTGCAGACCCCATGACATGACTAATAGAAGGCTGGGAAAGGGTTATAAAAATAATAAAATTCTACACCTCGCCACGACGATCATCTATTCCCGGCCCGGGCCAACTATTGCTTTCTCCGCTAAGTGCTAAGCCTCCGGCATGTCCCATGCTAACTAGGCTGCATGCATGTCATGGACGTCAACGACGTGTATATGCAATAGTGGAAAGGGATACACGGATAAATCGGCTGCACTGCTGATCACAAAGATATCCATTGGAGATAATGGTGTTGCACAAAGAGCAGTTTTATTAATCTACGTATTTCAGAGTTGAACAAATTCCTTCATCAGGAAAAAACACAGTCTGCATTATGACTGCGTAGTGGGGCTCGGGGCAGTAGTGGCGGGCCAGGCACTCGTCTCCTCCTTTTACACCCTGGCACACTAAATGAAGGTGTGAGTCCTGGTTCGAAGTTGATGTTAGTGCTGTGAGGGCCCACCTGTGCAGACCGCCGGTAGCCGGTTGTGTTGGCTGGAAAGGGACGCATGTTCCGCAGTTCAATAAAGGAGACTTTCGTGTTCTAAAACACATTCTTTAGTGAACGTTAACTTGGTAAAGGGATAGCGGGTACAAAGTCTTATGGGCATCTCCTTTGCAGTATAAGGCGTTGTCATACACACAGTATCCTTCATCTGTAGTCTACTCCAGGGACGGTGAAGCACACTGTTTCGCCCTACTTGGTCACAGCCTAGCTTGTTGACCCAGCGGTTCCGCATCCTATTTCTTCCACTACTGACGCACTGGATCTACCACTCGGGTCCCCAGTAGTCTCACAAATTTGGTAATGTTTAGGTCCATTACCTTTGGAATTTTGCAAGCTCAGGGCTTCTCGTGAAACGTCGTCCTGTCCAAGTACCCCTTTTCTGGAAGGCCACTCTGTCTCTTCAGGATCTATTTCCTTGTCTCTAAGGATACTTTCACATTAGCGTCGTGCACTGCACATCGCAATGCGGCGCACCGACGCATACTGTGGAAGCGCCGCACAACGGGGGCAACGGATGCTGTTTTTCAACGCATCCGCTGCCCTATTGTGAGGTGCAGGGAGGAGGGGGCAGAGTTCCGGCCGCGCATGCGCGGTCGGAAATGCTGGACACGACGCACCAAAAAACGTTACATGCAACGTTTTTTGGTGGCGACGGTCCGACGCAACCGCACTTTTGCAGCATGCGTTTTTTCTACAAAACGACGCATAGCGAAGTGCAGTGCACGACGCTAGTGTGAAAGTAGCCTTAGTCTCATTTTCCTGTAGTTCACCCAATAAGGCAGCACTGCTCACTGAACACTTTCTACTTGTACTCAATTATAGCTATCTATCTACAGGAAGCAGTCACTTGCTCTAGCACCAAGATTCTCTCACTGTGGGTTAGTCCCAAACATTAACCTAAACTACATATTGAAAAAACACCGTAAGCACTACTGAAATCGGTGCCAAAGTAGGTTCCCACACCATATACGTATTTATAATAAACCTGGCACTCAACTTTGCAGTGAAGAAAATATACTTTAACCCCTTCACAACATGCGCCGTACTATTACTGCGCATGTCGTGTCTCCCCCTTTGATGTGGGCTCCGGCGGTGAGTCCACATCAAAGTCGCGACATGTCAGCTGTTTTGTACAGCTGACATGTGCGAACAATAGTGGCGGGTGAAATCGCGATTCACCTGCTGCTATTAGCCTCTTAAATGCTGCTGTCAAATGCTGACAGCGGCATTTAACCGGCGCTTCCGGCCGCAAATGAGCGCATCGCCGACCCCTGTCACATGATCGGGGGTCGGCGATGTGTCAGGACAGTAACCATAGAGGTCCTTGAGATCTCTATGGTTACTGATGCTGGCCTGCTGTGAGCGCCCCCCTGTTGTCGGCGCTCATAGCAAGCCTGCATTTCAGCTACATAGCAGCGATCTGATGATTGCTGCTATGTAGCTGAGCCGATCGATTTGTGCCAGCTTCTAGCCTCCCATGGAGGCTATTGAAGCATGGCACAAGTTAAAAAAAATGTTTTTAAAAATATGAAAAAAATAAAAAAAATCTAAAAGCTTAAATCAATCCCCTTTCGCCCCATCCTAAATAAAACAATAAAAAAAAAATCAAACCTACACATATTTGGTATCGCTGTGTTCAGAATCGCACGATCTATCAATAAAAAAAAGCATTAACCTGATCGCTAAACAGCGTAGCGAGAAAAAAATGTGAAACGCCAGAATTATGTTTTTTTGGTCGCCGCGACATTGCATTAAAATGCAATAACGGGCGATCAAAAGAATGTATCTGCACAAAAGTGGTATCATTAAAAACGCCAGCTCGGCACGCAAAAAATAAGCCCTCACCTGACCCCAGATCACGAACAATGGAGACGCTACGGGTATCGGAAAATGGCGCTTTTTTTTTTTTTTTTAGCAAAGTTTTGAATTTTTTTTCACCACTTAGATAAAAAATAACCTAGACATGTTAGGTGTCTATGAACTCATAATGAACTGGAGAATCATAATATCAGGTCAGTTTTAGCATTTAGTGAAGCTAGAAAACAAGCCAAACAAAAAACAAGCGTGGGATTGCACTTTTTTTGCAATTTCACCACACTTGGAATTTTTTTCCCGTTTTCTAGTACAAAACATGGTAAAACCAATGGTGTCGTTCAAAAGTACAACTCGTCCCGCAAAAAATAAGCCCTCACATGACCATATTGACGGAAAAATAAAAAAGTTATGGCTCTGGGAAGGAGGGGAGCGAAAAACGAAAACGCAAAAACGAAAAAGGGCCGCATCTTGAAGGGGTTAATGCAGTCCGAAGAGTAGTACACAAAACGTTGTGGATGCCGCATCACAAGAGGACACGTGTGCACAATGCTATAAGGTATTTCACAGCACTAACAATACAGGTCTAACCTGTTGTACCCAGTTTACCACTTCCTCTATTTACTATTCATACAGCAGTAGGTAACTGATGAAGGTCAATTCAACCAAAACGTTTTGTAAACTACTCTTTGGACTGCATTAAAGTATATCTTCTTCACTACAAAGTTGAGTGCCAGGTTTATTATAATTGCCTAAACTACAGTCTCTATGTTTATCCTATACAACCTATCTTATATTATCACATCGTGCACTATACATTCCTAACATGATGCATTAACTTGACATTACTTATACTCTATAAAAAGTACACTGCACTGCACATGTCAAAATACATACAAATATGCAAGACAAAATATACATGATGCAATTAGTGTCTTCAGGGGTAGGAATGCGACAGATCAGTCCATCACCCTTACAGCTTCATTGAAGTTCTGACTGACACAACCAAGCCAGACGAGCAATACCATACTATATACAATGTTTATTGCCCGGGTCATGCCCTATTGTGTTGTGTGTTTTTTGTCACTTTTTAGCAACACTACATTGATGTGTCTATGGCATAGTTAGTGTGGGACGAGCCGGGGGTGGGGGATTTCTAGGAGTCAGAGAAGGAAGAAATCAGTTGAGGACCAGGTGGAAGGTTGTACATTAAGACAGGTAAGTAGTACGGTGACTATGATATTCTTTCTTTAACCAAATCATAGCCCTAAAAGAGATTGATTAGCTTATTTCTATCCTTCTTTCTCTGTCAATATGGATTGAACTATTGCATATACACAAAGTACAGCTATAAGTGCATACATTTTATTTATATATATATATATATATATATATATATATATATATATATATATATACAGTACAGACCAAAAGATTGGACACACCTTCTCATTTCAAGATTTTTCTGTATCAAAACTATTAATTAACACATGTGGAATTATATACTTCACAAAAAAGTGTGAAACAACTGAAATTATGTCTTATATTCTAGGTTCTTCATAGTAGTAGCCACCTTTTGCTTTGATGACTGCTTTGCACACTCTTGGCATTCTCTTGATGTGCTTCAAGAGGTAGTCACCGGGAATGGCTTTCACTTCACAGGTGTGCCCTGTCAGGTTTAATAAGTGGGATTTCTTGCCTTATAAATAGGGTTGGGACCATCAGTTGTGTTGTGCAGAAGTCTTGTGGATACACAGCTGATAGTCCTACTGAATAGACTGTTAGAATTTGTATTATGGCAAGAAAAAAGCAGCTAAGCAAAGAAAAACGAGTGGCCATCATTACTTTAAGAAATGAAGGTCAGTCAGTCCAAAAAATTGGGAAAACTTTGAAAGTGTCCCCAAGTGCAGTTGCAAAACCCATCAAGTGCTACAAAGAAACTGGCTCACATGAGGACCGCCCCAGGAAAGGAAGACCAAGAGTCACCTCTGCTTCTGAGGATAAGTTTATCTGAGTCACCAGCTTCAGAAATCGCAGGTTAACAGCAGCTCAGATTAGAGACCAGGTCAATGCCACATAGAGTTCTAGCAGTAGACACATCTCTACAACAACTGTTAAGAGGAGACTTTGCGCAGCAGGCCTTAATGGTAAAATTGCTGCTAGGAAACCACTGCTAAGGACAGGCAACAAGCAGAAGAGACTTGTTTGGGCTAAAGAACACAAGGAATGGACATTAGACCAGTGGAAATCTGTTCTTTGTTCTGATGAGTCCAAATTTGAGATCTTTAGTTCCAACCACCGCGTCTTTGTGCGACGCAGAAAAGGTGAACGGTTGGACTCTACATGCCTGGTTCCCACCGTGAAGCATGGAGGAGGAGGTCTGAAGGTGTGGGGGTGCTTTGCTGGTGACCCTGATGGGGATTTATTCAAAATTGAAGGCATACTGAACCAGCATGGCTACCATAGCATCTTGCAGCGGCAGGCTTTTCCATCCGGTTTGCATTTTTAGTTGGACCATCATTTATTTTTCAGCAGCACAATGACCCCAAACACACCTCCAGGCTGTGTAAGGGCTATTTGACCAAGAAGGAGAGTGATGGGGTGCTACGCCAGATGACCTGGCCTCCACAGTCACCAGACCTGAACCCAATCGAGATGGTTTGGGGTGAGCTGGACCGCAGAGAGAAGGCAAAAGGGCCAACAAGTGCTAAGCATCTATGGGAACTCCTTAAAGATTGTTGGAAGAACATTCTCGGTGACTACCTCTTGAAGCTCATCAAGAGAATGCCAAGAGTGTGCAAAGCAGTCATCAAAGCAAAAGGTGGCTACTTTGAAGAACTTAGAATATAAGACATAATTTAAGTTGTTTCACACTTTTTTGTTAAGTATATAATTTCACGTGTTAATTCATAGTTTTGATGCCTTCAGTGTGAATGTACAATTTTCATAGTCATGAAAATACAGAAACATCTTTAAATGAGAAGGTGTGTCCAAACTTTTGGTCTGTACTGTATATATATATATATATATATATATATATATATATATATATATATATATATATATATATACACAGTTGTGGCCAAAAGTATTGACACCCCTGCAATTCTGTCAGATAATACTCAGTTTCTTCCTGAAAATGATTGCAAACACAAATTCTTTGTTATTATTATCTTCATTTAATTTGTCTTAAATTAAAAAACACAAAAAGAATTGTTCTAAAGCCAAATTGGATATAATTCTACACCAAACATAAAAAAGGGGGTGGACAAAAGTATTGGCACTGTTCGAAAAATACTGTTCGTGATACTTCTCTAATTTGTGTAATTAACAGCACCTGTAACTTACCTGTGGCACCTAAGGCCGTGTGTCCACGGTAAGTAAACGCTGCTTGTTTGACGCTGCAGCGTCAAACACGCAGCGTCCAGATGTTCCAGCATAGTGGAGGGGATTTTTAGAAATCCCGTGTCCACTATGCGTGGAAACCCGCACGCGGCGGGCCTGCGACTCCGGACATGCTGCGCGTCTTTTCAGATCGCAGCATGTCCGTGCTACCTGCGGCGACGCAGCGTCGCCGCAGGTAATATCACAGTGCCCTATGGCGAGGGGTGCGATGATCCCGGATGTGTACTGTACACATCCGGCATCATCGCATCCCAGAAAGGGGGCGGGGCTTAGCGCCGAGCGGCTTCGCCGCTACGGCGATACCGCCGGCCATCCTGATCGTGGACACGCAGCCTAACAGGTGTTGGCAATAACTAAATCACACTTGCAGCCAGTTGACATGGATTAAAGTTGACTCAACCTCTGTCCTGTGTCCTTGTGTCCACATTGAGCATGGAGAAAAGAAAGAAGACCAAAGAACTGTCTGAGGACTTGAGAAACCAAATTGTGAGGAAGCATGAGCAATCTCAAGGCTACAAGTCCATCTCCAAAGACCTGAATGTTCCTGTGTCTACCGTGCGCAGTGTCATCAAGAAGTTTAAAGCCCATGGCACTGTGGCTAATCTCCCTAGATGTGGACGGAAAAGAAAAATTGACAAGAGATTTCAACACAAGATTGTGAGGATGTTGGATAAAGAACCTCGACTAACATCCAAACAAGTTCAAACTGCCCTGCAGTCCGAGGGCACAACAGTGTCAACCCGTACTATCCGTCTGCATCTGAATGAAAAGGGACTGTATGGTAGGAGACCCAGGAAGACCCCACTTCTTAGACATATAAAAGCCAGGCTGGAGTTTGCCAAAACTTACCTGAAAAAGCCTAAAACGTTTTGGAAGAATGTTCTCTGGTCAGATGAGTCAAAAGTAGAGTTTTTTGGGCAAAGGCATCAACATACAGTTTACAGGAGAATAAAAGAGTCAAAGAAAAGAACACGGTCCCTACAGTCAAACATGGTGGAGGTTCCCTGATGTTTTGGGGTTGCTTTGCTGGCTCTGGCACTGGACTGCTTGACCGTGTGCATGGCATTATGAAGTCTGAAGACTACCAACAAATTTTGCAGCATAATGTAGGGCCCAGTGTGAGAAAGCTAGGTCTCCCTCAGAGGTCATGGGTCTTCCAGCAGGACAATGACCCAAAACACACTTCAAAAAGCACTAGAAAATGGTTTGAGACAAAGCACTGGAGACTTCTAAGGTGGCCAGCAATGAGTCCAGACCTGAATCCCATAGAACACCTGTGGAGAGATCTAAAAATGGCAGTTTGGAGAAGGCACCCTTCAAATATCAGGGACCTGGAGCAGTTTGTCAAAGAAGAATGGTCTAAAATTCCAGCAGAGCATTGTAAGAAACTCATTGATAGTTACCGGAAGCGGTTGGTCGCAGTTATTTTGGCTAAAGGTTGCGCAACCAAGTATTAGGCTGAGGGTGGCAATACTTTTGTCTGGCCCATTTTTGGAGTTTTGTGTGAAATGATCAATGTTTTGCTTTTTGCTTCATTCTCTTTTGTGTTTTTTTTCATTTAAGACAAATTAAATTAAGATAATAATACCAAAGAATTTGTGATTGCAATCATTTTCAGGAAGAAACTGAGTATTATCTGATAGAATTGCAGGGGTGTCAATACTTTTGGCCACAACTGTGTATATATATATATATATATATATATATATATATATATATATATATATATATATATATATATATATATATATATATATACACACACACAGTCATGTACGCAAGTATTGGCACCCTTGAAATTGTTTCAGAAAATGAAGTATTTCTCCCAGAAAATTATTGTAATTACACATTTTGTTATACACATGTTTGTTTCTTTTATGTTTATTAGAACCACGCAAACTGAGAAAAAAGGCAAATTGGACATAATTTCACACAAATCCTCTAAAAACAAATCCTCTAAAAACAAAAAATAGTTATCACAAATATTCTTTTTTCATAACAGTACAAGCATAAAAACAATTAATAAAAATGTCCCTATATACCTGGAAGGCTGATTAACAACATAAAGGTTTAATTAGTACGACACGGTACATAATATCCAAAATCCACTCCTGACTAAACTCTTGTACAGTATTTGTCTGTATGGTTTGTGTTGTCATTTCCATTTTTGTTGTATTGTTAACAAAAATTAATATTTGTAATTACTACTTTTTGATTTTGGAGGATCCTTTTGTTCTACATTGGTTTTTCTTCTATCACTGTCCTTTGTGTTACTATCTAGAGCACAATAGGCTCTTCCTCTCTCATATTTGAAGGTCTCAGCAATTTAAGATCTCTCCACAGGAGTTCAATGGGATTTAAATCAGGACTCATTGCTGGCCATATCGGAACTCTCCAGTGCTTTATTTCCATCCATTACTGGGTGCTTCTTGAAGCATGTTTAGTGTCATTGTCCTGCTGGAAGACCCATGACCTAGGACGCAAACTCATCTTTTCTGACACTGGGCACTACATTGCAACCCCAAATCTGTTGGCAATCTTCAGCTTGCACACAGTCAAGGAACCCAGTGCCAAAGGCAACAAAACAATCCCAAAAATCTTTGAACCTCTACCATATTCGACTGTAGGTACGGTGTTCTTTGTATGCTCCATTCCATTTTCGGTAAACAGTAGAATGATGTGCTTTACCAAACAGCTCAGTGTTGGTCTAACTCTAATCTGTCCACAAGACGCTTTCCCAGAAGGATTTTGCTTTACGCACATTTGGCAAACTGCAGTCTAGCTTTTTATGTCTCTGTGTAAGCAGTGGGGTCCTCCTGAAACACCTACCGCAGCGCTTCATTTCATTCAAATGTCGACGGATAGTTCACGCTGGCACTGATGCCCCCTGAGCCTGCAGGACAGTTTGAATTTCTTTGGAACTTGATTTGGGCTACTTATTCATATCCGGACTATCCTGCTTTGCAATCTTTCATCAATTTTTCTCTGCTGTCCACATCCAGGAAGATTAGCTACAGTGCCATGGGTTGTAAACCTCTTGACTATGGTGAACACCATGCACAAAACAACATCAAGATCTCTGGAGATGGACCTGTAACCTTGAGATTGTTGATATTTTTATTAACAAGTCCTCAGACAGTTCTATTGTCATTTTCTCTGCTCCACTTAGTGTGGAGCAGAGAAAATCTGGTTTCAGGTGTGGTTTTCATATTGCCCACACCTGTTACTTGCCACAGGTGAGTTTGAACGAGCATCACATGCTTGAAACAAAGTTGTTTACCCACAAAGTTTGCAAAGGTGTCAACAATTTTTTCTAGACCATTTTTGTGGTTTTGTGTGAAATTACCGGGTATATCCAATTTTCCTTTATTCCTGTTTTTTCTTTGTGTTGTTCCACACATATATATATACACACACATACATACTCTTTTTGTCAATCCCTAGTCACTTTGCCATGCAGAGAAATAGACAGGGAGCTTAGAGCTACCTCTTAGCAACTTGAGCCACAAATAGTTCCTTTTTTTTGTTTTTGGAAATGTGTAAAGGTAAGGTTTGAAAAAAAAAAAAATGTAAACGCAAAGGATGTGTAATGTTGCTCAACTATCTTGAAAACAATAAATAAATATCTTCACAGCATAGAAGATGTGAAGCATGTGAAGATATGAGATGTGCAGCTCCTGAAACAACGGATACTGGAAGCCTGTGCTAGCATTTCTTCTGTAGTGTTGCTATCAGTGTAATATAGGTAAACTCCGGCACACCAAAACTGCTTGATAGTAATAATTTTTATTTCATTTAAAAAAAATTATGGTGGCATTTCACTCAAAACAGCTGCAAATTATATAGCAGACACATGTAAGGTTTTCCCAACGTTTCGGCACTTATGGCCTTTCTCAAGGGACATCTGTCTTTTTGATAAAGTTTGCACTGCAGGCAGGACCAGGAAGTGTAAGTGAAATGCAAGGTGGACATTAGGACCCAGCGTGCCTATCGTTGCTATCAGTGTGTCTACAGTGGGAGAAGAGGGTTACATTGACAATCCAACACAATGGGCAGCACTTTGAACACATTTTATAAGTGGTCATAAACTTGTAAATAACTCATGAAAGAATAAAGTTACGTTAAAACCAAGCACACCATTGTTTTTCTTGTGAAATTCTCAATAAGTTTGATGTGTCACATGACCCTCTTCCCATTGGAAAAATAAAGTTGGATCCAAAATGGGCGCCATGGTCACCACCCATCTTGAAAAGTTTTCCCCCTCTATTATACTAATGTGCCACAAACAGGAAATTGACGTAATTTCCACTCAATTTAGGTGTATCCATATAAATCGACCACCTTGTGTGTGTATATATATATATATATATATATATATACACACAAGCCATATATAAAATATATATATATATATATATATATATATTTTTTTATTTTTATTTTTTTTTTCAAGATAGTTGAGTAACATTACATATCCTTTGCTTTTATGTATTTTTTTTAAAATCTTACCTTCCAAAAACAAAAAAAAGGAGCTATTTGTGGCTCAAGTTGCTAAGAGGTAATTCTAAGCCCCCTGTCTATTCCTCGGCATGACAAAGTGACTAGGGATTGACAAAAAGAGCACATACGAGTAGGTGAGTCCACAGCACTTGTATTGCCTTAGATAACATTACCCCAGCTGCTGCTTCGCTGGTTGAATAAAACCAACATCAATACATACCAAAAAGGAGAATCGTGCTGCACTTCTGGTGAAGAATTCACAGGATTCCGAGGAATAAAAATAGATTGCAGTTTATTTCCAACATGGCGTTTCTAGGTTGAACCTCTTCCTCAGGGGAACCACAATAAAGATGAATTGTGGTTCCCCTGTGGAAGAGGTCCATTCGACATAGAAACTCTTTGGGAATAAATTGCAATCTATTTCTATTCCTCGGAATCCTGTGAATTCTTCCCCAGAAGCGCAGCACACCCGCATTTCTCCCTTTTGGTAAAATGGCTTAACAAGTAGGATATTTACTTAGATCTTCACAGGTCCTCTCCAGCTCAGTGTAATGGGTGGAGTTGCACATAGTCTATGGATAAGAGAAATGCTGTTTCTGGATGAAAGCAGCCATATTATCCAAATCTTTAACACCCCTTTAAATGTAAAATGTTTTTACATTTATAAGTGCAGCTTTCTATTATCCATTTGGAATATACCCATATTGATAAAAAGATGGATCTTTCTATTTCTCAGAGCTGCTTCTCTGCATATCAGCTCCATAGGGCTCCAAATGTGCAAGAACAAAATCCAGACCGTAAAATACATAATTGTTAAGTGGACTCTGGGGCATTCCATGATGACCAGAATAAAATGTCTCTGTGCTGTGAGAACATAAGGCTTGGGAATAACATTCAGTCCTGTGTGTGACGTGTTATAGATGGATGTGATACAGCGAATTATGCACTTTATATAAGGTGTGTAGTAGATGCAAGAATCAAAAGTAGCAGCCAAAACTCGACATGTTGGGCTCAAGCAATATCGCTTTGTAGCTCAGGATCGGGCCTAAATACATAAAGAATACAGTAATCTGTACTGGACACAGTAAATATTACCTAACCACTGGACTGCTATATAGTGACAAGAGAATTCACTTATCACAAGCAGATGGTTTAAACATCAAAAGTGGGAAAATGATGAAAAATCAAAGTGAAGGAGCTGAGCTGAACCACATTCCCTTTTTGGTCACTGTCTTTTAGCAATTGCTGCGATTCCTTGCTTATGAACTGCTATGAATAATATTGTTTTCTAACCCCCCATCTACTAGATTTATCTACAGTATCTATTCATCTACCTATCAATCAATCGTCAATTTATCCATCTCGAAAAACATGATGTAATTAGCGGATCTAATACAGATATACACCGGTGGCAACTGACAATTTTTCAAGCAAAAAAAACCCCTTCCATACAGACAATAATTGAAAAAGAAGAAGTGCTTCAATCCAAAATCAGTGAAACATACAGGACTTTATTATCCCACTAGATGGTGGCCCGATTCTAACGCATCAGGTATTGTAGAATATGTATGTAGTTTATTTATGAAGTTTTCA
Organism: Ranitomeya variabilis; assembly: GCF_051348905.1. Classification (NCBI taxonomy): domain Eukaryota; kingdom Metazoa; phylum Chordata; class Amphibia; order Anura; family Dendrobatidae; genus Ranitomeya; species Ranitomeya variabilis. Next base: position 654,813,672 of record NC_135232.1, on the reverse strand, counting down.
GAATAATGCAATTTATACACAGGATTCGGCTGGCTGCGACCAATTAGCGAAGCGTGGTTCAAATTCCGCGCCAATTCGTGCATAGGCAGCATCAATAGTAAAAAGTTCATCACATAGGGTTAATAGTAGCATTAACAGACTGCGTTACACTGCGTTATGCCGCGGTGTAATGCAGTCGGTTTAACGGACGGCTACAACGCTATGTGGGTGGTGGGCGCTGACTGGGGGGGGGGGGGGGGGGGAGTATAAAGGGGGCACTGAGTGCAGGGGGGGAGGGAGAGGCCATTTCGCGGCCGGACTGTGCCCGTCGCTGATTGGTCGCGGCCAGTTGGCTGCGACCAATCAGCGACTTGGGATTTCTGTGAAAGACAGACAGAAAGACGGAAGTGACCCTTAGACAATTATATAGTAGATGTATAGAAAATTTCAGACCAATATACTTGGGTTTTTCAAGATTGAGTTTCAAGGTGCAAACTGCTGTTGACCAAAAGAACAGAAGGTCTTGTCTAGATTGTGGCCCGATTCTAACGCATCGGGTATTCTAGAATATGCATGTCCCCGTAGTATATGGACAATGATGATTCCAGAATTCGCGGCAGACTGTGCCCGTCGCTGATTGGTCAAGGCAACCTTTATGACATCATCGTAGCCATGGCAACCATTATGACATCTACGTCGATACTGTGCCCGTCGCTGATTGGCCGAGGCCTGGCGGCCTCGACCAATCAGAGACGCGGGATTTCCAGGACAGACAGACAGAAAAACCCTTAGACAATTATATATATAGATGTATAGAAAATTTCAGACCAATATACTTGGGTTTTTCAAGATCGAGTTTCAAGGTGCAAACTGCTGTTGACCAAAAGAACAGAAGGTCTTGTCTTGTATTTGCAAACAAAAGTGTAGATGACCCTCAAGACTTTTGGAATTATATCCTGTGGACTGGGGAGTCATTGCTGAAACTTATTAGATGACATGGGTTTTGTTACAATCGGTGCAAAGCCAACATTGCCTTCCACAGTAATAACATTATCCCACCGTCAAACATGGGCTGCTTTGCTTCTTCAGGACCTAAATGAGATATTGGAAACCATGAATTCTGCTATGAAAAAATTCTTAAGTAGAACATTCGCCCCATACATATATACAGCTTAGCAGAACAAAGTGCACAGCTCAGCAGAACGGAGACCACAGCTCAGTGAAACGCAGCACACAGCTCAGTGGAACAGAGCGCAGAGCTCCGGGTGAACGGAGCCCACAGCTCAGCGGAACGGAGCCCACCACTCACCAGACTGGAGCGCACAGCTCAGCAGACAGGAGCGCACAGCTCAGCAGACAGGAGCGCACAGCTCAGCAGACAGAAGCGCACAGCTCAGCAGACAGAAGCGCACAGCTCAGCAGACAGAAGCGCACAGCTCAGCAGACAGAAGCGCACAGCTCAGCAGACAGGAGAGCACAGCTCAGCAGACAGGAGCGCACAGCTCAGCAGACAGGAGCGCACAGCTCAGCAGACAGGAGCGCACAGCTCAGCAGACAGGAGCACGCAGCTTAGCAGACAGGAATGCCCAGCTCTTGCCTGAGTGGACTCAACAGAAAGCATAGGCTACCAAGTGAATGCTTTCCACTGAATCCGTACTGAAGGCTGTGTGTGCTCCTGTCTGCTGATCTGTGCAACTCTCGGAAGGGGTCGTGGGCGGCTGTTTTGAGCGAACAGTGGGGGGGGGGCTTAGGAACCAGATTCCCACCGATCTATTAGTAACAAAATGGGAAATATGAAAAAAGGATTGAAATGTTTAGTTACTCTTTAAATGGGACAAATCAGCAAGAATAGAAGAAATCAGGTAAAAGTCAAATAAATTTGATAGAGCGCTGCAAAAAGTATATTTATTTCAACTATCTGTTTTAACTATTTTCACACTCTCTCTAAATGCATAAATTGATTATTAACCACTTCTGACTGTGCTGTGATGGCTTGCACAAAAGTTAAGTGTCTAAAAAAGAAAAAGGGATTAACTGACTGTGCTTTTCAGTCATTTGTCACTACTGCGAATCCTCCTGACCCTTAGAGAGACATGTAAATCTGATCCTTAAGTGTTCTCTAGCTTAAAAAGTGGCACTAAAAGTTTTCTCATGCTGCAGCATGTAGAAATATTCCTCTTACCTACAGGTCTAGGGGATTCCATTTCCTGCGCCATATCATGTTCGTATACAAGTTGCTTTCCAGATAGGCAGGTTCTGAAGCCCTTCTGATAGGCGCTATCTGCTCCATACTACAGAACTGAGAAATGTCAGACTGAAAAGTCACAATTGTGCAGGATATTGACATCCACACAGCAAATCTCAGAGAGGTGGTGGAAAATTCAGATATGTATATAGGACCCTCCTTACAAAAGCTGAAGATCCATTGACGTTGAGGTGCTAGATGTTATAAGTGTGCCACCAGCAAGAAGACCCATTTGATTGCTGACACAATAAAAACCAAGTAAGCTTTACATTAAAGCGGGTACCCCTTTCAGAATTTTTTTTTCCCGATAATTAAGCTATGTTATTAGTTAATAAAAAAAATCAAACCCTGCTTTACTCACCCTCACTGTCTCCACCACTGCCCTGGTGTCTCTTGTCTGCAGCTCTTATGTCACATCGATATCGATCGAGCTCAGTTGATTAGGGACAGTGAGTAAAGTACAGTTTTGTTTGTGTTTTCACTAGTAGCATATAGGAAAAACTTTTCTTAAAGGGGAAAATCCCTTTAAGGATTGAGTGGTCCTGGATTTTCAGCATTTTTATAGGTGGTCAATTTTATATTCCACTATGCCTCCAGCAAACAAATATGTACAACTAATATATATATATATATATATATATATATATATATATATATATATATATATATATACACAGTCATGGCCAAAAGTATTAAGACCCCTGCAATTCTGTCAGAAAATACTCAGTTTCTTCCTGGAAATGATTGCAAACACAAATTCTTTGTTATTATTATCTTCATTTAATTTGTCTTAAATGAAAAAACACAAAAAGAATTGTCCTAAAGCCAAATTGCATATAATTCCACACCAAACATAAAAAAGAGGGTGGACAAAAGTATTGGCACCGTTCGAAAAATCATGTGATGCTTCTCTAATTTGTGTAATTAACAGCACCTGTAACTTACCTGTGGCACCTAACAGGTGTTGGCAATAACTAAATCACACTTGCAGCCAGTTGACATGGATTAAAGTTGACTCAACCTCTGTCCTGTGTCCTTGTGTGTACCACATTGAGCATGGAGAAAAGAAAGAAGACCAAAGAACTGTCTGAGGACTTGAGAAACCAAATTGTGAGGAAGCATGAGCAATCTCAAGGCTACAAGTCCATCTCCAAAGACCTGAATGTTCCTGTGTCTACCGTGCGCAGTGTCATCAAGAAGTTTAAAGCCCATGGCACTGTGGCTAACCTCCCTAGATGTGGATGGAAAAGAAAAATTGACAAGAGATTTCAACGCAAGATTGTGCGGATGTTGGATAAAGAACCTCAACTAACATCCAAACAAGTTCAAGCTGCCCTGCAGTCCGAGGGTAAAACAGTGTCAACCCGTACTATCCGTCGGCATCTGAATGAAAAGGGACTGTATGGTAGGAGACCCAGGAAGACCCCACTTCTTACCCCGAGACATAAAAAAGTCAGGCTGGAGTTTGCCAAAACTTACCTGAAAAAGCCTAAAACGTTTTGGAAGAATGTTCTCTGGTCAGATGAGACAAAAGTAGAGCTTTTTGGGCAACCGGAAGCGGTTGGTCGCAGTTATTTTGGCTAAAGGTTGTGCAACTAAGTATTAGGCTGAGGGTGCCAATACTTTTGTCTGGCCCATTTTTGGAGTTTTGTGGGAAATGATCAATGTTTTGCTTTTTGCTTCACTCTCTTTTGTGTTTTTTTAATTTAAGACGAATTAAATGAAGATAATAATACCAAAAGAATTTGTGTTTGCAATCATTTTCAGGAAGAAACTGAGTATTATCTGACAGAATTGCAGGGGTGTCAATACTTTTGGCCATGACTATATATATATATATATATATATATATATATATATATATATATATATATATATATATATATACCGTATATACTCGAGTATAAGCCGAGATTTTCAGCCCAAATTTTTGGGCTGAAAGTGCCCCTCTCGGCTTATACTCGAGTCATGATCGGTGGTGGGGTCGGCGGGTGAGCACTGTCATATACTTACCTAGTCCCGGCGTTCCTGGCGCTCCCCCTGCCTGTCACACTGTCTTCGGTGCCGCAGCCTCTTCCCCTGAGCGGTCACGTGGGACCGCTCATTAGAGAAATGAATAGGCTGCTCCACCCCCCATAGGGGCGGAGCCGCCTATTCATTTCTCTAATCAGCGGTGCCGGTGACCGCTGATAGAGGAAGAGGCTGCGGCACCGAAGACAGGCAGGGGGAAGGAGCGGGACGCCGGGAGCAGGTAAGTATGACATATTCACCTGTCCTCGTTCCACACGCCGGGCGTCGCGCCATCTTCCCGGCGTCTCTCCGCTCTGACTGTTCAGGCAGAGGGCGCGATGACGCATATAGTGTGTGCGCCGCCCTCTGCCTGATCAGTCAGTGCAGAGAGACGCCGGGAAGATGGCGCCGAGGAGCTGCAAGCAAGACAGGTGAGTATGTGTTTTGTTTTTTTTTATTGCAGCAGCAGCAGCAGCTATGGGGCAATAATGGTGCAGAGCACTATATGGCACAGCTATGGGGCAACGGTGCAGAGCACTATATGGCACAGCTATGGGGCAATAGTGCAGAGCACTATATGGCACAGCTATGGGGCAATGGTGCAGAGCACTATATGGCACAGCTATGGGGCAATGGTGCAGAGCACTATATGGCACAGCTATGGGGCAATGGTGCAGAGCACTATATGGCACAGCTATGGGGCAACGGTGCAGAGCACTGTATGGCACAGCTATGGGGCAATGGTGCAGAGCACTATATGGCACAGCTATGGGGCAATAGTGCAGAGCACTATATGGCACAGCTATGGGGCAATGGTGCAGAGCACTATATGGCACAGCTATGGGGCAATAATGGTGCAGAGCACTGTATGGCACAGCTATGGGGCAATGGTGCAGAGCACTATATGGCACAGCTATGGGGCAATGGTGCAGAGCACTGTATGGCACAGCTATGGGGCAATGGTGCAGAGCACTATATGGCACAGCTATGGGGCAATGGTGCAGAGCACTGTATGGCACAGCTATGGGGCAACGGTGCAGAGCACTATATGGCACAGCTATGGGGCAATAATGGTGCAGAGCACTATATGGCAGAGCTATGGGGCAATAATGGTGCAGAGCACTATATGGCACAGCTATGGGGCAATGGTGCAGAGCACTGTATGGCACAGCTATGGGGCAATGGTGCAGAGCACTGTATGGCACAGCTATGGGGCAATGGTGCAGAGCACTATATGGCACAGCTATGAGGCAATGGTGCAGAGCACTATATGGCACAGCTATGGGGCAATAATGGTGCAGAGCACTATATGGCACAGCTATGGGGCAATGGTGCAGAGCACTATATGGCACAGCTATGGGGCAATGGTGCAGAGCACTATATGGCACAGCTATGGGGCAATGGTGCAGAGCACTATATGGCACAGCTATGGGGCAACGGTGCAGAGCACTATATGGCACAGCTATGGGGCAACGGTGCAGAGCACTATATGGCACAGCTATGGGGCAATGGTGCAGAGCACTATATGGCACAGCTATGGGGCAATGGTGCAGAGCACTATATGGCACAGCTATGGGGCAACGGTGCAGAGCACTATATGGCACAGCTATGGGGCAACGGTGCAGAGCATTATATATGTGGCACAGCTATGGGGCAACGGTGCAGAGCATTATATATATGGCACAGCTATGGGGCAACGGTGCAGAGCATTGTATATATGGCACAGCTTTATGTGGAGTATCTATGGGGCAATGGTGCAGAGCATTGTATATATGGCACAGCTTTATGTGGAGCATCTATGGGGCCATAATGAACGGTGCAGAGCATTATATGTGGCACAGCTTTATGTGGAGCATCTATGGGACCATAATGAACGGTATGGAGTATCTATTTTTAATTTTGAAATTCACCGGTACCTGCTGCATTTTCCACCCTAGGCTTATACTCGAGTCAATAAGTTTTCCCAGATTTTTGTGGCAAAATTAGGGGGGTCGGCTTATACTCGGGTCGGCTTATACTCGAGTATATACGGTATATATATATATATATATATATATATATATATATATATATATATATACACACACACACACACACACACACTGGTATATATGTATGTAGCAGTATATATATATTATATATATATATATATATATATATATATACACATACAGACTGTGTTTATATATATATATACAGTTAGGTCCATATATATTTGGACAGAGACAACATTTTTCTAGCTTTGGTTATAGACAATACCACAAAGAATTTTAAACAAAACAATTCAGATGCAGTTGAAGTTCAGACTTTCAGCTTTCATTTGAGGGTATCCACATTAAAATCGGATGAAGGGTTTAAGAGTTTCAGCTCCTTAACATGTGCCACCCTGTTTTTAAAAGGACCAAAAGTAATTGGACAGATTCAATAATTTTAAATAAAATGTTCATTTTTAGTACTTGGTTGAAAACCCTTTGTTGGCAATGACTGCCTGAAGTCTTGAACTCATGGACATCACCAGACGCTGTGTTTCCTCCTTTTTGATGCTCTGTCAGGCCTTCACTGCGGTGGTTTTCAGTTGCTGTTTGTTTGTGGGCCTTTCTGTCTGAAGTTTAGTCTTTAACAAGTGAAATGCATGCTCAATTGAGTTGAGATCAGGTGACTGACTTGGCCATTCAGGAATATTCCACTTCTTTGCTTTAATAAACTCCTGGGTTTCTTTGGCTTTATGTTTTGGGTCATTGTCTATCTGTAGGATGAAACGACGACCAATCAGTTTGGCTGAATTTGGCTGGATCTGAGCACACAGTATGGCTCTGAAGACCTCAGAATTCATTCGGCTGCTTCTGTCCTGTGTGACATCATCAATAAACACTAGTGACCCAGTGCCACTGGCAGCCATGCATGCCCAAGCCACCACACTGCCTCCGCCGTGTTTTACAGATGATGTGATATGCTTTGGATCATGAGCTGTACCACGCCTTCGCCATACATTTCTCTTTCCATCATTCTGGTAGAGGTTGGTCTTGGTTTCATCTGTCCAAAGAATGTTCTTCCAGAACTGTGCTGGCTTTTTTAGATGTTTTTTAGCAAAGTCCAGTCTAGCCTTTTTATTCTTGATGCTTATGAGTGGCTTGCACCGTGCAGTGAACCATCTGTAGTTACTTTCATGCAGTCTTCTCTTTATGGTAGATTTGGATATTGATACGCCGACCTCCTGGAGAGTGTTGATCACTTGGTTGGCTGTTGTGAAGGGGTTTCTCTTCACCATGGAGATTATTCTGCGATCATCCACCACTGTTGTCTTCCGTGGGCGCCCAGGTCTTTTTGCATTGATGAGTTCACCAGTGCTTTCTTTCTTTCTCAGGATGTACCAAACTGTAGATTTTGCCTCTACTAATATTGTAGCAATTTCTCGGCTTGTTTTTTTCTGTTTTCGCAGCTTAAGGATGGCTTGTTTCACCTGCATGGAGGGCTCCTTTGACCGCATGTTTACTTCACAGCAAAACCTTCCAAATGCAAGCACCACACCTCAAATCAACTCCAGGCCTTTTATCTGCTTAATTGAGAATTACATAACAAAGGGATTGCCCACACCTGTTCATGAAATAGCCTTGGAGTCAATTGTCCAATTACTTTTGGTCCCTTTAAAAACAGGGTCGCACATGTTAAGGAGCTGAAACTCCTAAACCCTTCATCCGATTTTAATGTGGATACCCTCAGATGAAAGCTGAAAGGCTGAACTTCAACTGCATCTGAATTGTTTTGTTTAAAATTCATTGTGGTAATGTCTATAACCAAAATTAGAAAAATGTTGTCTCTGTCCAAATATATATGGACCTAACTGTATATACACATACTGTATGTATATATATATATATATATATATATATACATATATGTATGAATGCAAAAGAGTAACACCATTAATGAACCAAAAATGATCCAAAACAGTAACAGCATGTTCACTTTTAAAAACTGCGCAATTTGCCAGATCCACCTCAACATCAGATTCACATGTGAATTTGTCATTTAATTCTCCTCCTCTTCTTCCAAAAACAATAACTTTTTGTTAAAAAAAATTCCGTCGATATAGCGTTACTCTATAATGTACTGAAAAATGTGAAAAAAATTCCAAATTTGGTTTTTGGGCTTTGTTTTGTGGTGCTCATTGTGCAGTAAATACTTACCTGACAACATGATTTCTCAAGTCTTTATGAAAAAAAGTGATACTGACATGTATATATATTTTTGGATTTTAATTGCTTACAAAAAATTCTGAAGATTGTAAAAAAAAAGAAAAAATAAAGTTGTTTTTGTTTCTATTTTCTGAGTCCTATAACGTCATTCTTCCATCTATGGAGCGGTGTCAAGGCTTGTTTTTTTGCGCGCCGAGCTGTTATTGGTACCACTTTGGGATACATACAATGTCTTGATTGTTTTTTATTGCATTTTTTGGAGCAGGTGCGGTGACTGAAATAAGGGATTTTTGTCATTTTGATTTTTTTTCTCTTATGTCATTTATTATGTGGGTTAAATCATTTTGATAGACTACACTTCTATGAATGCTGTAAGACCACATTTTATTATTTTATATTTACCTACCGTATTTTTTCGGATTATAAGACGCTCCGGATTATAAGATGCACCCCAAATTTTGAGGAGAAAAATGCGGTGAAGCAGGGTCCCTACTGGAGGAGGCAGGAGTGGGGTGATGCTGCAGGCCACAGGCTGGAATGAGGGGGTGTTCCGATGTGCGGCGCGCTGCTTCGGGTGTCCGGTTATGCTACTGGTGTTCGGTGTTGCTGCTTGTGTCAGACACTGCAGTTGTCTCCGATGCTGCGGGGTTTTCTGCCGACATTTTGTGCAGGGCCAGAGCCCCCCGCAGTTCCATGGTTGTGCTGCTGCTTGGGATGAGGGGGTGTCCGGTGCTGCTGCTTGTGTCCGGCGGTGCTGTGGGGGTGTCCGGTGCTGCTGCTGCTGTTTCCGGTGCTGCAGTTCCATGGTTTCCTGTGCGGTGGACTCCGGGAAAATGGGCGCTGAGGGGCGGTGCATGTGCAGATGGAGATCTGGGCACCAAGATCTCGGGAGATTAGATCTCAGCGCTGAAATCTCATCTCCCGATATCTTGGTGCCAAAATCTCCATTTGTGCATGCACCGCTCCCCGGCGGCCATTTTCCCGGAGACCACCGCACAGGAAACCATGGAACTGCAGCACCAGAGACAGCTGCAGCAGCACCGGACAACCCCACAGCACCGCCGGACACAAGCAGCAGCACCGGACACCCCCTCAGCCCAGCCTGCGGCAATGGTACTGGTAAGGTATATCTGCATTATAAGACACACCCTCATTTTCCCCAAAAAATTTTGGGAAAAAAGTGCATTTTATAATACGATAAATAAGGTAATTTATTTAATATAAATTTTTATTAAAGATTTTCTTATTAACAGTGATAAGAAGATATCGTCAATCCTGACTGGTCATTAGTACAATCTTCCACTTCAGCAATTTAAGGATTACAAACATCATCACTATTATTTCCAGATATATATAGAGAGAGAATAAGAGCTCCAGAGCATCCACCTCGTGGAAGTGAGAACTTATTCCTGTGCTGCTCCTTTTCCAAAATGGTATATGTATTTTTATATCCACAGTGATAGCAAAAAGATATCGTCGCGCATGACCTGACATCTATATATATAAGAGGCATCGTGATTACTCGCTAATCCCGCCCCCTGCACAGTAGCTCCGCCCCACCACATCACCACACATAATCCTGCCCCCACCTCATTACCACACAATCCCGCCCCCACCTCATTACCACACACAATCCGCACCACATCACCACACACAGTCCCGCCCCCCACAAATCCCGCCCCCCCACCACATCACCACACATAATCCCGCCCCTTCAACACATCACCACACATAATCCCGCCCCCAACACATCACCACACAATCCCGCCCCCCCACACCATTACCACACATAATCCCACCCCCCACCACATCACCACACATAATCCCGCCCCCCACCACATTACCACACATAATCCCGCCCCCCACCACATTATCACAGATAATCCTGCCCCCCACCACATTACCACACATAATCCCGCCCCCCCACCACATTACCACACATAATCCCACCCCCCACATTACCAGACATAATCCCGCCCCCCACACTACCACATAATCCCGCCCCCCCACCACATCACCACACATAATCCCGCCCCTTCAACACATCACCACACATAATCCCGCCCCCAACACATCACCACACAATCCCGCCCCCCCACACCATTACCACACATAATCCCACCCCCCACCACATCACCACACATAATCCCGCCCCCCACCACATTACCACAGATAATCCTGCCCCCCACCACATTACCCCATAATCCCGCCCCCCCCACATTACTACACATAATCCCGCCCCCCACATTACCACACATAATCCTGCCCCCCAACCACATTACCACACATAATCCCACCCTCCCACCAAATTACCAGGCATAATCCCACCCCCACCACATTACCACACAATCCCGCCCCCCCACCACATTACCACACATAATCCCGCCCCCCACCACATTACCACACATAATCCTGCCCCCACCACATTACTACACATAATCCCGCCCCCCACCACATTACCATACATAATCCCGCCCCCACATTACCACACATAATACCGCCCCCCACCACATTACCACACATAATCCCGCCCCCACCACATTACCACACATAATCCCGCCCACCACCACATTACCACACATAATCCCGCCCCCCCACATCACCACACACAATCCCGCCCCCAACACATCTCTACACTATTGCTATTAATTTCATTTTAAGTTAATTTACCACCTGAGTAAGCGCTATTGAATGTTGTCATTATTTACTTTAGTTTATACGGTACAGACCCGTGGAAGCGCAGTGAGAGCGCGAAACGGCCGTCGTCTTCACACTGCTCACATGAGCTCCTTGTTCACTCTCCCGGCCATGATGTTTTAATGTAAGCAATAAATTACTTGGCACTCAGGAGAATTTTTTCATGATAAGAGGTGAACAATTCGTTTATTTGGTGCATCCAGTGCAAGGTGAAACTGGCCTAAAACACAAGAGTAAAAACAAGAGTAAAGACACAGTGTGTGTCTTCCAGGTATTATTTTGAGGCCTCTGGAGGCATATTATCCATATGATCCACATTACATTTAGACATTATACAGTATGGTTATACTTTTTCTGACCAGTATATGCAGGCTCTGGGTCGTCACAAACAGGGGCTGGTCCTTGTATCCAGAATATCTACAGGGCCGTATGCCAAAACCACTCTGCACGGTATCTGCACGATGGCATTAATGTGTATACTCATGTGCTTTTGGTTTTTACTCTTGTTTTTACTCTTGTGTTTTAGGCCAGTTTCACCTTGCACTCTAGCCCTGTGACCCCGTGTCTGGAGGTCACCTCATGTTCTGTATCCTTTGGGGATGGTCATTCTGCCTTTGTTCGGTTTATCCCTTGGCGGGATATATTATCGTCACTGTACAATTTTCCTATACACGTTCACAGTCTATAGTATCCCCTGAACAGAGCTCACGACTCACGGAACACCAGGCCGGATCCGCTAACACCGCCACTGTTGTTGTCCGTTATATAACAAGTGATGTATTATGTTATTATTTTGACCAGGCTGTATCTTGTTTGTATAGATATTGTGCATCATGAAATTTTCTCTAAAGATATCCCTTTATGTTTTTTCTACATGTATACTGCAGTATTCAAAAAAACGATTTCTGATGAAGGTCTTGTGATTAGACCGAAAACGTTTAAAGTTTGAACTGGATGCACCAAATAAACGAATTGTTCACCTCTTATCATGAAAAATTCTCCTGAGTGCCAAGTAATTTATTGCTTACATTTGACGGGTTGGATACCTAACTTGTGCACCTTCAAGAAGCCCTCAGGTGTCTTCTATTACTACATGATGTTTTAATGAACATTTAATAAAGACAAGTCAAGCTTCAGATCGGTGAGTGCCCTCCTTATTTTTCTCATGCAACAAGTTGATCTTTATGTGGTTTTCCGGAGGAGCACCCGGTAGCTTGAGGTGGAATTTGAACTGCTTTCTTGCATGAATGCACTGGATGTGCACAGAGGCTGAAGGTATTCACGTGCAAGGTAGTACCGTCCCTCTTTTTTTATTTACTTTAGTTTAATCACCAGCAGCGTTAATTAGATAGCAATGAGCGTGCCGAGCGTTAGCTGGCTGGAAACATCTAGTTGGTACAATATTTCACTTCCGTACTTTTTAATTTCTAGATGTACATAGAGAGATTAAACGCTTTAGAGCTCCCATCTCATGGAAGTGAGAACTTATTCCTGTGATGCTCCTTTACCAAAATAATCTAGCAAGAAACAAACAGAAAGAAGAAGAGGGGTGGGGGGTTGTAGGGTTTAGGGGGGGAGAAGAGGGGAGTCCCTCCTAATTTATTTATTTTATGGTTTATGAAAAAGGATGTGGGGCGGAAGGGGGGATTTAGTATTTTTTTTACAGTTTTTTTTTTTTAATTTTACTTTTTATTATTTTTTTGACCCCCTGAGATCTAGAACTTGCAATGATGTACTCGCTTGCGCTACATACTGCATGAATTGTTTTTTTTTTCCCCATCAAGTAATGTATAACACTTTTTTGGAAAATTATTCTTGTTCCTTCCTGTGGCAAGTCAAGCTACTTTTAAGTCCAAAGTTTTTAGGTATAAAATTTTCATGCTGCAGTATATAATGAAAATAGCATTTTCCTAGGAAGCCCATCCATGAACTGAGCATCATAACCAGTCAAGATGGTAGCCACAGGGACCTTAACTAATCCTGTCTGCCATGTCAACCCATTTGCATCTCGTAGGCGAGACTGACTGTATGTAGGGGGTTAAGCAGCAACCCGAGCTTACTCTGATCGCTGCGGTTAGAGGCAAGTGCCAGCTGTAGAACACAGCCAGTGCCCATATTATACAGTACGTAGCAGGCGCATACATGCACACGCATGTTAAGAAGGACTTAAAATTTGCACTGCGTGTCAATTTCTGTTGCAGATTTTTCTGCCTTTAGCTTTTATGGTAACTTAATACACATTATGGATTTTTCATCTACAATTCAGGACAGAAAATCTGCATGTGTGAACATACAGTTGTGCTCAAAAGTTTACATACACTGGCAGAATTTTTGCTTTCTTGGCCTTTTTTCAGAGAATATGAATGATAACATCAAACCGTTGTCATGTTGGCCTCAAGTATTTGCTGATAACATGCTGCATTCGTCTTTCCTTCAACTTTGACCAAGATTCCTATGCCTTTGTAGCTCACACATCTGCAAAACATCAGCGATCCACCTCCGTGCTTTACTGTAGGAATGGTGTTCCTTTCATCATAGGCCTTGTTGACCTCTCTCCACATGTAACGTTTATGGTTGTGGCCAAAAAGTTAAATTTTGGTCTCATCACTCCAAATTACCTTGTTCCAGATGTTTTGAGGCTTGTCTCTGTGCTGTTTTGCGTATTGTAGGTGAGATACTTTGTGGCATTTGCGCAGTAATGGCTTTCTTCTGGCGACTTGACAAGACCACGCAGCCCATTTTACTTCAAGTGTCTCCTTATTGTGCATCTTGAAACAGACACACTGCTAGTTTCCAGACAGTCCAGTATTTCAGCTGATGTTATTTGTGGGTATTTTTTTGCATCAAGAACAATTTTCCTGGCATTTGTCACAGGTCACAGGTGAGGATGTTACCTTTAGTAGCCATTCAAACCTCTTTGTGTCAAATTCTGTGCATGTTATCGGGCCAAAATCACCAGGGTATGTAAACTTTTGATCATGGTCATTTGGATGTTTTGGGTTGTCATTATGATTTAAAAACAGAAAACACAGTAGTTTGACAATAAATGGCTTCACCCAACCACTAACCATGAGTGGAGAAAAAGTTTTGGTGTTATCATTCATATTCTCTGAAAAAATGAAAGCAAAAATTCTGCAGGGGTATTTAAAATATTGAGCACAATGGTATCCAAGGATTTCCATCTCAATTTTGTTTAACTTCCCTTTAAACATTCTCATTATTATAGGGAGTGTAGCAGAGCAGACAATGTTTGTACATTCCTTAACAGGTCTTGGGATATTAGGAAATATGTACTATTTTGTCAGGTGAGGTCTCATTCCCATCTTGCATATTGACTTTACGTAAGGCCAAAGACCAGGCAATAAGGGGATCCAAGTGGGAGAAACAGATGTCCTTCTATGGGTCCCCACTGGCTTTAAACTTCCTTTCCCAGGGTAAACACTATAAACTGCAATATGTACTCAAGTCACTATGAAATAAGTCTCTGTCATAAGAGACAAATGGATGGACTCATGTCACACGAACATTTACTTGGCTTTTCTCTGTATGTTAAATTCCCTTCGTTGCAAGAGACGAAATCTTGCAAACATAGCACAATAGGCAACTACAACTCGTACAATACTTACATAGCACTACACACATATTATATCATTATGCTTCCAGGTCACAATACATAAAGATGAGTAGTCTATTGTCAGACAAATATTGTATGTGGGAATCATCCTAGAGTCCTCAAGAATATTAGCTTTTTCCCACCAAATACTGTAGAATACATTTTTGGAAATGTATTTGAGTCGCCCACCAGGGCCGTTGGGTACTCCGTACCGGGTCCGTTACTTTAAGGGGATGTGTCACGGTGGCAGTGACCCGGTCCGTGGTCCTGGGCGCCCAGGTTAAAGGGATGGTCTTTAAAGGAATTTGTAGAAATAAGGAAAGTTTGTGACACCACCAGTGGTATTTGGTCAGGGATGACCAATGTTGCTTAAAGGGGTCCTCTGGGGTGATGTTATGGCAGTCAGATGGCATAACTTCCCACAGGTGAAGTATATCCCCAGGGCTCCCAGTGAATAGATGGAAGATGGTGAGTGGTGCAGTAAAGAACAAAGGACGCAGTTGTGCAGTCTTTTTACCTGGTTTACTGATAGTAGCAGGTAGCCACAGTCCAGGGCACCAGATCACAGGTACAGGCAGGGTCCGGCCGGCTTGGAAGCAAGTTCAGAGTCCAGCTTTATCAGGTGGAATTAAAAGCCTTCCTTCTAGCGCTGTGTTGTTATAGTCCCTTACTGCCTATGGCTTTGTAGCAGGGTCCTCTCAGTTATCTCTGTCCTTTGTTGAACTGGGACACAAGCAGGTATGACAGGTGACAAGTCTTTTTACAGGGTCTCTATCATGACCCAGACTCTATGTGTCACTGTGTCTCCTGGGTGTTATGGCGAACAGGTGATGTATAATCCTGCTGTCCTGCCGGTTTCTCCTATGTGTCTTAGAGTCCCACAAAAGCCTCGGTCTTCCGGCTACCGGTTTCTGCGCTCAATCAGAGATGTAGCCCAGTCGCAGCTATTCTCCCTTGTTGTCACTCTCCTGTGCTTCGCTCTCCAGCACTTTAGCTAAAGGCTGTTCTTCCTTCTGTATCTCGCTATCTAGGAGCTACAGCACCTCAGGCTGTACGGCCCCTCACCCGTCCTTCTGCCTCAGACTGCTCCAGTCTGGCACCAACTGACTAAATCTTCCCAACTGCCTAGCAACTAACTCCTCCTCCCGACCAGAGAGAGCAGCTCCCCTGAAGTTGGGAGTAGAGCTCCCCCTTCTGGCCTGGAGTCAGAACCGTGTTGTATGTGCTAATTACCTGTTAAGAGGAATCTTCCATCGCTTCCAAGCGTGACATCACTCTCCCTGTGAGGAAAGCAATGCCACTGTGACAACCAGGGCCCTGGGGCGTCACATATTCTTGCTCCTTCCTGCAGCAGGACAAGCAGTTTTTTTATAAGGTGGCCTTTAGCACAGTAGATGTAGCATTCATTTCATATGCTTCTTTCACCACTTTTATCCATGGGCTGGGACTTCTATTGCAGGATAATCTTTTATATAACAGTGGATGCGTCCTTCTGTCTGAAGCCGGGATGGGCAGCGCCTACGCAGTGTGCCACAAGAGTCAGTGCATATGAATACCGCACTACCGAGTTATCGAGTTATGCACAAGAACTGACTCCAGCACCATTTTATTGAAGAATTATACTACAACGTCAGCATGGCAATGCGCACGCGCCGGCCCTTGCCATTATCCCTATGGCTGGCGCATGCATACTGCTATGTTGACCGCGCAGTGTGACGCCGGAGTCAGCGCATACGCATACCACACTACAGTGCCGTTTTCTTGAAGACATTGTATGCGAATTCACAGACACATTGTTTTCATCAAAATGGCGCCGGATCGTCGGATGCGCATGCGTTCACTCCGGCACCATTTTATTGAAGAGTTCTACTACAACGTCAGTGACACGCACCGGCCATTGCTATTATCCCTCTGGCCGGTGTGTGCGCACTGCTATGCTGAAGTTGTAGTACATTATTTCAATAAAATGGCAGAGTCAGCGCGTGGGCATAGCACCATCTCCAGTGCCATTTTATTGAAGACACTGTATAAATGTACCAATAAAAATGCTTGCAACCCGGGTATAGAACGGGTTCAATAGCTAGTAACATATAACCCTCTTCATGAGCACTCAACTTTTTTGTGTGTGTGCTTTTGTTTTTTCCTCCCCTTCTTCCAAGTCATTGCTTTTTTCCCATGGAAATAGCCATATGAGGGTATTATTTTTTGCAGAACAAGTTGTAGTTTTGAATGACATTGTTCATTTTACCTTAAAATGTCCAGGAAAACAGAAAAGAAAATCCCAAGTGGGGCAAAATAGTTAAAAAAAAGCAATTCCAACATTGTTTTTTGGTTTCAGGTTTGACGGTGCTCATTGCGCTTTAAAAATGACCTGGCATTAAATTTGTTTTTACAAATTTGACCAAAAAAAATAATGAAAAACAAATTGGTTTGTATTGCTGTTTTCTTAATTCCATAACTGTTTTGATTTTCAATCGAACAATGAACAACCCCCCCCCCCAAAAAAAAGAGCATATACTCTATAGGAAGTAAGTCAGTAAATGGTAATAGTGTATGTAAATGTCATAAGGTACTTAGTCAATGCTATTTTGATTTAAAAAAAAGCATAAAAGCCATGCCATCGTGACAAGGTGTACCCATCAGGACAGTCCGAACCTGTCTCTAGTATTAAAACCTTACTATGTGGGTGGGTGTCTCATTCAGGTTCTGCCCTGATCGGCCCTTATTCACATTGACGATGATTGACACATGGTAATGGTTTAATAATAGAGACAGGTTAGTTAGGACCATCCCGATGGGCACACCTTGTCGTGGTGGGATGGCTTTTATGCTTTTTTGATCAAAACAGAGTTAACCAAGTCCCCTATGTCATTTACATGTACTAATACCATTTACTGACTGCATGTTATATGCTCATTTTTGCTTTTTTCTTGGGTCTTGTCTATGAAATGGCCATAGCGTGAATGTATTCTTACATTTTGCATGTATACCAGCTTATAGTCCTGCTCAGTTTTTTTCCATCGAAAAAAGTCTAAGGGCTTTTTTGCATGGTGAGCTGATGTTTTTATTGCCACCATTTTGGGACACATATGCCGATTTTATGCCTTTTAGTTGCATTTTTCAGGGAGTTGTAATGAAAAATGTCAATTCTGTCATTTTCTTATTATAATTTTTACAGCAATGGACCCATCGGCAGTCCCACCGACTGCCATGACAAACCATCAACACTCAACAATTGTGTGGCAGGGAGGTGATCAGAGCCAGAGTGCACCATTTAAATACCACTGTCAACAATTGACAATGACATTTAAATAGGTAAACAGTAGCGATCGGAGCTAGCTCCTGTCGCTGTTTTAACAAGGTGTGTGAAAGTGTGCGACACCAGCCAGCACTTGTCAAGTATTGTGCGGACTAAACTCCTGACCCTGCTCCATACATAGGAGATTAAAATAATGACCTGCCACTAACTACTAGAGTAAAAATATAGTTAGGATTGTGACATTTACTGTTGGTAGGGATTCAGCTGTATCTGGCCTCAGTAGTTAAGAACGTAACCTAGGTCTGAAAGCAGTAAAGCATTCTGAATCTGATGAAGTAGACAATTTTTAATCAAGTGGGAGTGCTCATTTTGCATTCAGCTTTGGCCTCTTACATGCCAGGGGCGGGGTATTCTTGAAAATTGACAGTACGAACCAGTGGCATGGTTGCACTGCTGGTCTGAACTGTGCCCTCTTCCAGGCAGCTTTGCCTCAGCAATGTTATCAGAGCGCAAGGGCTCTATAGTTGGCCAGATCCACTTGGCTTGAGGGCAGCACTAGCACAGAAAGACTGTCTCCTCTGCTAGACTGCAGCAGTGGTCACAACTCAAGGCAATTAGATGGAAACCAAAATTTGGGTAAATTGTAAATTAGTTTGTTTTTACAAGCACATTGCAATTTTACCTAATTTAAGGCTACATTCATAAATTGTAGCCATGATGCATTTTTTTCCGGCAAAAAAAAAAAATCACGGTTTCACCATGATCGTAGCAAGAAAAAGACAACACTATCGCGACGTGTAACCATGGTCTTAACAAGGTGAGACAACCCTGTTAAACCAACCTTGTAATGACACTAATTACACGTGAATGTTCACTACACGCTGATTAAAATGTTTACTTTTAAGCATTTTTCCCAGTAGGAGGAACGCCAATTATAATTGCTTGCCATAAGTGTCTAGGAGCGGTGCTTCCGCAGACAGCAATGGAAGCATTACCAATATTTTATATGCATGATTGCTTAGCCGTTAAATAAAGTTTCTTTCAACAGTCGCTATATCGTATTAATAAGATGCCTGCAATGGTTAAAAAAACGGGTTTACATTCAGCCTCAGTAGCTTTGCTTTGCTTAATTATTCAACATTTAGTTTGGCATCTGTTGCTGGCAGGAGGCGCATGGTTGCTGTACGCGCAGCTCACTGTTCATGCCACTTTCTCAGAAGGGTGGAGGCTCCGTGAACTACTGACTGCAAACTCTACTTGACCCTGGGTAACTCTGCACCTTTATGCAACTGTGTAAACTTCAGATTACCAGCTGACGAATGCAGCAAATGTTCTAGCATCTAATTTTTTACACTGTAAAATTTATATGAAATTTACACAAAATCTGGAAATCTTGTTCCTTAACTCAAAATCTTACATATTTAAAGTGAATCTGTCTGCAGGATTTCACTCCCAAACTACTTATATCGGCATGTAGCTCTTTCAAACGCAAGTCTAGCAATACATTTGCATGGCCAGTCCGTTCCTCCTTTGCTGAGAATCAGGGTTTGAATAGATATGCAAATGAGACTTAAGAGCTATGGTAGATCTGAAGCCTCTGTCACTCCAGCTCTATTTCTCACCCAGTGCCGCCTCCTTCTACTTGACTGACGGCTCCTCTGCCTGCAGTCACACAGCAAATAGGATGTCCATGAAGCAGGAGGTGGTGGTGCTGGGCAGGGAATAGAGCTGGAGTTACCTAGGTTTCAGATCTACCATAGCCCTTCAGCTTCATTTGCGTATCCATTTAAATCTTGATTTCTCAGTAACAGAAGAGTGTTCTGGCCACGTAAAGGTATTGATGGACTTGTCTTTGAAAAAGTTACATGCACATATAAATAGTTTAAGGGTCAAATTCTGATGACTAATATGACTTTTTTTTAAAATATACGTCAGAAGTAAATATGATTCCCCTCAGTATTACGGGGACTCATGGTGAATTAATTAACCAATGCACCCCAAAAAGTAGCTAAAACACAAAAACTGTTTCTACTAAAGGGTTATTCTGCATGAAGAGGAGATCACTGCTTCTAAAGGTCAGTATGAAAGTGGAGGGCAGAGCTACTTATGAAAGGTTAATCTGAGTCTCGCACTACATATTACCCACATCAAACTATGCACACACAATCTATGCATATCAAACATCAAAGTATCCATATCAAACCGAAAAGAAGGCTAACAGGACTTATCTCCATTGCGGTTTCTAGCGACCTCTTGCTGCTTCATAATACACAGAAATCCAATTTATATCTCTTTCTATAAAACTATAGTACATCCAGCATTAGGGTATGTGCACACGCTGCGGATTTTGCTGCGGATCCGCAGCGTTTCCGCAGCTGCGGATCCGCAGCGGTTTCCCATGCATTTACAGTACCATGTAATGCTATGGGAAATGAAATCCGCAGTGCACATGCTGCGGAAAAAAACGTGTGGAAACGCAGCGGTTTATTTTCCGCAGCATGTCAATTCTTTGTGCGGAATCCGCAGCGGTTTTTCACCTGCTCCAATAGGAAACTGCAGGTGAAAAACCGCAGCGGAAACCGCAATAAAAACCGTGATAAATCCGCAGTAAAAACTGCAGCGGTTTTGCACTGCGGATTTATCAAAACAGCTGCTGTCAGCAGGAATGGGCACAGTAGCCTACACACAGTGTCAAGTCGGCGCCGTTATACTGACTAAAATGATACCTTGGTTGATGAAATCAATCTTATGGTTGTTCTTTAATCTTTATTTTCAATTTGTAGTTAATGAGATTCTCGTGCCCCAAGGCGAGGTTGGTGTATGTGGTGCTCTGATTAGATATTCATAAAGCAGACTGCTGACTGGTCACTGCTCCCTCACTGACCTGCCCCCTAGTTTGCATAATGAATATCTGAATATACTTAAAAAAAAAAAAAAAGCTTCTGCTGGCAGGAGTTAGCCATGGTATATTTGTGTGCCAATAATGCATTTTATTCAGCTAGAGAAAAAAAAATCTACTTGAAAATGGCGCCCGCCGTGCCTGCACAGTAGCAGCTCTCGGCTATCTCCGAGCTGCTACTGCGCAGGCTGCGTCTTCTTGGAGAAGGAATTTTTTTTCTCTTCTCCAGAAAGATGGCACTGCCGGCGCATGCACAGTAGCAGCTATTTTATCACAGCTAGACACCGATAGCAGCTACTGCGCAGGTGCCATTTTCAAATTGATTTTTTTTCACTAGCTGAATAACCTAAATAAAATGTATTATTGGCACACAAAACATGCAATTTTGCTGCAGAGCAGGTGCCACGGCTGGCACCTGCCTGTAGAAGGGTTTTTTATCTCTTTCTTCAGTATGTTAGATATTCATTATGCAAACTAGGGGCCGGTCAGTGAAGGATCAGTGACCTGTCAGCATTTTGCATTATGAATAGCTAATCAGAACACCACATGAAGACCCCCACATGCCGCCCCAGAGCACGGGCATATCATTAACTCAAAACTGAAAATATAGATTAAACAACAACCACAAGACAGATTTCATCAATCAAGGTATCATTGTAATCAGTATAACGGCGCCAACCTGACACGGTGTGTAGGTTACTGTGCACAATCCTGCCGACAGGTTCCCTTTAAGGCGGACAGCAGTCTAGGTCTCCCATGTGTTTACATGTTGCACATTCCTATTCTCCCCCTACACAGTGGTATCTCCCAGTTCAGAAGCAGGAAATGTCACATAGCTGTCAAGATAGTGAAACAGCAAAAAGCCCCAACTTGAAAAAACTTCAGTGTTCTTTTTTTTTTTTTTTTTTTAAGGGCCAAAGCTATTCCTACTAAATGAGTAACATAGTTAGTAAGGCCGAAAAAAGACATTTGTCCATCCAGTTCAGCCTATATTCCATCATAATAAATCCCCAGATCTACATCCTTCTACAGAACCTAATAATTGTATGATACAATATTGTTCTGCTCCAGGAAGACATCCAGGCCTCTCTTGAACCCCTCGACTGAGTTCGCCATCACCACCTCCTCAGGTAAGCGATTCCAGATTCTCACTGCCCTAACAGTAAAGAATCCTCTTCTATGTTGGTGGAAAAACCTTCTCTCCTCCAGACGCAAAGAATGCCCCCTTGTGCCCGTCACCTTCCTTGGTATAAACAGATCCTCAGCGAGATATTTGTATTGTCCCCTTATATACTTATACATGGCTATTAGATCGACCCTCAGTCGTCTTTTTTCTAGACTAAATAATCCTAATTTCGCTAATCTATCTGGGTATTGTAGTTCTCCCATCCCCTTTATTAACTTTGTTGCCCTCCTTTGTACTCTCTCTAGTTCCATTATATCCTTCCTGAGCACCGGTGCCCAAAACTGGACACAGTACTCCATGTGCGGTCTAACTAGGGATTTGTACAGAGGCAGTATAATGCTCTCATCATGTGTATCCAGACCTCTTTTAATGCACCCCATGATCCTGTTTGCCTTGGCAGCTGCTGCCTGGCACTGGCTGCTCCAGGTAAGTTTATCATTAACTAGGATCCCCAAGTCCTTCTCCCTGTCAGATTTACCCAGTGGTTTCCCGTTCAGTGTGTAATGGTGATATTGATTCCTTCTTCCCATGTGTATAACCTTACATTTATCATTGTTAAACCTCATCTGCCACCTTTCAGCCCAAGTTTCCAACTTATCCAGATCCATCTGTAGCAGAATACTATCTTCTCTTGTATTAACTGCTTTACATAGTTTTGTATCATCTGCAAATATCAATATTTTACTGTGTAAACCTTCTACCAGATCATTAATGAATATGTTGAAGAGAACAGGTCCCAATACCGACCCCTGCGGTACCCCACTGGACACATCGACCCAGTTAGAGACTATACCATTTATAACCACCCTCTGCTTTCTATCACTAAGCCAGTTACTAACCCATTTACACACATTTTCCCCCAGACCAAGCATTCTCATTTTGTGTACCAACCTCTTGTGCGGCACGGTATCAAACGCTTTGGAAAAATCGAGATATACCACGTCCAATGACTCACCGTGGTCTAGCCTATAGCTTACCTCTTCATACAAACTGATTAGATTGGTTTGACATGAGCGATTTCTCATAAACCCATGCTGATATGGAGTTAAACAGTTATTCTCATTGAGATAATCCAGAATAACATCCTTCAGAAACCCTTCAAATATTTTACCAACAGTAGAGGTTAGACTTACTGGCCTATAATTTCCAGGTTCACTTTTAGAGCCCTTTTTGAATATTGGCACCACATTTGCTATGCGCCAGTCCTGCGGAACAGACCCCGTCGCTATAGAGTCCCTAAAAATAAGAAATAATGGTTTATCTATTACATTACTTAGTTCTCTTAGTACTCGTGGGTGTATGCCATCCGGACCCGGAGATTTATCTATTTTAATCTTATTTAGCCGGTTTCGCACCTCTTCTTGGGTTAGATTGGTGACCCTTAATATAGGGTTTTCATTGTTTCTTGGGATTTCACCTAGCATTTCATTTTCCACCGTGAATACCGTGGAGAAGAAGGTGTTTAATATGTTAGCCTTTTCCTCGTCATCTACAACCATTCTTTCCTCACTATTTTTTAAGGGGCCTACATTTTCAGTTTTTATTCTTTTACTATTGATATAGTTGAAGAACAGTTTGGGATTAGTTTTACTCTCCTTAGCAATGTGCTTCTCTGTTTGCTTTTTGGCAGCTTTAATTAGTTTTTTAGATAAAGTATTTTTCTCCCTATAGTTTTTTAGAGCTTCAATGGTGCCATCCTGCTTTAGTAGTACAAATGCTTTCTTTTTACTGTTAATTGCCTGTCTTACTTCTTTGTTTAGCCACATTGGGTTTTTCCTATTTCTAGTCCTTTTATTCCCACAAGGTATAAACCGCTTACAGTGCCTATTTAGGATGTTCTTAAACATTTTCCATTTATTATCTGTATTCTTATTTCTGAGGATATTGTCCCAGTCTACCAGATTAAGGGCATCTCTAAGCTGGTCAAACTTTGCCTTCCTAAAGTTCAGTGTTTTTGTGACTCCCTGACAAGTTCCCCTAGTGAAAGACAGGTGAAACTGTACAATATTGTGGTCGCTATTTCCTAGATGCCCGACCACCTGCAGATTTGTTATTCTGTCAGGTCTATTAGATAGTATTAGGTCTAAAAGTGCTGCTCCTCTGGTTGGATTCTGCACCAATTGTGAAAGATAATTTTTCTTGGTTATTAGCAGAAACCTGTTGCCTTTATGGGTTTCACAGGTTTCTGTTTCCCAGTTAATATCCGGGTAGTTAAAGTCCCCCATAACCAGGACCTCATTATGGGTTGCAGCTTCATCTATCTGCTTTAGAAGTAGACTTTCCATGATTTCTGTTATATTTGGGGGTTTGTAACAGACCCCAATGAGAATTTTGTTACCATTTTTCCCTCCATGAATTTCGACCCATATGGACTCGACATCCTCATTACCTTCGCTAATATCCTCCCTCAGGATTTGCTTTTTACATTTAAGAAAGCTTGATGGAGCCTCCAATGTAAATGTGAATACAGCCTAAGTGTCACTTTCCTTTTTAACATAGCCAGCCAACAAGAACACAGAATTAAACCATCAGAGGGCAAAGGGCCCGTCCAATGTGTTAAGATACTTCGACAATAACATACCTGTTATAATATGGCCAAAAGGTCTTGTAGAAGACAATTTCACCTGGGATCTGAGTTTGGGTCACTTGGTACTATTGACTCACAAATCAGCTATTAGAAGAACTTAGTGATTATGTGTCCTGTGCGTTTGAAGACAACCACAAAGATTACACTAAAATTAAAAGTGGACATGTACGTCTTCTGTAAAAATGGGGGAAAGGAAACCCAATCTCACTCCTGCCAGCAATGTTAATGATGGATATTTCCAGTATTTCCATTTTTACACAGGTGGTCAATGGTCATATGTGTAATCTATACAGTGGTATATGGACCCAATAGATATGGGGGTCTAATAACACCTTAAATTCAGCTTTATACTGTCTATCAGGTTGATAATAAAGACTGAGCAAACCATTCTCATTGCTTACAATAACTGGTGGGATGTTTTATGAGTTATTAAGAGGACCTTATTAGTGGTAACTAAACATGCTCAGATAAGGGGTTATCCGAGTTATGCACATGTGCTAACCGAGTGTCTTCGGCGTGCTCGAATAATATGTCCTAGTCCCCGCGGCTGCATGTCTGACCCGTGGATCCGCTACAGCTGATCTTTCTACATTATATGCGTTTTTAACAGATTCAACAGGTGAGTTTAATCTGAGTGTAAAGCTTACTGTAGTTCTCAGATAAGACCTTATTTGCGCTGATCTCTCCTACAGCTTATTGGTTATTTTTCCACCATATAGCATCCTTTACAGCCTCTATTCAATATACAGTATATATCTGTAACTTTTCCCAGCAAATATGTTATCCGAAAAAAAACTCTGATGTCAATAGGACCTTACTCTGATACTTCATATGTAGGAACCCGCTAACCCCAACACAAACAACCCACATGAAGACCCAGGATATGCCAAATACTGCATACTTCACATATTTCCATACTAAGGTCAAATCCTCCTTGTCAAGATACACAAGTAGTAGAATGGCAGGAAATCTGACTCTTTGTGCATAATTTATGTGTAATCCTCCCTGTTAATAAGTTAGGGCTAGATGCTGCCATGTTCCATCATTGCCTATGCCACAGAGAACCAAGAAGAGTCAACGGGCCAACAGAAAATTGACACATCAACAATGCAGAGTGACTAGTCCTTGTTAACTCGACAAGGAAAATATTGTCTCTGGGATTATATGTTCTTTCTGTGATTCAGCTGCAAACAGTGAATTTACTT
The DNA here is from genome assembly GCF_051348905.1 of Ranitomeya variabilis. Classification (NCBI taxonomy): domain Eukaryota; kingdom Metazoa; phylum Chordata; class Amphibia; order Anura; family Dendrobatidae; genus Ranitomeya; species Ranitomeya variabilis. Next base: position 654,787,796 of record NC_135232.1, on the reverse strand, counting down.
CCGTATCTGACTCCTCTACTTCATAACAGGAGAATGCAAGTATTCATATCAATCTGCTGCATATAACAACCATCATAGGTAGAATATGCCATATAAGAGGCAAACCACCCACCATTGACATGGCACTGGTATATTCTGTTGCCCTTCACCACAGAATGTATACCCATCTATCCCCATGTCTTTAGGGATCACAATTTGATGGAAATCGATTAAAGATCTGGCTGCTGGTCCTGCCAATCTGTGACCATCGGACAGGAAATCTGAGAACCATCTCCTACCATCTATAGCTCTTCTGTTAATTAGCCAGCCTGGCGTGGCATCATCGTTGTAGCGCCATACACATGTGACGTTGTGCCAGGCTGGCAGTAAAGCAGCCTAAATGAGCATGCAATGACAGCAGGGGAGGAGGTGACCTGACCAAATTTATTATCACCCATTGTCCTAAATCTTTTATATGGGATGAGCTGCGGACCAAGTAGTATTAACATGGGAAATACACACAATACAATCCAGCAATTCCTGCCTTAATTGTCTCCATTTATTTGACTACGTTTTGTCTCATACTGCAATGAAGATTAAATAAATGAAGGTAGTCCATCTATACCCTCCCATCCACAGATCAGATGACCAATCGACAATCTTATGGGGTTAGCACTGTAGCTTTGCAGTTCTGGGGTCCTGGGTTCAAATTACGCCAAGGACAACATCTGTAAGGAGTTTGTATGTTCTCCCCGTGTTTGCGATGGTTTCCTCCGGGTTTCACCCCCACACTCCAAAGACATACTGATAGGGAATGTAGATTGTAAGCCCAAATGGGGACAGTGATGATAACGTCTGTAAAGCACTGTGAAACTAATGGCGCCATATAAGCAAGTAAAATAAATAAATTACATTTGGGTGTGCAAAGTCTCCCCAAACAGATGTCGCCAGGCAGAGGATCAGTCAGGGTTTTGGTTCTATGCAGTTATCCATTGGCGGCTGGGCACCCCACCCATCAGCCCAAGGGTGTTTATAATCACCTCTGGTTCCTACAGCTTACTTAAATGTGGAGGTTTCAAACCCAGGAGAGGCATGTTGCCCATTCACACTGTAGACTTATAGCACAAGAGAGGCATGTTTTAGATCATAGGACCCATCAGAGAAGTGTCACCTTGTTGCGGTTGATGGGCTCACATGAATTGGCCAATTTATGTGCTAAGAACCTTCATTTTTGTAAGTAATTAAAAAAAATTGTTTTTTTTTACTTTTTATTACAGTTTACTCAGCAATTATGATAGTTTTTGTGTTCGCATGTGTATTGGTCTCTACAGAGTGCTGCTGCTTTCCTCCATTTTGCAAATTATGTATTCATTGCAGTAGATATCTGTTACCAATATATGAAGGTGCTGGTAAGGTTTTTTGTTCTATGTTGCAAATCAATGCCTGACTGTTCTCAGGGAAGACAAATCTCTGGCAGATTGTGTCTGGCAGAAGATTATTTCTATTTAATAATTGAGAGCATATGCACACTCCGATGAATAGAGCATGCATGTGTAAGGGGAGGTAGGGATAAAGAGTTGGCAGCTAGAAAGTTTATGGCTAGTTTATGTAAGGGCTCACCATGTGACGTGGATCCGCTAAGGCCTCTTTCACACTTCCGTCTTTCAGCTCCTGTCGAGATACGTCGATTTTTGAGAATGCAGGATCCTGCAAAAAAATTGGCAGGATCCTGCATTTTCTCATAGACTTGTATTAGCGACGGATTGTGACGGATGGCCATCCGTTTCATCCGTCGTGCACTGGATCCTGCGTAAAAAAACGGTCCGTCGGGCAGAGAAAACGTTCAGAGGAACGTTTTTTCTGCACGTCGAAAAATCGTTGCTGCCTGTGAAAAGCAGGAATCCAGCGACGGGTCCCGTCTTTTCAAACTGAGCATGCGTGGAAGAATTTCCCGTTAGGGAAATTCTCTCTGGCTCGCTCTCTTTCTACTATTGATGCTGCCTATGCAGCATCAATAGTAACAAGATATAATGTGAAAAATAATTAAAAAAATTAAAAAATCGCAATATTCTCACCTACCAACGTCCTGCGCAGCATCACCGATGCTCCTGGCAGCTAGCGTTCCTAGTAATACATTGCAAAATCTCGCGAGAAGATGGAAATCAGACTTTTATTTTTCAAGTATGAGATCTCTAACTAGGGTCTGATACACAAAGATGTCTTTTATACCCACACTAATAGGTGTGATTCTTGAGTCAGACTTGTCTAAAAATGTACCCTGAAAAAGGAGCATCTCTAACACCGACAAGGGGGGTGTCAACAATTTATTCATACATTTCCATAAGATGTAACATGGGAACAGTACAACATTGAGTTGTAAGGAAAGATTATCCAGAATTGGTATTTAAAGAAAATAAATTATATTGTATACTGTATTGTGCCTGACACCGGGACTGAAGGTGCATGGCTTTTTTGTGGTGTTCATCAGTTATACACCATACATTAGGCTCAGCACTAGGTATAACAGTGTTTCCTGAAGTTGTCTTTCAGTCGTTTTTTTAGTTCCTTCTTTCATTTAAAGTGATTTTTCCAAAACTGTGCAGTTTGTAAAAAAAAACAAAAAAAAAACAATTTGCCATACACACCCTCCCCAGGTATTGCGCTGAGCGTCCACCTCTGTTCCTAGTTTCCGTTGTTATCTGCAGCGCTGATGTCATGTGGACAGCGCTGCAGCCAATCAAAGAGCACAGCTGCTCATGCCGCCTACTTGGCAGCTACCAAGCTCATTCATTGGCTACAGACAATAACATACACCAGAGGCAGTGGAGGAGACTTAGAGCTGGACCCAGGAAGGATAAGTAAAGCTCAGTTTGGTTTTAGCTTCAGCTGTGGGATAGTTTTTTTCTCTCCAAAATTGGAAAACCCCTTTTAGGTCTCGTAGTATTTTGCTAATGCTCCAGGTCAAATTCTTATGATCCTAACACCTATAGCAGGGATGCACCCCTGACCCATAGTCCCATTTCCATTCATGACTTTCTGCCTGTAATTTTCACATTTCATTCTAATAGCCATCTGAGTTATTTGTCAGTGTGTTATCTACCATCTCTTCCAGCCGTTCAGTGGAATGCTACCAGCAGTGAATAATAACACGAGGGGGTCATGTTAAGAATAACTTGTCAATGATGGGACACATACAACACATAACTGTTGTGTTTTCATGAGGGAAAGGAAGAAACAATTCTCAAGTCAAGGCAAAATTGATCCCTAAAGGCAAAAAACCCAATTAAAAAATCAAAAGAAAATAAAATAAATTTTTTTTTGCAAAGGTGAGTTATAAGCAGATTATTATCTGGTTATAGAAACATATAACAGTACAAAGAACAAAGGAGTACACAGTAAAAGAGATGAGAAACATGGAGGGCATGCCCATAACACTTAAAACGATGCACCCCTTACTGGCTCTGGGTCACTCATTAACACTCAATCCTTGGCGGTAAGGACATTCCTATTTATTGTAGACGTCAATGTGGTCAAATGCCTATATCAAGTGTCTATATCCAGTGCCCCAATGGTTCTCTTCTTCTTGAAGGGGATATTTCAGCTTTGCATCGATTGACACAGGTAGTGGGGATTCATGCATAATCCAATAGTAAATTATTATGTTAATAAACTGTATCAAGTAAAACAACTTTTCTATGGTACCTTATTAACCGGAAAAGCGTTCTTCACATTGAAATAGAATCCAAAATAAACCATATTGAAGACTCCGTGGCGACTCAAAGTGGCAGATAGTCCTTTGTTTAGACCTCGCAATCCTAGCCCTTCAGTTTGGATCACGTGACGAGCCTGTGCAAAGGTGGATGGTTGCTGGAAGATAATACGGGAGGGGTGGCTTACACTATAAGATGATGTAAGAGGTCTTACATATCCTGAAAAATACTGTAGGACTGTGGTGGAACCTAGAAGATGCTGGCCATAATGTTGTTACACCAGGGTTAGAAAAGAAACATGGAGAAGAAGTGTCCTGTGGGCATTAAAGGGTTATTCCCAACTGTAGAAGTAATCACCAATCCATGGGATAGGTCATGGCTTGCTGACCGCTGGAGGTCTGACAGGTGGACTCCCACCAAACCCAATAAGGGGGCTCTGAAATGTCTGGTATGAATGGAGCAGTGGCCCAACATGCACATCACTGATTCATTCATTATCTATGGGAATGCCAGTACAGGGCTCAACTTTTACCAGTAGTCCCATGGAAAATAAATAGAGCGGTGGCTGTACACCACTGCTCCATTCAGATGGGTCATTTCAGAGCCCCTTTCTGCTGAGAAAGGGGCTCTAAAATCCTGATTGGTGGCAGTACCATTGGTTAAATAGGTGAAAACTTCTAAAGATGGGAATAACTCTTTAAAGGACAGTAAATGCCTATCCTTGGCCACCACCTAAAAAGGTCTAAAATTCTGTGCTGAACACTGAAGGTGAACCTGTTACATTATAATAAAGGTACCTTCACACTAAACGATATCGCTAGCGATCCGTGACATTGCAGCGTCCTGGCTAGCGATATCGTTTAGTTTGACACGCAGCAGCGATCAGGATCCTGCTGTGATATCGCTGGTCGTTGAACAAAGTTCAGAACTTTATTTGGTCGTCAGACCGGCGTGTATCGTCGTGTTTGACACCAAAAGCAACGATACCAGCGATGTTTTACACTGGTAACCAGGGTAAACATCGGGTTACTAAGCGCAGGGCCGCGCTTAGTAACCCGATGTTTACCCTGGTTACCAGTGTAAAATGTAAAAAAATCAAACTACATACTCACCTTCGCGTCCCCCGGCGTCCGCTTCCTACACTGACTGAGCGCCGTAAAGTGAAAGTGAAAGTACAGCACAGCGGTGACGTCACCGCTCTGCTGTTAGGGCCGGCGCTCAGTCAGTGCAGGAAGCGGACGCCGGGGGACGCGAATGTAAGTATGTAGTGTTTGTTTTTTTTACATTTTACGCTGGTAACCAGGGTAAACATCGGGTTACTAAGCGCGGCCCTGCGCTTAGCAACCCGATGTTTACCCTGGTTACCCGGGGACCTCGGCATAGTTGGTCGCTGGAGAGCGGTCTGTGTGACAGCTCTCCAGCGATCAAACAGCGACGCTGCAGCGATTGGCATTGTTGTCGCTATCGCTGCAGCGTCGCTTAATGTGAAGGTACCTTAACATGATACAATTTGAGAGAATTAAAGGGGTAGTATGAGATCAGGTTTATGGTCAATCCTAATCCCCACATAGTGGAACACACACCGAGTAGCACTTGCTTTGTTGATTTTGTTATGCAGGACGTAAAGCCTTTTCCTCCCTGACATGTGAAGGACATAAGAAGACTAAAGATCTCACAGACTGAGTGATACAGGAATGTAGGACAGTGCAATTAGGACTGTCACTCAAGAGCAAAAGATGAAGATAAATTTAGAGTTGAAAAGTAAAAACAATGGAAAATAGAGGATGAGACTTTCTCATTTCAAAAGGTCACATCTCCAATTGTCAACTCTCCATTCCCGTGCCCCCTAGGTCTTGTACATAATATCTAGTAAAAGGGGCAACAGGCTGAAAGAGGTTGGCCATGAATAACATTTATCACCTATCCACAGAGCGGTCACTAGAATGGGCTCCCATGTTCCCTGTGAGTGGAGCAGTATCAGGACTAGCACCTACCACTATATTCATGACGTTATTATGATCATTGGTGGCCCCAAAGGTGAGATCCGAAGTGATCAGACATTTTTCACCTAACATGTGGAGAAATGATAAATGGTGGGGGTCCGACACCCCCAATGATCAGCTGTTAGAAGCCGATGGAAACAGTATGTGGCAGCAGAACACCACAGCACCGTACAGGGTTTAGTGTCCACTATCAGGTTGCAGATTACCACCTATTAGAACAGTAGTTGATCTGTAGTACCCAGCAGTGGCCACTAAACAGTGTGAGGAGCTGTGGTGCTCTGGTCAGTCATACTGTTTACATCCATCCGCTGCCACAGCTGATCGGTGGGGGTGCCAGGTTTTGGACCCCACAAATTGGATATGGATGAATTATCTAAAGGATGGGCTATCAATATCATTTCATTGTACTGAGAAACCCACTTAAGTTACAACAATAATATGTGGTAATATAACTGTCCATACTGGAAGGGGCTCCCAAACACATTGCAGCTGCTCAGGGTTGATTCTTCACACTTATACAGTGCTAGTTTACCACTACGTACAATGGTATAGTAATTATACTGAACACTATGTGGGGGTCATATGTGAGGTGCACTGTCTCATGTCAGGCCCCAGGCAAAGAAATCAAACAGTGTGCTATTAATCAAGATAAAAATACTGGTGCTGGGCAGGAAAACAACCTGGGGAGGCTCTGGAAGTGCTATGTCACCCCCCCCTCCTTCGTGCACTTAACGCTTCATTTGAATAGGGATTAAAATGCTAATCTCTCGGAAATGCAGCAACAGATAGAAGATATAAAGGTGCTGATGGATTTACATGTCAAGCCCATATTTGCAGTTTGATCTTACTTACAGATTCCCTTTAAGAAAAAAAACTTTACTCAAAGTTGTCCATATTCCTTAAAGGGGTTATCCAGGACTATATTTTTTTACTATGGGCCCAAGATCCAACAGGCTAGTTAGTTGCTATCTACCTACCTGTTGTGTCTGGCATCAATCTCTGCTGGTACATAGCGATCATAGACTGCTCCTGCTGGTGATTCAGTGGCTTCCAGTGACGTCACGTCGACAGAGCAGCAGCTTCTCTTCCTCTCTGCTCTGTTGACGGCGTGTGACTGCTGACATAATACTGAATGATAGCCCACTCCTCACAGTTAGGCCATGTGCCCACGCTGCGGATTCCATTGCGGAATTTTCCACAGCGGATTTGATAAATCCGCAGTGCAAGACTGCTGCGGTTTTTCCTGCGGATTTATCGCAGTTTCCGCTGCGGGTTTACACCTGCAGTTTTCTATTGGAGCAGGTGTAAACCCGCAGCGGAATCTGCACAAAGAATTGACATGCTGCGGAATATAAACCGCTGCGTTTCCGCGTGTTTTTTTCCGCAGCATGTGCACTGCGGATTTCGTTTGCCATAGGTTTACATTGTACTGTAAACTCATGGGAAACCGCTGCGGACCCACAGCTGCAGAAACGCTGCGGTTCCGCAGCAAAATCCGCAGTGTGTGCATATACCCTTAGGGTGAGTTTTCACGGTCAGTAAACGCTGCGTGTTTGACGCTGCGCAGAGCTGCAGCGTCAAACACGCAGCGTCCAGATGTTCCAGCATAGTGGAGGGGATTTTTGGAAATCCCGTGTCCACTATGCATGGAAACCCACATCCGTCTTCCCTGCGACTCCGGACATGCTGCGCGTCTTTTCAGATCGCAGCATGTCCGTACACCTTGCGGGGACGCAGCGTCCCCGCAAGGCATATCACAGGGCGCTATGGGAGAGAGCGATGATCCCGGATGTGTACAGTTAACACATCCGGCATCATCGCGTCTCAGAAAGGGGGCGGGGCTTAGCGCCGAGCGGCTTTGCCGCTGCGGCGATACCGCCGGCCATCCTGACCATGGACACATACCCTTAGGCAGCAGGGAGCGATCTGTCAATCAGCATGACAATGGCAGTCACGCCCTGTTGACAGAGCAGCCGGGAAGAAGAGCTGCTCTGTTGACGTGGAGTAGATTAATTACTCTGAGCTGGCGCCCGGTAGAACAGGCCAGGTAGATGCCTCTGCGAACAACTACATGCCTGTTAGTTTTGGGCCCATAGTAAAAAAAAATAATAATAATCCTATACAACCTCTTTAACTCTGGGGTTTTAATTTTTAATTTTTTTAAAAGCCAGTCATACAAACTAAATTAGACACATCAAAAACAGCATTTGAGCTTTAAACTTTCAGGACACTTACCTGGGAATAAGCATTGCGGTTAGCCTGTAGACTAACTTTTACAACTTCAAAAGGGTTAACTACCACGGCTTCTGTTAATCCAGATCCAAGTCCAGCAACTGCAAAAACCTGCAGAGAAGGCAACATGAACCAGTGTAATATAGAGGAAGCATAAGTGTTATGGCTTTTACGGTGATGATGTCAGCAATATAGACCATAGTTATAGAATGGTGATGTCATCACATGACCTTTTACAGAATGACTGCCTGTAAGAATGTATCATTACAGACAGAAGCGTGAGGATATAAGGGAGCAGGACTCACCCATGCAGGAGGCAAAGACAATGGAGCCAGCAGCTTTTTGTATTGTTCAAAGGTAAAGAACTGAAAGGAAGTAAAAATCACCGGTCAATCCACTGTGAAATCCTCGCTAATTGATTTGAATAAGAACATGTAATGCCTTATTCGCCCTGTAGGGGTGCTAGCTTTCTCCAGAGATTACAATTGATCGCCCATGATTAGAACCTTGTACTACTAACTTTAATGAGTTATTATCCCCCCCAAAATGCACTAAATGTATGATTGCTGGAGAATCCAAAGCTGGGACCCTTACAGATCACTAGAATAGACCACCGGAGCCCCCATCCTGAAGGATTTTGGATAGAGCAGTAGAAACTCACTTAGTGTACGTTCACATTTGCGGTCTGCGCCGCAGCATCGCCGCATGCGTCATGCGCCCCTATATTTAACATGGGGGCGCATGGACATGCATCGCACTTGCGTTTTGCGCCGCATGCGTCACTGCGGCGCACGCGTCCGGGCGCAGAGGACGCAGCAAGTTGCATTTTTGCTGCGTCCAAAATCAATCAAAAAAAGGACACATGCGGCGCAAAACGCAGCGTTGTGCATGCGTTTTGCTGCGTTTTTGTTTGCGTTGTGCGTTGCGGCGCCGACGCTGCGGCGCACAACGCAAATGTGAACGTAGCCTTACTGTGATTGGAGAATACAGTGCTGGGCTGTTTCTGTCATTCCCGCTGACATAGGAAGGAGCATATACAGGGCACATATATGACTACAGTTCTATCCAATCTCCTGCAAATCGGGCTTGGGGCCAAGTGATATGATGGGGTCCTAGCAGATGTCGCCCAAGCAATTTTACATCCATTCTATGGATAAATTAAATATGTTTTTCCATGAGATAACCCTTTTAAGACAAAAAGAAGCTATAAATCCATGTACAGCAAGCTCCCCCTAGAGGCAGCTGCAGGCAGTCGGAATTTTTTACTTTGCCCTTGTCAGGGATAGTGGATATCTTTATTATAAAAAGCATAGCCCTGACCCTTATACAGAGATGTAATGAAATAAATCAGCACAGGGAAAGCCATTAATCATGAAATGCAAATAATTACAGCTTATTAATTTCACTAATACATTTCCTGCTAACTAAATACAAAGGGCATATTTCTTTTACTACAGAGAGAAAGAGCAAGCACTCAGGAAATGTAAAGTTGGCTCCGTGTTTGAGTTTGCTGTTAAAGGTTGTTTTGGTTTGCTATAATTATGTGTGATGAGTGATGTGCGGTCACGTGGGCATGCTAGTGCTGAGATATTCATACAAGAGAATATTCGAGATGTCAGTATGTAAACATTGTGCACTTAAACCCCATACAGTACTGAGATTTCTTCTAAAAGAAGCAATGTAGAGGTCAACCTCGGCCTGAACCAGCGTTGGAAGGAAAAGCGGGCCTCTGACTAAAGTGTTGCTTCATTGTAATCAGACTAGTGATGAGCGGATGTGCTGGGATAAGGTGTTATCTGAGCATGCTTGGGTGACTTGACAGTGCCCAAAAAATATGTTCTGGTCCCCACGGCTGTACGTTGACGTTTGACAGCCAAAACAGATGTAGGGATGGATGCCTGTTTGTTAGACAATCCCTGCATATGGTGCGGCTGTCGAACAGCTGAGACATGTGGGCACGGGGACTTGAATATATTTTTCGAGCACGGCAAAGACACTCAGTAATCACATGAGCATGCTCCGATAACACCTTATCCCAGAACGTTCGCTCATCACTAAATCAGACTCATACAGATAATGAAAGGCATTATCAGTGTTCAGTGATCAATAGCTAAAAATCCTCAGAACCGACATGGACTACTATGGACTATTATAGCATGACCTGGTATTTTTCCACCATCGGGGGTTGTCCACATTTGGGAACATTAGGTATATACAGGCAGATCAAGGTTGGGGCAATGGAATGATATTCTAAAAATTTAGTTCAATAACCCATGGAATGGTTAGATAACGTAAACATTAAAGGGATCTGGAAATATCCTTGGGCACTTTCTAACAACTGTCAAGTCAATTATTAAAAGTTGCTGGAAATCCACAAAAACTCCCACTTTGGGTAGATGGGTGGAAGTGTCTAACAATATTATGAAAAAGGAAAACATGATTGCACACTCGCCTCAAAGCTTTTCATCGCCAATGGCCATGTCGGATATTATTCAGTGAGGGGGAATGACCTGGCAATCTGTTTGTCAGAAAATAACACTTAAAATAGAATGTTGTGGTAGATGTGGTCTCCTCTGAAGTGCTGGTTCAATAAGTTGTTGGGGTTTTTTTGTGTCCCCCCCCCCACACACACACACCTCCTTTTCCTTCCCATTCTTTCTCTTTATACCCTCCTTTCTTCTTTGCATTCCTCTAGCACATACACAATTATTTGGTTCATGTAAGAGCTTATATTAATACCTTATCAAGCTCACATATTATACTCACATTCTAATGTTTAACAATAACAATGTTAACAACTTTTTTATTGTTATTATTGAGCGTAATTGGAATGTTCTGTTTTCATTTCAATGTTGTTAAAACCGAATAAAAACATTTAAAGTAAATAAAAAAAAAAAAAAAAAGGGATCCTGACAGCCGATATATGATGTCCGATTTACGGGCAGCATATAGCAGACACTGGCTGTGATTTCCTCGCATAGGAGACTAGTCGGATAGGTGGGACGAGACCTGTCACTCACACGCCACCAGGGTCCCACCTGTCTGACTTATATCCCACGTGAATCGGTGTCTTTTAAAGAATGTTTTTCCCTGAAACACTGCAGCATTTTAGAGTCAAACATGCCTGGCTGAAATCACTAGATTGTGTTGACCAAGATTACACCATCTATTAGTTGACTTACTTTGTGCTAGAAACGCCCACCAAACCAATGGGGCGTTTTGTTGTTGCATGTTAGTCCTCTCCAATTTTCAAGTGAAAACACAGCCTTTTTCAGAAAAGGTGGAGAAAGTGTTTAGCTGTATCAGTTGTCCCTTTAAAGCGAACCTGACAGGTCCCTCATGCCCCCAAACCACCAGCATATGTTTATTCTTATGTTAACACCCTGCCTAACAAGCCTTTTTTTTTACAGTATAGGCGATTCCAATTGATGGCAAAAAAAGAAGGTTTAAAATCCATTCCCAATATGCTAATTAGTTTCAGGTTAGTCAAGGGGGCATTGGTTTCCCCAGGCTGGTTGCTCAGTAATAATGTTAAAGCTCCTCTCTGGGATTGATAGCCCAATTTACCAGAGCCATTGTTACCCTCAGCTCTCCGCAAGACTCAGGTAAGGTGAGTGTAAGCTCTCCAACGCCCCTCGACTAGTCAAAAACTAATTATCATATTGGAAATTGACTTGAACCTTTTTTTAATCACTTATCTTATATTGTACAAAGGGCTTGTTAGGCAGGATGTTAACATACGAATAAACACATTATGGCGATTTCAGCGGCATGGGGAACCTGTCAAATTCTCATTAATGCAGATCTTGTAAAAATTTTAGCAAGAAATTAGAACATTTTATGCAGGTTAAACCAGAATTTAGAAAACAAACATAAAAAAAAGGAAAGGAAAAAAAAAACATTCCGCTATAAGTTCACAGCTTTATTTTTTTGCAAATATGATGACAAATATGATGGTTTAGAATTATGAAATTAAATATGTAAAGAGTTATATTTACAGCATGGGAACCATATTACGTTTCTGTATAGAGCAGCCAGAAAATAACCATACGTATGAGCACTAAGAGAGGATATTTTTGATACATGTGAAAAAAAAAATAACCTCACATTTCGCACTTTGTAAATACAGCTGCTGTGAAGAGCAAACATGCTTTACAGCACAAAGCGCTGATTGAAAAATGAAGAAGGGAACACTGAACTGAATCAATAAAACCACTGTTACTTAAAGGTGCTTTTCCTTCTAGGGGACTTATGTGGAACCCATATCTATCTAGGAACAGCAGGATTTCAACCCCAAATCAATTTATATGTGCATGTAGCTCTTTCAATGACAAGGCCAGCAATACCTTTACATGGCAAGTCCGTTCTTCTGTTACCGAGAAATAAGTGTTTGAATAGATATAGAAGCTGAAGCGCTATGGTAGATCTGAAGCCTCTGTCACTCCAGCTCTATTCCCCGCTCAGCGCCGTCTCCTCCTGCTTGACTGACAGCCTCTCTGCTGTGTGACATCATGCAATGGCTTCGTCAGTCAAACAGGAGATGACACTAGGCAGGGAATAGAGCTGAAGTGACAGCCACATTTATGAATCAATGCAAAAGGTTATTTCTGGCCACGTAAAGGTATTGATGGACTTGTCTTTGAAAGAGGTATATGTATATATAAATAGTTTGTGGAGTGAAATCCTGCTTTCTGGAAAAGAAAGGAGGCAGCACAAAGCTTGCATGGCTCTGTTAATTTCCATGGAAAATCTCAATATTACAGAACAAGGAAACTTGAACATTTTTTAAAGCTCCAGTGGGAATTAATGCAGAGGCTACCTCTCCTTTCCTGAAAAAGAGTGACTGGGCTCCAGGTTTGAGATAGATGTGGGTTCTGTCAGAATGTCATACATATCCCAGATTTGAATACACCTTTAGGCTGCTTTCACATCTCCGGAAAAAAAAAAACACGGTACCGGAAATGACAGTGTCTGTGTGTGCAATACTTGCGGCACACATGTGGCAACTGTGTGCCGCATCAGTACCAAACGGACGGGCGCCAGGGAAAAAGCGCTACAGTAAGCGCTGTTCCTCAAAGCCAGGTGCTAAAGATGCGCTCATCATCAGAATGATGAGAGTTGTATTCAAGTGATAACAATGACAGCAGGTGGCAGCTGATTGAACTATTACTCCCATCAGCCTACACCTGCTGCCGCTAATAACAGTGACAGCAGAAGCGGTTGATGAGTATTCCTCACCTGCTGCCTGAGCTGTAAATAAATAAATGAAAAAATCCAGAGAGGGTTCCCCTCTATTTTCTATATCCAGCCAGGCAAAACTGACAGCTGGGGGCTGCAACCCTCATCTGTCAGCTTTAGCAAGGCTATTTATCAAGAACAGAGGGGTCACCACAATTTTTTTTTAGTTATTTAAGTAAATAATTTTAAAAAAACGCAGTGGGGTCCCCTCCATTTTTGACAACCAGCCTTGCTAAAGCTGACAGCTGGGGGGCTGGTATTTTCAGGCTGGTAAGGGGCCATTTATATGGCCCACCCAGCCTAAAAATAGCAGCCCGCAGCTACCAAGAAAAGGCACATCTATTAGATGCGCCAGTTCTGGCGCTTTGCCCGGCTCCACCCACTTGCCCTGTAGTGGCGGCAAGTGGGGTTCATATTTGTCACCTTTGTATTGTCAGGTTACATCAAGCCCATGGCTTAGTAATGGAGAGGTGATTATAAGACATCTCTCCATTACTAATTCTATAGTTGTATGGTAAATAAAGACAGTCAGAATAGTCTTTTATTAGAAATAAAACAAAACACACTTTTCCATTTTTAGTTAAAAACAATAAACACAGTTATACTCACCTAAAGCCTAATTCCGCTGAAGAATTTGTCGTATGTAATAAAACTAAAGTAAAAAACAACAATATCCCTTACCTCTCCATCGTTCTGTCCCACGCTCCACGCTGTCATCTATGTCTGGGGGATAAATAGTTTTCAACCTGGACGGTGCCAAGATGCAACCGTCCAGGCTGAGAACTTTTCACGGTGATCTGCTGTGAAGACACTGAGCTTAAACTGCGGTGACCTCATCACTGACTTAGTCCTCACGGTGCTGAGGTCACCGCAGTTCATCCCTCCTGGGAATGCATACTCAGTGACTGGCGGTAACCACGAGGATGTGACCGCTGGTCAATGATGCTGCTCATTCACCAGTGGTTCTCAGCCTGGACGTTCGCATCTTGGCAAATTCTATCTGTGACTCTTGTCTTGTCTGTCTGAGTAGACATCCCTGATCTTCACATGAAAATTTTGAGGGAGGGCATATGTACCCTAGATGCAAACCATGCAGGTGGTATAGATGTAGACACCGCCAACTAGTGGTTGCCGAGCACATTGCATCCCCGTGCTCTATGATAAGGTACAGAATGGCCTTTCACTTTGAATATCACATTGACATCTGTAGTTTGCCTTTGGAAAAAGGCAGACAAGCCCTTGTTACTCCATAGTTTTTGCTTTTGGGTGGCTAGAAGCTATGTTCCACTCCCATTCTTAAAGGGGTATTCCATTTTTTTTAAAGCCCTTGTCCTGTTTAAAAAAATAAACCAACTGAGCTTAAATCACCTTACCCAGTTCCAGCACAGAGCCTACAGCCACTGCTTCCACTTTCTGTTATTGTCTGCAGTATTGATGTCATGTCGACTGCCCTGCAGCCAATAACTTTGCCCAAGCTAATGGCCACTCAGAGCCGCTGAGCTCACTGAATGGCTGCTGCTGCACTGCCAAAGTGACATCACTGCTGCAGACCATAAGCACTGGGAGCAATGGTGGAGATTAAGCGCTGGAGTCAAAACAGGCTCAACAAAACAAAATTCTAATTTATTTTCAATAACAAATGTTTTCCAAAATAAAAAAAGAAAACTTTTAAGGAACTGCACAGATAGCACATAAGGGGGTGGAGTAGTTAAAGTTTAAAGGGAAAGGCATGCACCAGAACTCACAAACCAGGCCCTTCTGTCCAGGGCAGTAAAACCCAGAGCCCTAAATGAGGGGCTCATTTTTTATTTTTTTTAAACTGTAAATTTTTACTAAGATTTTTCACATTTTAACAAATGAAATGAAATCCAGACAAACATTTACATCCAGAGGCACAGCAAATAAAGGAAATTACAAAGACGGGGCAATGCAAGTGTGCAGTTTTATTACACCTGGAGTCACAGAAAGTATAGGGTTAATGCAATTTTTTTTTACCCTCTATTGGAGACAAAGAGTTGGAGCCTCTGGTTCTTTCTGTGCGGAGCTGCAGGGCTGCCAAAAGTTCTGATTTGCTTCCCATGGTAATGTCAACGTTATGTAAATAGCGCAGGTAAAGCGCGGCTTTGCATGACATGTAAATAGAGAATTTGTTTTACAGAACAGGGGATGATTTTCTAGTTTCCTTTTCATTTAACAAACGTCTCTGATGATTCCTGGTCAGAGGTCAAGTCCCCAGTTAGCTGACAGGAGCTGGAGTGAGACATTTAACCCTTTCTCAACATACCGGGAGGGTTCAGGTTCTGTGTGCGGTGTGTCTGCTGGTTTCTACAACTCATGCGGCTAATATTTTCATAAAGCAAATAAAAGATGAATGAAACTGACCGCACAGTCAGAGAAGTGACATCACATATAACGTTACGATGAGGGACTTACCTTAACTGCTCGCTTCGGGGTCTCGGCCAAGATTGGAGGAAGTATTCCTTTATAGAAGCCGAATAACCTATAAAATTATAAGTAGCCATCTTACACATGATCCGGCCATCAGATTAGGTTTTCCACTACACAATATATTTAATTGTATTTCTAACACAAATACAGTAAAAACTCCCATGACAGATTTTCAGCCACACCCCACATCATCTTCTTTTAAAAGACCACCCGCTACAACACTAGCGGTCATCTCAAAGAAGTTTCACAGTATACTGTATATTCTTTAAGGGAATCTGTCACCCCGGGGACAAACAGTGGGGAAAAAAAGTATTTAGTCAGCCACAATTGTGCAAGTTCTCACACTTAAAAAAATGAGAGAGGCCTGTAATTGACATCATAGGTAGACCACAACTATGAGAGTCAAAATGAGAAAACAAATCCAGAAAATCACCTTGTCTGATTTGGCAAGATTTATTTTGCAAATTACGGTATGTAGAAAATAAGTATTTGGTCATTAACAAAAGTTCATCTCAATATTTTGTTATATATCCTTTGTTGGCAATTACAGAGGTCAAACTTTTTCTGTAAGTCTTCACAAGGTTGGCACACACTGTTGGTGTGTTGGCCCATTCCTCCATGCAGATCTCATCCAGAGCAGTGATGTTTTAGTCCTGTCGCTGGGCAACTTGGACTTTCAACTCCCTCCAAAGGTTTTCTATGGGGTTGAGATCTGGAGACTGGCTAGGCCACTCCAGGACATTCATATGCTTCTTACAAAGCTACTCCTTCGTTGCCCTGGCGCTGTGCTTGGGATTATTATCATTCTGAAAGACCCATCCACGTTTCATATTCAATGCCCTTGCTGATGGAAGGAGGTTTGCACTCAAAATCTCACAATACATGGCCCCATTCATTCTTTCATGTACACAGATCAGTAATCCTGGTCCCTTTGCAGATAAACAGCCCCAAAGCATGATGTTGCCACCCCCATGCTTCACAGTAGGTACAGTATTTTGTTTGGAAGCAACTCAGCATTCTGTCTCCTCCAAACATGACGAGTTTTGTTTCTACCAAAAAGTTCTACTTTTGTTTCATCAGACCATAGGACATTTTCCCAATACTATTCTAGATAATCCAAATGATCTCTATAGCAAACTTCAGATGGGCCTGGACATATACTGGCTTAAGCAGGGGGACACGTCTGGCACTGCAGGATCTAAGTCCCTGGCGGCGTAGTGTGTTACTGATGGTAGCATTTGTTACGGTGGTCCCAGCTCTATGCAGGTCATTCACTAGGTTCCCCCGTGTGGTTCTGGGATTTTTGCTCACCGTTCTTGTGATCATTTTGACCTCACAGGGTGAGATCTTGCGTGGAGCCCCAGATCGAGTGAGAATATCAGTGGTCTTGTATGTCTTCCATTTTCTTATTATTGCTCCCACAGTTGATTTCATCACACCAAGCTTCTTGCCTACTGCAGATTCAGTCTTCTCAGACTGGTACAGGGCTACAATTTTGTTTCTGGTGTCCTTCGACAGCTCTTTGGTCTTCACCATAATGGAGTTTGGAGTGTGACTGTTTGAGGTTGTGGACAGGTGTCTTTTATACTGATAATAAGTTTAAACAGGTGCCATTGCTACAGGTAATGAGTGGAGGACAGAAGAGTCTCAAAGAAATTGTTACAGGTCTGTTAGAGCCTGAAATCTTGCATGTTTTTAGGTGACCAAATACTTATTTTCCACCATAATTTGAAAAATAAATCTTGCCAAATTAGACAAGGTGATTTTCTGGATTTGTTTTCTAATTTTGACTCTCATAGTTGTGGTCTACCTATGATGTCAATTACAGGCCTCGCTCATCTTTTTACGTGGGAGAACTTGCACAATTGGTGGATGACTAAATACTTTTTTCCCCACTGTATATGACCTATTAATATGAGTACACAGGTAATAGAAATGTTACACTAGTCCTACCTGTATGCCTCATATTAATGGTCTTGTTGTTGAGAAATCTTATATTCTTTCCTCATGCTAATGATTTCTTCCAGGCTCCGGGGCGTGCGGTGACTGGAAGAAATCCCTGTCTTCATTATAATACCACCCCCATCCCATGCATGTTACTCTGACCTGTGATGCGCAGTTGTGGCGCTGGAATCCCACACCTGCGCCATACAATCCATCCACAATCTGTACCTGTCATGTCGGACACTGTCCAGACCAGGTCGTCTGACAGACAGCGGTAATTCCGCGTTTGACCACTGTTTGCTCATTGGCGTCGGCTAGTTTTCGTCTGGCTGCTCCGGGGTTAATTTATCTGATCCTCGGATTGGAAGCTGGGCCATGCCCATTTCCTTTAAATGGTTCTCCTGATCTTTGGGCGTCGCCGATTATAGCTTCTGTCTTATCCGTAGTTATCTCGGTCCGGAGTGGAGAGCTGGTTGTTGGAGAATCGTTGCTGGTGGTGTATATTTTCCTTTATCCTTGTTTGTTATAACTGTGGGTATTGGTCTATTGCATTCACTGGGTGGTGGGCGGTGGTGTTCAGTCTAGGGCTGAATCAGGAGTCAGGGTGAGGGTGGAGGCCTGAACATGCACACCTCCAGTGTAAACTTCAGGTAGAGGGTCAGACAGGGTTTCCCTAGTCTGGGGGAAATTGCAGGGGCCCGGGTTATTAGCTCTCGCCCTCCTTGTATTCCCGTGACAGTACCTTTTCATCCCTTCTATGGGCAGTGTATTCAGGGATCTTCCAGGCAGGCAATTACCATTCCAGTGACATCCTGCATGCGCAATGAGATAAGGTGCTCTCACCATTTCCTCCCTGCTTAGTCATCGCTACACATGGTTGTCTATGCAGGGAAGAAGAGGGGAGAGCATCTTATCATTGTGCACGCTGGAGGTCACAGTGACTCGCCAGCACCCACGCAGAAGATCCTTGAATACACTGCCCACAGACGGGAGGAAAAGGTACAGATTGTGGAGGGAGAGCAGGGCACAGGCGCGAGATTATGGCGCCACAACTCAACATCAAATGGCATTGTGATGTGAATGGTAGGGGTGTAGTATTATAATGAAGACAGGAGGCAGGGATTTCTTCCAGGCACTGTACACCCCAGAGCCTGGAAGAAATCATTAGCATAAAGAAATAAAATAAGATTTCTCAAGACCACCAATATGAGGCATACAGGTAGGACTAGTGTAACATTTCCATCACCTGTATGCCCATATTAAATAGGTTATATACGTCCCAGGGGGTGACAGATTCCCTTTAAAATGATCTTGCCATTAAATGATTCAAAAAAAGAGGAAAGACAAATGATTGATTGCACTTTCTAAATTTTAACCCCTTCATGACCCAGCCTATTTTGACCTTAATGACCTGGCCGTTTTGTGCAATTCTGACAAGTGTCCGTTTATGAGGTAATAACTCAGGAACGCTTCAACGGATCCTAGCGGTTCTGAGATTGTTTTTTCGTGACATATTGGGCTTCATGTTAGTGGTAAATTTAGGTCGATAATTTCTGAGTTTATTTGTGAAAAAAATGGAAATTTGGCGCAAATTTGGAAAATTTAGCAATTTTCACATTTTTAATTTTTATTCTGTTAAACCAGAGAGTTATGTGACACAAAATAGTTAATAAATAACAACATTTCCCACATGTCTACTTTACATCAGCACAATTTTGGAAACAACATTTTTTTTTTGCAAGGAAGTTACAAGGGTTAAAATTTGACCTGTGATTTCTCATTTTTACAACAAAATTTACAAAACCATTTTTTTAGGGACCACCTCACATTTGAAGTCAGTTTGAGGGTTCTATATGGCTGAAAATACTCAAAAGTGACATCATTCTAAAAACTGCACCCCTCAAGGTGCTCAAAACCACATTCAAGAAGTTTAGTAACCCTTCAGGTGTTTCACAGCAGCAGAAGCAACATGGAAAGAAAAAATGAACATTTAACTTTTTAGTCACAAAAATGATCTTTTAGCAACAATTTTTTTATTTTCCCAAGGGTAAAAGGAGAAACTGGACCACGAACGTTGTTGTCCAATTTGTCCTGAGTACGCTGATACCTCATATGTGGGGGTAAACCACTGTTTGGGTGCACGGCAGGGCTCAGAAGGGAAGGAGCGCCATTTGACTTTTTGAATGAAAAATTGGCTCCAATCTTTAGCGGACACCATATCGCGTTTGGACAGCCCCCGTGTGCCTAAACATTGGAGCTCCCCCACAAGTGACCCAATTTTGGAAACTAGACCCCCCCAAGGAACTTATCTAGAAGCATAGTGAGCACTTTAAACCCTCAGGTGCTTCACAAATTGATCCTTAAAAATTAAAAAGTACTTTTTTTTTTTTACACAAATTCTTTTAGCCTCAATTTTTTCATTTTCACATGGGCAACAGGATAAAATGGATCCTAAAGTTTGTTGGGCAATTTCTCCTGAGTACACCGATACCTCATATGTGGGGGTAAACCACTGTTTTGGTGCATGGCAAGGCTCGGAAGGGAAGGCGCGCCATTTGACTTTTGAATGGAAAATTAGCTCCAATTGTTAGCGGACCTCATGTCGCGTTTGCAGAGCCCCTGTGTGCCTAAACATTGGAGCTCCCCTACAAGTGACCCCATTTTGGAAACTAGACCCCCCAAGGAACTTATCTAGATGCATAGTGAGCACTTTAAACCCCCAGGTGCTTCACAGAAGTTTATAACGCAGAGCCGTGAAAATAAAAAATAATTTTTCTTTCCTCAAAAATTAATTTTAGCCCGGAATTTTTTATTTTCCCAAGGGTAACAGGAGAAATTGGACCCCAAATGTTGTTGTCCAGTTTGTCCTGAGTACGATGATACCCCATATGTGGGGGTAAACCACTGACTGGGCGCACGGCAGGGCTCGGAAGGGAAGGCACACCATTTGGCTTTTGGAATGGAAAATTAGCTCCAATCATTAGCGGACACCATGTCACGTTTGGAGAGCCCCTGTGTGCCTAAACATTGGAGCTCCCCCACAAGTGACCCCATTTTGGAAACTAGACCTCCCAAGGAACTAATCTAGATGTGTGGTGAGCACTTTGAACCCCCAAGTGCTTCACAGAAGTTTATAACGCAGAGCCGTGAAAATAATAAATGTGTTTTCTTTCCTCAAAAATATTTTTTTTAGCCCAGAATTTTTTAATTTTCCCAAGGGTAACAGGAGAAATTTGACCCCTAGAGTTGTTGTCCAGTTTCTCCTGAGTACGCTGATACCCCATATGTGGGGGTAAACCACTGTTTGGGCACATGCCGGGGCTCGGAAGGGAAGTAGTGACGTTTTGGAATGCAGACTTTGATGGAATGGTCTGCGGGCATCATGTTACGTTTGCAGAGCCCCTGATGTGCCTAAACAGTAGAAACCCCCCACAAGTGACCCCATTTTGGAAACAAGACCCCCCAAAGAACTTATCTAGATGTGTAGTGAGCACTTTGAACCCCCAAGTGCTTTACAGAAGTTTACAACGCAGAGCCGTGAAAATAAAAAATCATTTTTCTTTCCTCAAAAATGATGTTTCAGCAAGCAATTTTTAATATTCACAAGGGTAACAGGAGAAATTGGACCCCAATAGTTGTTGCCCAATTTGTCCTGAGTACACTGATACCCCATATGTGGGGGTAAACCACTGCTTGGGCACACGTCGGGGCTCGGAAAGGAAGTAGTGACGTTTTGAAATGCAGACTTTGATGGAATGGTCTGTGGGCGTCATCTTGCGTTTGCGGAGCCCCTGATGTGCCTAAACAATAGAAACCCCCCAAAAGTGACCCCATTTTGGAAACTAGACCCCCCAAGGAACTTATCTAGATATGTGGTGAGCACTTTGAACCCCCAAGGGCTTCACAGAAGTTTACAACGCAGAGCCGTGAAAAAAAAAACTGTTTGGGCGCACGTCAGGGCTCGGAAGGGAGGGAGCACCATTTGACTTTTTGAACGCAAGATTGGCTGGAATCAATGGTGGCGCTATGTTGCGTTTGGAGACCCCTGATGTGCCCTAATCACAACCCTAACCCCAACCCTAACCCTAATCCTAACCCTAATCCCAACCCTAACCCCAACCCCAACCACAACTTTAACCCCAACACATCCCTAACCATAACCCTAACTACAAGCCTATTCTTAACCCTATTTCCAACCCTAGCCCTAATTCCAACCCTAACTCTAATTCCAACCCTAAGGCTATGTGCCCACGTTGCGGATTCGTGTGTGATTTTTCCGCACCATTCTTGAAAAATCCGCAGGTAAAAGACACTGCGTTTTACCTGCGGATTTACCGCGGATTTCCAGTGTTTTTTATGCGGATTTCACCTGCAGATTCCTATTGAGGAACAGGTTTAAAAACCTGCGGAATCCGCACAAAGAATTAACATGCTGCGGAAAATACAACACAGCATTTCCACGCTGTATTTTCCGCACCATGGGCACAGCGGATGGTACTGTAAGCCTGATGGAACACTGCTACAAATCTGCAGCGGCCAATCCGCTGCGGATCCGCAGCCAAATCCGCACCGTGTGCACATAGCCTAATTCTAACGCTAACCCTAGTTCTACCCCTAACCCTAACCCTAGTGGAAAAAAATTTTTTTCTTTATTTTATTATTGTCCCTACGTATGGGGGTGATAAAGGGGGGTCATTTACTATTTTTTTAATTTTGATCACTGTGATAGGTTTTATCACAGTGATCAAAATGTAGCTGGAACGAATCTGCCGGCTGGTAGATTCGGCGGGCGCACTGCGCATGCGCCCGCCATTTTGGAAGATGGCGGCGCCCGTGGAGAAGACGGACGGACACCGGGAAGCTTGGTAAGTATGAGGGGGGGGGATCGGAGCACGGGGGTGGGATGGGAGCGGACAGGAGGACGGGGGGGCAGACAGGACGACGGAGGGGAGCGGAGCACAGGATGGAGGACTGGGGAGGAGATCGGTGGCGGTGTACAGACCAGTGGGCAAATTTTAGGCCACACCCATTTCACAACTAGCCACGCCCCAACCACACCCATTTAGCACTTCTGATCACAATGTTTCGTTAACAATAATTATGAACAAAAAAATATGGCCACACACGACGCTCCATACTGTACAATGGCCATTGGCCACATTATGCTCCATACTGTATAATGGCCCCACATGATGCTGCGTACAGTATACTTGCCCCACGTGATGGTCCATACAGTATAATGGCGCCACATGATGCTTTGTACAGTATAATGGCCCCACACGATGCTGGGTATAGTATAATGGCCACACAATGCTGGGTACAGTATAATGGCCCCACACAATGCTGGGTGCAGTATAATGGCCACACATGGTTACCCCACCCCCATCATTGCCTTCTCCATCAGTACACACAAACACCTTTCACCGCTCTCCCTCGCAGCAGCCGGCAGCTTCCACTCCCACGGCGCTGAATGGTGTCATCCAGCTGCGCCGCTGACTGCTGTATCCAGCATTACAGCTCAGTCCCCATAGAATGTAATACAGCACAGCCCCATAGAATATAATGCTGCACAGCCCCCATAGAATGTAACGCAGGCAGGTGGCAGCCCCCATAGAATGTAACGCAGGCAGGTGGCAGCCCCCATAGAATGTAACGCAGGCAGGTGGCAGCCCCCATAGAATGTAACGCAGGCAGGTGGCAGCCCCCATAGAATGTAAGGGGTGCTGCACCAGGTTGGTGGAGAATCCGATGGATGGGTACCAGGGGGAGAGTGGGAGCGGGGTGCGCGCACCATGGGGAGACAAAGTTTAGTTTGTCAGTCCTCCTATGCTGTCAGAGTCTCTGCTGTAACCGCAGCAGGGCAGCGCTGCATGGAGAGGGGGAGAGACACATACATTCACTTACAGTCTGGAGATCCGCTCGCTGCTCCCGCGGTCACACAGACACGGAGTGTCTCACAACTCTGCCCCCGTGCCAGAAACCAGTCCGGGTGCTGCCGCTCTGTCCTCAGAGTCCGCCCACGTCTATAGTTGAGGAGGAAGCCGGAGGCGGGCGGTGAGGCAACTCAAGGGGGCGTGGCTACAACGCAGTCCCAGGGAACGGAACGAACAGCGGGTACTAATCGGGCTCTCTCTACGTCCCGGAAGTGGGCGGGGCTTCACCGGCGGCCGCAAATTCGGGATTTTAAATGCCCGAAGCGGGACAGCGGGACCCCGGTGCCAAAGCGGGACTGTCACGCTGAAATCGGGACGGTTGGGAGGTATGGCAACACTACCATGTATGGCGGGCAATCCCTGCATGTTTATTGGCTGGGAACTCGAGCACGGCGCTCCATCACCTGTGATACCCCAGTAACAAGCTTGTCCGAGCCCCCAATGCCGGATCGAGTAGTGGAGAGTGGCTCCCTCATCACTAGTATCTACATTATTGTGCTGGAGCCGGGAGAGGAATCATCGCATTGTGGGAGAACTTCTCTGGGCTTCTGTCCTCTCATCCTGCAGGTGTCTGACTGGGTCTAATGTGCAACCAGCGAAGCCGCATTCTGTCCACAGCTGTTACCTCACTGTTCACACCACACAGGGACCCCAAAAGAATCTCAGTGCTGAAGGGTTAATGTCCCCCCCAGTAATGGGGAATCTCCAGCACCTACCTCCACCTGCACTAGGGCAGCACACCACATATATGGCTGCTCTGTGCGTACAGGACCTGTGATGAGGTCACAGGAGGGGAGGAGTCAGGGGTCACATGATCAGGGGCCACAGTGTATGCAGGACTCTGTGTGCTGACATGTATTCTATTCTTCTCTGCTTAATAATCGGGCTCTCTCTACGTCCCGGAAGTGGGCGGGGCTTCACCGGCGGCCGCAAATTCGGGATTTTAAATGCCCGAAGCGGGACAGCGGGACCCCGGTGCCAAAGCGGGACTGTCACGCTGAAATCGGGACGGTTGGGAGGTATGACTTTACCTGTACTCAGAATAATAACTATTATCTGTGGTGAAATAAGAGCTTATGCTGTCTTCTCTGTATAAGTTACACAGGACTGCAGATGACTAGTTAATGTGCCTTTTATTTAAATTACCGTTACTTTTATTTGGGTGAGGAAGAGAAGTATAAATGGGAGTGGTTTGCAAAAGGATATGGCCTATAAAAAGGGGCATGGCTAGCCCCCAAAATATTTGCAGTGCATAGCTTTGCCGTCTAAATCAGTGTTTCCCAAACTCCAGTCTTCACGGCCCCCCATGTTATCAATATTTCTATAGTATTGCACAAGTTACAAAATTTCTGGTGCCTTGATGATAATTCCACTACCTGTGCAATACTAAGGAAATCCTGAGAAACATAATCTGTGGTTATAATGTAGAATTACTTAGTTATGTAAATAGAGGTTTCGGAGTCTGTTTTTTTCGTGAGATATTGTACTTCATGATAGTGGTAATATTTCTTCGATATGACGGGCGTTTATTTGTAAAAAGAAGGAAATTTGGAGAAAATTTTGAAGATTTTTGCAATTTTCGAACTAACATTTTATACCCTTAAATTAAAGAGTTATGTCTCACACAATAATTAATAAATAACATTTCCCACATGTCTACTTTATATCAGCACAATTTTTGAAACATAATTTTTTTTTGTTAGGAAGTTTTAAGGATTAAAAGTTGACCAGTGAATTCTAATTTTTCCAATAAAATATAAAAAAATATTATTTTAGGGACCACATCACATTTGAGGTGACTTTGAGGGGCCTAAATGACAGAAAATAGCTAAAAGTGATACCATTCTAAAAACTGCAGCCTGCAAGGTGTCCAAAACCACATTCAAGAAGTTTATTA
Source organism: Ranitomeya variabilis (assembly GCF_051348905.1). NCBI lineage: Eukaryota > Metazoa > Chordata > Amphibia > Anura > Dendrobatidae > Ranitomeya > Ranitomeya variabilis. Next base: position 654,762,412 of record NC_135232.1, on the reverse strand, counting down.
ACCCTTCAGGTGCTTCAAGTAAATTAATGGAATGTGGAAGAAAAAAATGAACATTTAACTTTGTTCACAAAACTTTTACTTCAGACTATTTTTAAAATGGTAACAGGAAAAAAATGGACCCCAAAATTTGTTGTGCAATTTTTCCTGCACACGAAGATACCCCATATGTTGGGGAAAACCACTGTTTAGGCGCAAGGCAGGGCTCGGAAGGGGTGCCATTTGGCTATTTCAATGTAAAATTTGCTGGAATAATTAGCGGATGCCATGTTATGTTTGGAGAGCCCCTGATGTACCTACACAGGGGACACCCCCCACAAGTGACACCATTTTGGAAACTAGACCCCTTAGGGAAATTATCTATATGTATGGTGAGCATCTTGAACCCCCAGGTGCTTCACAAAAGTTTATAACACTGAGCCATGAAAATACAGAAATCACATTTTTCCCAAAAGTGTTTTTTTTAACCCCAAATTTTGCAGTTTGCACAAGAGATAACAGGAGAAATTGCTCCATACAATTCGTTGTGCAATTTCTCTTGAGTACACCAATACCAAATATGTGGACAAAAACTACTGTTTTAGCGCATGGCAGGGCTCGGAAGAGAAGGAGTGCCATTTCACTTTTCAATGTAAAATTTGCTGGAATAATTAGCAGACGCAATGTTGCGTTTGGACAACCCATTATGTACCTGAACAGTGGAAACCCCCCACAAGTGACACCATTTTGGAAACTAGACCCCTCAGGGAACTTATCTAGATGTGTGATGAGCACTTTGAAACCCAAAGTGCTTCACAGAAGTTTATAATGTTGATCCATAAAAATAATATTACATTTTTTGTACAAAACATTTTTTTAGCCTCAAAATTTGATTTTTCACGAGGGAAAAGGGAGAAATTGCACCTTAGAATTTGTTGTGCAATTTCTCCTGGCTAATAACCAATATGTGGAGTAAAACTACTGTTTGGGTGTGCAGCAGAGCTTGGAAGGGAGGGACCGCCATTTGACTTTTTGAGTAAAAAAATTGCTGGAATAATTATGGGACGCCATGTCGGGGTTGCAAAGCACCTGATGTGCCTAAACAGTGGAAATCCCCCCCACAATTTACACTATTTTGGAAACTAGACCTTATCTAGATGTGTGGTGAGCACCTTGATCCCCAGGCGCTTCACAGAAGTTTCTAACATAGAGCTGTGAATATTTAAAAAAAAAATCTAATTTTTCCCACAAAAATGTTCTTTTAGCCCCAATTTTTTAATTTTCACAAGGATAACAGAAGAAAATGGACCCCCAAATGTGTTGTGCAATTTATCCAGCATACATAGATACCCGATATGTGGGGGAAAACTGCTGTTGCACAACAGGGCTCAGAAATGAAGGAGTGACGTTTTGGAAGGCAGACTTTGATGGAATGGTCTGCGGGTGTCATGTCGCATTTGGAAAGCCTCCGATGCGCTTAAAAACAGGGGAAACCCCCCACAATTGAATCCATTTTGAAAATTAGACCCCTCAAGGAATTTATCTAGATGTATGGGGAGCACCTTGAACCCACAGGTGTTTCACGGAATTTTACAACTTTGATATGTGAAAATGAAAAATGTATATTTTTACCACAAAAATGTTGTTTCAGTCCCAAAATTTTTAATTTTCACAAACATAGGATAAAATGGATCCCAAATTTTATACCATTGGGCAGTGAAGGATAAAATAATTACATTACATTACATGTAATAAGAACATAACCAACATTTTTACATAACCAAAATGTTGTTTTAGACCCTGATTTTACATTTTCACACTGGGAAATGGGTAAAAATGCACAAAATTTGTGCCAGAATTTCTGCTGCATGTAGAAATACCCTATATATGGCTGTACAGTACTGCTTAGCCATATGGTGAGACTCTGGAGGGATAGAGTGCAATTTGCCTCCTGGAGAGCAGATGTTCCTAGAATAGTTTGCAAACTCCATATACAAAGCCCTAAGTGCTAGAAGAGCAGAATCCTCCCCTCAAGTGACCCCATTTTGGAAATTATACGCCTTTGGGAATTTATCTACAGGTGTAGTGACGATTTTGACTCCATCGATGTTTTCCACAAACAATCAGCAGTGGATGTTGCCAAGTGAAAATTGCAAACTGCAGTTATAGTGACCAGTACATTGCAGTGACCAGTATATTGTGCCCAGCTCATGCTTTTGGAGACATGCACCCGTAAATTGGGTGGGCGCTCATTGTTACAAAAATACCAAACATGCGGACGCTCACTGCAGTTTAGGCACACTGTGGTGCTCAGAAGGGAGGAGGGCATTTGGATTTGGGAGCGCAAAATTTGCCGAATTTGTTTGGGAGGGGCGATGAGCCATTTCTCTTTTTCCAATTGATGAAAGGTTGCAACTCAGGATAGTCTGGATGATGAATTAGCAGCCACAATCAAGTTCCAAAGAAATTCAAGCTGTCCTGAAGGCTCAGGGTGAATCAGTGTCAGCGCGAACTATCCGTCGCCATTTGAATTAAATTAAATGCTATGGCAGGAGACCCAGGAGGAGCCCACTGCTGGCACAGAGACACAAAAAAGCTAGACGGCAGTTTGCGAAAATGTACGCGCATAAGCCAAAAGCCTTCTGAGAAAGCATCTTGTAGACACTGTGCTGTACAGTGCAGGACTGCCATTTCAGTAAAAGTAATAATCTTTATTTTTATATAGCGCTAACATATTCCGCAGCGCTTTACAGTTTGCACACATTATCATCACTGTCCCCAATGGGGCTCACAATCTAAATCCAATGGGGCTCACAATCTAAATGAATAAAGTAGAAAATTAGTGCATAAAAAGCAGATTTATTTTAAAGCAATTTTAAGCAAGTACAGCATTATTAAATTACAAGCATCGAATACACCAATGAGAAAAACTTACTAAGAATTTACAAAAGATACTACCGATTTTGCAAGTTTTGCCACCTACAAAGAATGGAGAGGTTTGTAATTTTTATCGTTGGTACAAGTCAACTGTTAAGAGACAGAATCTTAAAAAAAAAAAAAGAAAATCCCATTGTACGATTTTTACATAATTAATTTGCATTTCATTTCATGAAATAAGTTTTTGATACAATAAAAAAAACAGAACTTAATACAGAAACCTTTGATTGCAATTAAAGAGGTCAGACGTTTCCTGTAGTTCTTGACCAATTTTGCACACAGTGAAGCACAGTCCTCCATACAGCTCTTCTCCAGATCTTTCAGGTTTCGGGGCTGTTGCTAGGCAACATTGAGTTTCAGCACCCTTCAAAGATTTTCTATTGGGTTCAGGTCTGGAGACTGGCTAGGCCACTCCAGGACCTTAAAGGCTTCTTACGAAGCCACTCCTTAGTTGCCCTGACTGAGTGTTTCTGGTCACTGCCATGCTGGAAGATCCAGCCATGACCCATCTTCAATGCTCTTACTGAGGAAGGAGGCTGTTGTCCAAAATAAGTTAACCCCTTCATGACCCCAGCTTTTTTCGGTTTTGTGTTTTCGTTTTTTGCTCCCCTCCTTCCCAGAGCCATAACTTTTTTATTTTTCTGTCAATATGGCCATGTGAGGGCTTATTTTTTGCAGGACAAGTTGTACTTTTGAACGACGTCATTGGTTTTACCATGTCATGTACTAGAAAACGGGAAAAAATTCCAAGTGCGGTGAAATTGCAAAAAAAGTGCAATCCCACACATGTTTTTTGTTTGGCTTTTTTGCTAGGTTCACTAAATTCTAAACCAAACATGTCTAGTTTATTTATATTTTATCTAAGTGGTAAAAAATAAAACAAGAAGTCTTCAATAGACCTTTAGTTGTCATGCCGACTAGTGATGAGCGAATATACTCGTTACTCGAGATTTCTCGAGCACGCTCGGGGGTCCTCTGAGTATTTTTTAGTGCTCGAAGTTTTAGTTTTTAGCGCCGCAGGTGAATGATTTACATCTGTTAGCCAGCATAAGTACATGGGGGATTCCCTAGCAACCAGGCAACCCCCACATGTACTTATGCTGGCTAACAGATGTAAATCATTCAGCTGCAGTGCTAAAAACAAACTCTGAGCACTAAAAAAATACTCGGAGGACCCCCGAGCATGCCCGAGAAATCTCGAGTAATGAGTATATTCGCTCATCACTAATGCCGACGCATCGCTGACCCCTGATCACGTGACGGGGGTCAGTGATGTGCGCATTTCCGGCCCGATGGCTGGCAGCACTAGTTAAATGCTGCTGTCTGCGTTTGACTGCGGTATTTAACTAGTTAATAGCGGCAGTTGGATCGCGATTCCACCAGCCGCTATTGCGGGCACATGTCAGCTGTTCAAAACAGCTGACATGTCCCGGCTGTGATGCGGACTCACCGCCGGAGCCCGCATCAAAGCGGGGGTTCTGAGGGTCAGAAAGGGGTTAATACATGACCCTCATCCATCTTCCGTTCAATATAGTGCAGTTGTTCTGTCCTCTTTGCAGCAAAGCATCCCCAAAGTATGATGTTTCCCCAACCATGCTTCACAGCTGGGACGGTGTTATTGGGGTTGTACTCATCCTTCTTCTTCCTCTAAACACGGCAAGTGGAGTTGACATCAGAAAGTTCTATTTTGATCTCATCCGACCACATGACCTTCTCCCATGCCTCCTCTGGAGTGGATCATCCAGATGGTTATTGGCAAACTTCAAATGGGTCTGGATATGTGCTGGAGTGAGCAGGGGGACCTTACAAGCCCTGTAGGATTTTAATCCAGGACAGCAGAGTGTGTTACTAACGGTAATGTTTGAGACTGTGGTCCCAGATCTCTTCAGGTCATTGACAAGGTCCTTCCGAGTAGTTCTGGGTTGATTCTTGACTTTTCTCAGAATAATATCCTTACCCCACGAGGCGAGATCTCGCGTGGTGCCCCAGACCGAGGAACATTGACAGTCATCTTGTGTCTCTTCCATTTTCTAATAATTGTGCCAACAGTTGTTGCCTTCTCACCAAGCTCCTTGCCTATTGTCCTGTAACCCATCCCAGCCTTGTGCAGATCAACAATTTTGTCCATGGTGTCCTTAGACAGCTCTTTGGTCTTGGTCATGGTGGAGTGTGATTGATTGAGTGTGTGGACAAGGTGTCTTTTATACAGAATTCAAACAAGTGCAATTAATACAGGTAACGAGTGCAGAGTAGGAGGGCTTCTTAAAGAAAAGCTAACAGATCTGTGAGAGCCAGAATTCTTGCTGATTGGTACATGATCAAATACTTATTTCATGCAAAAAAATCGCAAGTTAATTAATTTAAAATCATACAATGTGATTTTCTGGTTTTAATTTTTTGATTCTGTCTCTCATAGTTGAAGTGTACCTACGATAAAAAATTACAGACCTCACCAATCTTTGTAGGTGGGAAAACTGGCAAAATCAGCAGTGTATCAAATACTTATTTTCCCCATCGCATACCAAGTTACGCAATCCTTAAAGGGATTTTCCTCTACTCTATATGTTATTCTCAATGGGCCCAAGGTGTAGGTAATAAAAGAACAAATTTTGGCTTCTTCTGCTTGCTGATTGGTTCAGGATGTTGATGACCTGAGACAGGCGGGAAACACAGAAGCAGTACGAAGTATAGTTGGTATGAGAGGTGAGTATAGGATTTTTTTTTTGGCCACTGAGAATAGCTTTTAAAAGTAGGATAGAATAAGGGGTCAGCCTCAAAATCTGGGAGATGTCAATTCTCTTCATTGTGGGATTCCGTTTATAATATCTGTTTATGTAGGCTGAAATTGCCCCTCTCGGCTTATACTCGAGTCATAGCCAGGGGTCGGCAGGGGAAGGGGAGCGGCAGCTGTGTAATAATACTCACCTGCTCCTGGCGCGGTGTCCCTGGTTCTCCGGCAGCTTCTTCCTGTACTGAGCGGTCACATGGTACCGCTCATTACAGTAATGAATATGGACCCCACTCCATTCCCATAGGGGTGGAGCCACATATTCATTACTGTAATGAGTGGTACCATGTGACCGCTCAATACAGGAAGAAGCTGCCGGTGCCGGGGAACCAGGGACCATGCCAGGAGCAGGTGAGTATAACGCAGTGCACGATATTCACCTGCTCCCCCGTTCCACCGCTGGCCCCGCTGTGTCTTCCCCGTCCTCTGCAGTGACGCTCAGGTCAGAGGGCGCGATGATGCGATTACTGTGTGCACCACCCTCTCTTGCGGTGGATACCGCATGGCTCTCGTGTCTCTTCCTCTCCCGCTAGCCGGACTGACCTACCATTCAAAACTGTTTTCAGTGCAATTTTTCCAGTAAAACTTACCTTTTGATGCTAATCAGTTAATTCCTATCGGGGTTCCACTATATATACCATTCATGCTACATTTAGCACACTGATGAAGATCCATTGCAGACCGAAACGTTTGTGGTTACTGTATGTATATTAAATACCCCCTTTTTTGCATCACATTGGAGTATGCTAGTTGCAACTATTCCTCTTAAATCAGTCGTGTCACACAAAATAGTTAATAAATAAAATTTCCCACATGTCTGCTTTACATCAGCTCAATTTTGGAAACATAATTTTTTTGCTATGAAGCTATAAAAGAGTTAAAAGTTGACCAGCGATTTCTTATTTTTCCAACAAAATTTACAAAACCATTTTTTTTTAGGGACCACCTCAAATTTGAAGTGAATTTGAGGGGTCAATATGACAGAAAATACCCAAAAGTGACACCATTCTAAAAACTGTACCCCTCAAGGTGCTCAAAACCACATTCAAAAAGTTTATTAACCTTTCAGGAGCTTCATGAGAACTAAAGCAATGTGGAAGGAAACAATTTTAGTTTAGCCCCAAACCGTTTTTTTTATTTTCACATGGGTATCAGGAGAAAATGGACCACAAAATGTGCTGTGTAATTTCTCCTGAGAACACTAATACCCCATATGTGGGGGAAATCCACTGTTTGGGCGCATGGCAGGGCTCAGGAGGGAGCACAGTTTGACTTTCTGAATGAAAAAATTTACTGGAATAGATGGCGGACACCATGTCGCATTTGGAGACCCCCCTGAAGTGCCTAAACAGTGGAAACCCCCCAATTCTAACTCCAACCCTAACACAGCCCTAAAACCAACCCTAACTCCAACATACCCCTGACCCCAACCCTAATCACAATCCCAACCCTAACCCCAACACAATCCTAACCCCTAACACAACCTTAACCGCAGCTCTAATCCCAACTCTAACTCCCACCCAACCTTAACCCCAACACAACCCTAGCCCTAACATACCCATAACACCAATCCTAACAGTAACTGCAAAGAATGGGAAAAAAATGTTATTTCTACGTAACTAAATGGAGGAGAAAGGAGGGTGATTAACTTTTTTTTTTTTTTTGATCACTGTGATAGGGTCTATCACAGAGATCAAAATGAACCAATAGGAATGGATCTCCTATTGTTGGCGGGTACCAGTCGGCAGATCTCGGCGGGTGAACTGTGCATGCGCCCGCCATTTTCTTCCGGGAAGATGACGTGGAGGGCCAGGGGATGTAGCAAAAGGATTTGGGGATGGTGGAGGTACCGAGGGGAGCACGCGGGACCCCATTTCTCTCTCTTATGGTAAGCAAGATCCTATCAGAGGAGAGAGAAATGAATGGAAACCGGACCTTTGTTTGCGATTGACGTTATGAATAACGGCGATCAAGTGACAGGGGATGGTCACCCGAATCATGTTCTCTGTGGTCTCAGCTACCCTTTTTAGCTGAGACCCCGGAGATTTTCAGATCCTGGGGGGGTGCTATACACTTATTTCACAGCGCTGTTAAAAAGAGGCGCTGAGGAGTAAGGCCCCTTAACTGCTGCCGTTAAAAGGCGTATCGGCAGTCGTTAAGAGGAAACGGTCATGAGAAAAATGCTGCCCAAATCACAACTACATGAAATACAGACAAGCTTCCAGTTTTTAAGTGAAAACATAGTTCAGCTTGATTGGCAGACAAATACGGAAAACTCTGCACATTAAGGGTGTTGTCTATGGCTAATATATTGATGAACTATCATTGGGATAGAGGTGTGAGAATCCCACACCCAACACCCCCCAGCAATCAGTTATTAGCAGGTTCCCTGATGTTGGAGCAGGAGCACCACAACTCTGTACACTATCGAGTGGCCATTTTCTGGTACCGCAACTCTGTTCCTATTTACTCTGTCGAGGAGGCTGCCAGAAAAATGAAAAATCACCTAGACTTCAATCTTTGATAATGTCTTGCCTCTGAGTCCCAGCCATAAGAGGGCTGGAAGTATAAATTGATGGATGGATGTGGTGTGTCATACAGGAGCATTGCTATGTGTATCAAGCCAAGATTTTCCATCTCTTGGAAAACAATACATTACTCTAAAATAGGGGATTGGAAGAGAAGCAAAGGACCCGAGACAACAGAAAATTAAAGCAGAGAGAAAAAAGTATGCTAGATTACCAGTCTTATTCTATGTCTTAAAAAACCCCTTTATAACTCTACAAGGCTGAAGAATGTTACTGGCAGGAACAAACAGCTCTTTTGTCCATCCCATTTATCACAGCGCCTGACATTGAAACATTGAAGCATCCTATGTGCTACTTGTGAAAAAAAAAACGCCGGCCACACCTTCCTGGCCACACTTCTATTCTGGCCTGACAACCAAATATATGATTTTCATTATTTTCCCTAAAAGCGTACTCTTCTCCTCATATAATGTAGGTGAATGCACAAGATACGGGGCTGCAAGAATAAAGCATCGGTAACCTGAACTAACACAAACAGCAGCCGTAAAATGGTAGAGGCCCATTAGAGATGGGATCTGAGAAAAGATGGGCATCAGAGCATTACTGAACAAACAGCACACCTGAGAAGAGGGCCTTTTCTCCCTTTCAGATGCCCCAACCCCCTCATTTATCTGTCATCAGGGTCGGACAGCAAGGAAATAAATGAACTCTTACCATACAGCTGAGCTAAGATCCCACACCAACTCTGCATTATCTACTAGATTGCTCTGAGCAACACTGAAGAATATATACAGTCATTGCTCCAAGTGTTGGCACCCGTGAAATTGACCCAGAAAATGAAGCATTTCTCCCAGAAAATTATTGCAATTACACATGTTTTATTATATACATGCTTATTTAATTTGTGTGTATTGGAACAACACAAAAACGAAAAAAAGAAAAAGGCAAATTGGACATCATTTCACACTAAACCCCCAAAATGTGCAGGACAAAATTGTTGGCACCTGTGATGCTGGTCACTTCTCACGGCCAATGCGTGAGTCAGAATAGTCAAGGGGTCCAAGGTCAGAAGCCAGGAGGGTACATCATAAACAGAAGGAAGAGACAAAAGTGTGGTCAGGTAATGTTCCAAGGTCAGAATACCAGGAGGATAACGGGCCAGAGAAATGGGTTAAACAGACGTATGGGCAGAACAAAGTACAAGGTCAGGCAACAAAAGATCAAGTATACAGAACGCTAGGAACAGGAAGCGCAAACCTCACTAGCTGAATGTACATCTGACATAGGTCTGGGAGAAACAGCTCAGTTAAGTAGCATGGCAATCACCTGGGATAATGAACGCTTGGAGACAGCCGACGCCTCCTAGTCCCAGTTAGGATGGTTAAGCTGTCAAAGAACTGAAAAAGTCATAACGCCCCTGTACCAGATTGGTCAGTAACTGCATCCCAGATACACTGAGCGGTGGAACCGTGACAGCAACTTTCCAAAAATGTGGGTAAACAACTTTGTTTCTAGCATGTGATGCTCATTCAAACTCACCAATGGCAAGTAACAGGTGTGGGTAACATGAAAATCACAACTGAGACCAAATAAAAAGGGGAGAAGTTGCCACACAAAGCATGGGGAACAGAAAGAGGGGAACAGAACAGTCTGAGGACTTGAGATCCAAAATTGATGAAAAATACCTCAAGATTACAAGTCCATCTCCAGAGATCTTGGTGTTCTTTTGTGCATGGTGCGCAACATAATCTAGAAGTTTACAACTCATGGCCCCAATCGAGTTCCAAAGAAATTCAAGTTGTGTTGCTCAGGGTGCATCAGTCAGCGCAAACTATCCATCGACATTTGAATGAAATTAAATGCTTTGTCGGAAACCCATTAGAACCCCAATGCTGACAGAAAGACATAAAATACGCCACAGTTTTGCGCACGTCTCAAAAGAAGGACACCGCTGAACAGAGGCCAAATGGTGTCCAGAGTAATTTTTCTGCTGCCTCATTATAGTGAATGGATCCCTTGAGGGTTTCATCTGAACCACGTTATTCGGAGATTTAGATGGAAAGTCCGATATAAGGGCTCGGCGTAGAGCTCTGGATAAATGTGATCCCAAATGTTATGTAAAAAAAGCCCCTACTGAGGTTCATCATTTGTTAATGGAAATATAAGGGACTTCAACGTTACTGGTAGCACAAAGGCTCTGGAAAAGCACTATGGCTCCTTGCCCCCCAAAAGAAATGCAGGAAATTCTGAACTCCCAAATTCAAATGTCCCCCTCTCTTCTGAGCCCCAAAGTGTGCCTAAACCACAATTAGCTCCCATATGTCTGGCATTTCTGTATTGATGAGAGCCCACCTAATTTACATGTGCATGTTTCAGAAGCACGAGCTGGACATAACGTACTGGTCACTACAACGTATGTTGCACTACAATGGCAGATTTGCAATGTTTACTCAGTAACATCCACTGCTGCTTGTTTCTGGAAAGTACCCATGGAGTAAAAATCATCACTACACATCAGCCACTAGTGATGAGCGAGTGTACTCGTTGCTCGGGTTTTCCAGAGCACGCTTGGGTGTCCTCCGAGTATTTATGACTGCTCAGAGATTTAGTTTGCATCCCGGCAGCTAAATGATTTACAGCTACTAGCCTGCTTGATTACATGTGGGGATTCCCTAGCAACCAGGCAACCCCCACATGTACTCAGCCTGGCTAGTAGCTGTAAATCATTCAGCTGCGGCGATGAAAACTAAATCTCCGAGCAGTCATAAATACTCGGAGGTCACCCGAGCGTGCTCGGGGAAAACCCGAGCAATGAGTACACTCGCTCATGACTAACAGCCACATATGGGATATTTTCACATTCAGCAGAAATTGTGTGACAACTTTTGGTGCCATTTTTACCCATTTCCCTTTGTGAAAACGTAAAATCTGAGGCTAAAACAACATTTTTGTGGTAAAAATGTAAATATTTTTTCTTCACTGACCAATGGCATAAAATTCTGTGACACACCTGTGGTGTCAATATGATCACTGCACCCTTAGATGAAATAATTGAGAGATATAGTTTGTAAAATGGAGTCACTTATGGAGGGTTTGCTGTTCTGACAGCACACGGGCTCTCCCATGGCACTAGCAAAACCATAATACTACGATTGTATATTGTCCAAGACTTGCCAATGCAAGCCAATGGGTGCGAGAAAAACTAGGGCGCCACACAGACCATCCCTCTAGCTTGCGACAAAAACACACACATTTTCCTCATTTCAACCATTGAGCACTTTAATTCAATGGGGAAAATCAGTGAGAAATGTAGAACCATACGCATGTCATACAGATACTATACAGATACATGGGTGGGAGAAAATCGCATTGCAAACGCATTACACAAAGACGACCATACGGATAACACTCGTGCGACTCTCGGCAAGGAGACTCGGACCAATTTTCCATACGTTTAGTGTGACACCGGCCTAACAGTAAAATCTGCACTAAATTATGGCAGTCTTTTACTTCTGAATTTTGCACTATGCCTCAATAGTAGTTTGAGATTACATGTAGGGTATTGTTGTACTCAGAAGAAATTGCACAACAAACTGAGAAGTCAATTTTTTCCTATTAGCTCTTATAAATATAACATTTTGGGGCTTAGACAACATTTTAGCGGTAAAAACGTAAATATATTTTCTTCACTGCTCAATGGTATAAATTTGTGTGCGGCACATGTGGTGTCAACAAACTCACTACACCCCTAGATGAATTTATTGTTTGTACAATCAAGACACTTACGGGGGTGTTTGTGCCGTTTCGGCACCTTAGGGACTCTGCCAATGAGACATGGCACCCTCAAACCATTCCAGCAAAATCTGAACTCAAATATGCTGCTTCTTCCCTCCTGAGCTTTGCACTGTGCCTCAAAAGTAGTTTTCGACCACATATGAGGTATCGGTGTGCTCAGGAGAAATTGTATAACAAATTGTAAGGTGCAATTTTTCCTGTTACTCTTGTGAAAATTGGGGCTAAAAGAATATTTTTGAGGGAAAAATGTGCTTTTTAAATTTTCACAGCTCAACATTACAAACTTCTGTGAAGCACCTGAGGGTTCAAGGCAGGTACGGACTGGGGATGAAATTCAGTCCTGGCATTTGAAATCACACAGGCCCATGTTGTCCCCATCCCCATGAACCAGATGGGATATATTACTAATATTACCCTGGATGGAGGAAAGGAAGATTTTCTACAAGACCAATATTTCTAATGATACCTCTAGCCTGGTGGGGTAAGTGACGGAATCAGCAACTTTGTGCTCAATCACAACTATTAGCAGTATGGGTATCTTGAGAACACAGATTCTGTTAACAACCTAGCAGATAAGGCAGCCCACGACTGGACAGGTCCTTCTGGCATTTGCCAGAATTGCCAGATGCCCAATCCGGCCCTGGTTCAAGGTGTTCGCCACACATCTAGATACATTCCTTGAGGAGTGTAGTTTCCAAAATGACGTCACTTGTGGGGGGTTTCCACTGTTTAGGCACATCAAGCGCTCTCCAAATGCGACATAGTGTCCGCTAATGATTTCAGTCAATTTTGCTTTATATAATTAAATAGTGTGCCTTCCTTTCTGAGCCCTGTTGCACGCCCAAACAGTAGTTTTCCCCAACATATGGGGTATTCACGTACTTAGGAGAAATTGCACAACAAATTTTGGAGTCTATGTTCTCCTGTTACCTTTATGAAAGTAAAATAATTGGGTCTTAACCCGTTACTGACCTCCGCCATACTATTACTGGGGAGGTCGGATCCCCTGCTTTGATTGGGCTCTGGCGGTGAGCCAGCATCAACGCCAGGACATGTCAGCTGTTTTGAACAGCTAACATGTGCCCGCAATAGCGGCGGGTGGAATCGCGATTCACCCGCTGCTATTAACTAGTTAAATGTCACTGTCAAACGCTGACAGCGGCATTTAACTACCGCTTCCGGCCATAGGGCCGGAAATGAGCACATCGCCGACCCACATCACATGATCGGGGGTCAGCGATGCGTCGGCATAACAACCAGAGGTTGACACCTCTATGGTTGTTGATGCCGGATTGCTGTGAGCGCCACTCTGTGGTTGGCGCTCATAGCAATGCAGAAAATCTACTACATAGGGGCGATCTGATGATCGCTCCTATATAACAGAGCCGATGCCAGCCGAGTGGTGCCAGCTTCTAGCCTCCCATGGAGGCTATTGAAGCATGGCAAAAGTAAAAAAAAAAATGTTTTAAAAAATATGAAAAAAATAAAAAAATAAAAAAGGTTTAAATCACCCCCCTTTCGCCCCATTTAAAATAAAACAATAATAAAAAAAAAAAATCAAAAGAACATATTTGCACTAAAATGGTTTCATTAAAAACGTCAGCTCGGCACGCAAAAAAAAAAAAACCTCACCTGACCTCAGATCACAAAAAAATTTGAGACGCTACGGGTATTGGAAAATTGCAGAATTTTTATTTTTTTTAGCAAAGTTTGGAATTTTTTTTTACCACTTAGATAAAACATAACCTAGACATGTTTGATGTCTATGAACTCATAATGGCCTGGAAAATCAAAATGGCAGGTCAGTTTTAGCATTTAGTGAACCTAGCAAAAAAGCCAAACAAAAAACAAGTGTGGGATTGCACTTTTTTGCAATTTCATAGCATTTGGAATTTTTTTTCCCGGTTTCTAGTACACGACATGCTAAAACCAATGATGTCGTTGAAAAGTGCAACTTGTCCCGCAAAAAACAAGCCCTCAAAAGGCCATATTGATGGAAAAATAAAAAAGTTATGGCTCTGGGAAGGAGGGGATCGAAAAATGAAAAAGCAAATCCGAAAAAGGGCAAGGTCTTGAAGGGGTTAACCTCTTCACCCCCAAGGGTGGTTTGCACGTTAATGACCGGGCCAATTTATACAATTCTGACCACTGTCCCTTTATGAGGTTATAACTCTGGAACGCTTCAATGGATCTTGGCGATTCTGACACTGTTTTCTCATGACATATTGTACTTCATGATAGTGGTAAAATTTCTTCGATATAACTTGCGTTTATTTGTGAAAAAAACGGATATTTGGCGAAAATTTTGAAAATTTCGCAATTTTCCAACTTTGAATTTTTATGCCCTTAAATCACAGAGATATGTCACGCAAAATACTTAATAAGTAACATTTCCCACATGTCTACTTTACATCAGCACAATTTTGGAACCAAAATTTTTTTTGTTAGGGAGTTATAAGGGTTAAAAGTTGACCAGAAATTTCTCATTTTTACAACACCATTTTTTTTTTTAGGGACAACATCTCATTTGAAGTCATTTTGAGGGGTCTATATGATAGAAAATACCCAAGTGTGACACCATTCTAAAAACTGCACCCCTCAAGGTGCTCAAAACCACATTCAAGAAGTTTATTAACCCTTCAGGTGTTTCACAGGAATTTTTGGAATGTTTAAATAAAAATGAACATTTAACTTTTTTTCACACAAAATTTATTTCAGCTCCAATTTGTTTTATTTTACCAAGGGTAACAGGAGAAAATGGACCCCAAAAGTTGTTGTACAATTTGTCCTGAGTACGCTGATACACCATATGTGGGTGTAAACCATTGTTTGGGCGCATTGGCAGAGCTCGGAAGGGAAGGAGCGCCATTTGACTTTTCAATGCAAAATTGACTGGAATTGAGATGGGACGCCATGCTGCGTTTGGAGAGCCCCTGATGTGCCTAAACATTGAAACCCCCCACAAGTGACACCATTTTGGAAAGTAGACCCCTTAAGGAACTTATCTAGATGTGTGTTGAGCACTTTGACCCAACAAGTGCTTCACAGAAGTTTATAATGCAGAGCTGTAAAAATAAAAAAATCATATTTTTTCACAAAAATGATCTTTTCGCCCCCAATTTTTTATTTTCCCAAGGGTAAGAGAAGAAGTTAGACCACAAAAGTTGTTGTGCAATTTGTCCTGAGTGCGACGATACTCCATATGTGGGGGTAAACCACTGTTTGGGTGCATAGCAGAGCTCGGAAGGGAAGGAGCGCTATTTTACTTTTCAATGCAAAATTGACTGGAATTAAGATGTGACGCCATGTTGCGTTTGGAGAGCCCCTGATGTGCCTAAACATTAAAAACCCCCACAAGTGACACCATTTTGGAAAGTAGACCCCCTAAGGAACTTATCTAGATGTGTGGTGAGCACTTTGACCCCTCGAGTGCTTCACAGAAGTTTATAATGCAGAGCCGTAAAAATAAAAAATCATATTTTTTCACAAAAATGATTTTTCGCCCCCAATTTTTTATTTTCCCAAGGGAAAGAGAAGAAATTGGACCACAAAATTTGATGTGCAATTAGTCCTGAGTGCGACGATACCCCATATGTGGGGGTAAACCACTGTTTGGGCGCATAGCAGAGCTCGGAAGGGAAGGAGCGCTATTTTACTTTTCAATGCAAAATTGACTGGAATTAAGATGGGACGCCATGTTGCGTTTGGAGAGCCCCTGATGTGCCTAAACATTAAAAACCCCCACAAGTGACACCATTTTGGAAAGTAGACCCCCTAAGGAACTTATCTAGATGTGTTTTGAGAGCTTTGAACCCCCAAGTGTTTCACTACAGTTTATAACGCAGAGCCGTGAAAATAAAAAGTCTTTTATTTTTTTTCACAAAAATGATTTTTTAGCCCCCAGCTTTGTATTTTTACAAGGGTAACAGAATAAATTGGACCCCAAAAGTTGTTGTCCAATTTGTCCTGAGTACGCTGATACCCAATATGTGGGGGGGAACCACTGTTTGGGCGCATGACAGAGCTCGGAAGGGAAGGAGCGCCATTTGGAATGCAGACTTAAATGGATTGGTCTGCAGGTGTCACGTTGCATTTGCAGAGCCCCTGATATACCCAAACAGTACAAACCCCCCACAAGTGACCCCATATTGGAAACTAGACCTCCCAAGGAACTTATCTAGATGTGTTGTGAGAACTTTGAACCCCAAGTGTTTCACTACAGTTTATAACGCAGAGCCGTGAAAATAAAAATTCTTTTTTTTCACAAAAATGATATTTTAGCCCCCAGTTTTGTATTTTCACAAGGGTAACAGGATAAATTGGACCCCAAAAGTTGTTGTCCAATTTGTCCTGAGTACGCTGATACCCCATATGTTGGGGTAAACCCCTGTTTGGGCGCACGGGAGAGCTCGGAAGGGAAGGAGCACTGTTTTACTTTTTCAACGCAGAATTGGCTGGAATTGAGATCGGACGCCATGTCGCGTTTGGAGAGCCCCTGATGTGCCTGAACAGTGGAAACTCCCCAATTCTACCTGAAACCCTAATCCAAACACACCCCTAACCCTAATCCCAACGGTAACCCTAACCACACCCCTAACCCTGACACACCCCTAACTCTAATCTAAACCCTAATCCCAACCGTAAATGTAATCCAAACCCTAACCCTAACTTTAGCCCCAACCCTAACCCTATCTTTAGCCCCAACCCTAACCCTAACTTTACCTCCAACCCTAGCCCCAACCCTAACCCTAGCCCTAACCCTAACTTTAGCCCCAACCCTAACTTTAGCCCCAACCCTAACCCTAACTTTACCTCCAACCCTAACCCTAACTTTACCTCCAACCCT
The DNA here is from genome assembly GCF_051348905.1 of Ranitomeya variabilis. Lineage (NCBI taxonomy): Eukaryota > Metazoa > Chordata > Amphibia > Anura > Dendrobatidae > Ranitomeya > Ranitomeya variabilis. The sequence continues at coordinate 654,745,542 of NC_135232.1, read as the reverse complement.
AGCCCCAACCCTAGCCCTAACCCTAACCCTAGCCCTAACCCTAGCCCTAATGGGAAAATGGAAATAAATACATTTTTTAAAATTTATTATTCTTCCCTAACTAACGGGGTGATGAAGGGGGGGTTTGATTTACTTTTATAGCGTTTTTTTATATCGGATTTTTATGATTGACAGCTGTCACACACTAAAAGACGCTTTTTATAGCAAAAAAGTTTTTGCGTCTCCACATTTTGAGACCTATAATTTTTCCATATTTTGGTCCACAGAGTCATGTGAGGTCTTGTTTTTTGCGGGCCGAGTTGACATTTTTATTGGTAATGTTTTCGGACACGCAACATTTTTTGATCGCTTTTTATTCCTATTTTTGTGAGGCAGAATGACCAAAAACTAGCTATTCATGAATTTCTTTTGGGGGAGGCGTTTATACCGTTCCGCGTTTGGTAAAATTGATAAAGCAGTTTTATTCTTCGGGTCAGTACGATTACAGCGATACCTCATTTATATCTTTTTTTTATGTTTTGGCGCTTTTATACGATAAAAGCTATTTTATAGAAAAAATAATTATTTTGGCATCAGTTTATTCTGAGGACTATAACTTTTTTATTTTTTTGCTTATGATGCTGTATGGCGGCTTGTTTTTTGCGGGACAAGATGACATTTTCAGCGGTACCATGGTTGTTTATAGCTGTCTTTTTGATCGCGTGTTATTCCACTTTTTGTTTGGCGGTATGATAATAAAGCGTTGTTTTTTGGCTGGTTTTTTTTTTTTTTCTTACGGTGTTCACTGAAGGGGTTAACTCGTGGGACAGTTTCATAGGTTGGGTCGTTACGGACGCGGCGATACTAAATATGTGTACTTTTATTGTTTTTCTTTTTTTTTTTTAGATAAAGAAATGTATTTATGGGAATAATCTTTTTTTTTTTTTCTTTATTTAGGAATTTTTTTTTTCTTTTTTTTTTTACACGTGGAATTTTTTTTTTTTTTACTTTTTTACTTTGTCCCAGGGGGGGACATCACAGATCGCCGATCTCACAGTTTGCATAGCACTCTGTGAGATCGGCGATCTCATTCATCGCTGCAGGCTTACAGAGCTGCAGCCTGCTCCTGACCCGGAAGTCCTCCCTGCAGGACCCGGATGCAGCCCCGCGGTCATTTTGGATCCGGGGACTGCAGGGAGAAGACGCTCGGTACAAGGTGAGTACATTCCCTAGTACCGATCTTCTCAGGGAAGCCCGCAGGGAGCCCCCTCCCTGAGCGATGCTTCCCTATACCGCCGGTACACCACGATCATGTTTGATCGCGGTGTGCCGGGGGGTTAATGTGCCGGGGGCGGTCCGTGACCGCTCCTGGCACATAGTGCCGGATGTCAGCTGCGATAGGCAGCTGACACCCGGCCGCGATCGGCCGCGCTCCCCCCGTGAGCGCGGCCGATCGCATATGATGTACTATACCGTCGGTGGTCATACGGGCCCACCCCACCTCGACGGGATAGTACGTGAGATGTCAGAAAGGGGTTAAAGAACATTTTTTTGTGGGAAAAAATGTTATTTTTTATTTTCAAGGCTCAATGTTATAAATTTTTGTGGAAAAATGTGATTTCTTTATTTTCATGGCTGAATGTTATAAACATTTGTGAAGCACCTGGGGATAAGTTCCTTCAGGGGTCTAGTTTCCAAAACGGGGTCACCTGTAGGGGGGTTTCCGCTGTTAAGGCACTTAGGAGAAATTGGACAACAAATTTTGGGGTCCATTTTCCTTCCACATTCCATTAATTCCTGAAGGGTTATTAAACTTCCTGAATTTGCTTTTGAGGGGTACAGTTTTTAGAACGGTGTCACTTTTGTTTTTTTTCTGTCATATATACCACTCAAAATGACTTTAAATGTGATGCTGTGCCTAAACAAAAAGGGTTTGTAACTTTTGTTGGAAAAATGAGAAATCGCTGGTCAACTTTTAACCTTTCTAACTTCCTGACAAAAAAAAAATTATGTTTAAAAAATTGTGCTGATGTAAAGCAGACAAGTGGGAAATGTTATTTATGAACTATTTTGTGTGATATAACTCTCTAGTTTAAGGACATAAAAATTCAAAGTTTTCCAAATTTCAGTTTCAGATTTTTTGTTTATACAAATAAATGCACACATCGAACAAATTTGACCTCTATTATGAAGTACAATATATCACAAGAAAACATTCTCAGAATCAGTGGGATCCATTGACAAATTCCAGAGTTATTACCACATAAACTGACACTGGCCGTGAAGGTAAAGGCGTGATCGTGAAGGCTTGTGGGAGTGAAGGGTTTAAACTGCGGATTGCTTATGTAAATAAACCACAATAATTTGCATCTTTCTATAGTGCCAAGTTCTTCAATGCTATTACAGGGGTTGGGACCCTACTTGAGCACAAGTCTATAATAGGAGTGCCATGTTTCTGCTACACCACAGTATCCTGTAGCCGGCCCTGCCTTTATGCATTCGCAAATGGTAAAAAAAGTTATACTTATAAGTTTTATTATCATGGTAGCCTATGGCTGACACATGGCACTTACAAATGACACAGTGCCTTACAAATACTGTACATCATAAACTTTTATCATAGTCATGGTGATAAATGGGCATTTGTGTGATTTAGGAAGCAGGCAGGAGGAGCAATACAGACCCTATAATCTCGCCCCTGTTGGTGTGATATCGGCTGGCTGGGCTGAACTAGTCAGCACTCCCCATTCCAACAAGTTTAACTAATTAGAATATGTGACACCACGGAATTAAAACACTGATTTTACAATTATGCTAGCAAATTTTCCTTAACTTTGGGGTTGCCATAAATCAGTGTTGCATGACGAAAGCAGCATTGTACTTAATAGGGGTAAATCCTGATGACAAATTACCTTTAAGTTACATTAGACTTCAAAAAAGCAGCGTGACATTTACAGATTCCATAAACAAGAACACCTAGATTTTGTTTTTTAATGAAAATATGTTAAGTTATAAAATGATACATTATTATTATTATTATTTATTGTTATAGCGCCATTTATTCCATGACGCTTTACATGTGAGGAGGGGTATACATAATAAAAACAAGTACAATAATCTTAACCCCTTAATGACAGCCAATACGTCTTTTAACTGACCTGAGATCTAAGAGAATAGCATCCCCATACAGGTGACAATCCAGTAGCTGACGGCTGGACACTATAGCTGACAACTTGCTGTATCAGCCACGATCAGTGCTTGCACCGTCCAAATCTGTTTAACCCTTTAGATGCTGCTGTCAACAGTGACTACATCATATAAATGGTTAACAGACTGTGGGGGCTTCCTCCTAATCCCAATTGGTGCCCTCAGATCATGATTGTGTGGCCCTGATGTTTGCGATGGCAATTCATGACCAAATTCTGGCCTAAGAGTCTGACAGCTCTTGTAACCTGTTCAACAGTTAGAGGCATTTAGGTGGTAAAAATGCACATTTTCATTCCTGTCATGTCACTTTGCATTAATTCCTGAAAAGCAACTGTAGGGTTAATAAACTACCTGACAGCAGTTTTCAATATGTCAGGGGGTGCCATTTTTAAAATGGTATAACTTTGGGGGGTTTCCATATATGTGGGACCCCTAAAGTGACTTCAAACATGGCTAAGTCCCTAAAAAAATACATTTTGTAAATTTCCTTGAAAAAATGAAAAATTACTGCTACTTTGTTAAACCTCCTAAAATGCTAACAAAATAAAAGAACAAATGGTGGTGATGTAAAGCCGAATGTGGGAAATGTTATTCATTAATGTTTTGCTGTGGTATGACCATCTGGATTAAAGGGATAATCATTCAAATTTTGAAAATTGCTAATTTTTTAACATTTTTCTCAAATTTCTGATATTTTTTATAAATAAACACAAAACATATCGACCTAAATTTGCCATTATCATAAAGTATAATGTGTCACGAAAAAACATTCTGAAAATCACTGGGATTTGTTGAAGCGTTCCAGAGTTATTACCACATAAAGTGACACTGGTCAGATTTCAAAAATTTGGCTCCGTCACTAAGGGGTTAAACAATGCAAGTCACAACTGGTACATCTTTCATACTGTAATATAATTTCTCACTGAGCTTTCTAAGAAACACAGACCATGAAGAAGTGTTATTCTCCAGGTGTTTCATAAATAGAAATGTGGAAAATTATGATGTATTTTCATTAGGCTAAAGAAAGGGTGGGCAATTAATTTTCCTGAGGGGCCACATGAGAGACCGTGACTGTTGTGCAGCATGTCGCCCCCCCATATGCACCACCGTATCACCCCCATGAGCAGCAGCATGTCACCCCACATTTGCAGCAGCATATCACCCCCCATGTGCAGCAGCATGTGCAGCACGTCACCACCCATGTTAAGCACAAAGTGCAGCATATCACCCCCTATGTGCAGCATGTCACCCCCATAGCCTCCCCAAGCCCACCCAAACATCCCATACACCAGAAATAATAATAATAATAATCTTTATTTATATAGTGCCAACATATTCCACAGCGCTTTACAGTTTAACAGTTTGGAACAAAAAAAAAAACACCACATACTCACCTCTGTCCCGTTCCCCGGCGCACTGCTTCTCTCCCTGCCTCCGATGCACTGACTCTCCGCAATACACATCTGACGCAATGAAATTATGTTATCGCGTCAGCTGATTCACATCACACGCTGATTGGCGGAGGAAGTGGCCGGAGGCCCCTCCTGCACCAAAGAAGTCAGCACAGATGGAGACAGCGAGTGGGCAGGCATGGTGCGGCCCTTGGACCTCTGGTTTCCAGCCCCATGGCTATCTCAGGTCGCAGGCCGGACTGAGACAGCCAGAGGGCCAGATATGTCCCGCGCGCCGCACTTTGCCCAGGTCTGAGCTAAAGCCATGTGGTTGTGCCGGAGGCTGAGTCCATAGACGTCTTTGGAGCTATTGTTGTTCTTGTTGGGAAAAGAAGCTCTGAATGTCACACTATTTTCCCCCCTAGATCAATGGACACCTAGGCAGAGCTATATACAGTTGTGGCCAAAAGTATAGACACCCCTGCAGTTCTGTTAGATAATACTGAGTTTCTTCCAGAAAATGATTGCAAACACAAATTCTTTGGTATTATTATCTTCATTTAATTTGTCTTAAATAAAAAAAATCACAAAAAGAATTGTCCTAAAGCCAAATTGGATATAATTCCACACCAAACATAAAAAAGGGGGTGGATAAAAGCATTGGCACTGTTCGAAAAATCATGTGATGCTTCTCTAATTTGTGTAGTTAACAGCACCTGTAACTTACCTGTGGCACCTAACAGGTGTTGGCAATAACTAAATCACACTTGCAGCCAGTTGACATGGATTAAAGTTGACTCAACCTCTGTCCTGTGTCCTTGTGTGTACCACATTGAGCATGGAGAAAAGAAAGAAGACCAAAGAACTGTCTGAGGACTTGAGAAACCAAATTGTGAGGAAGCATGAGCAATCTCAAGGCTACAAGTCCATCTCCAAAGACCTGAATGTTCCTGTGTCTACTGTGCGCAGTGTCATCAAGAAGTTTAAAGCCCATGGCACTGTGGCTAACCTCCCTAGATGTGGACGGAAAAGAAAAATTGACAAGAGATTTCAACGCAAGATTGTGCGGATGTTGGCTAAAGAACCTCGACTAACATCCAAACAAGTTCAAGCTGCCCTGCAGTCCGAGGGTACAACAGTGTCAACCCGTATTATCCGTCGGCGTCTGAATGAAAAGGGACTGTATGGTAGGAGACCCAGGAAGACCTCACTTCTTACCCCGAGACATAAAAAAGCCAGGCTGGAGTTTGCCAAAACTTACCTGAAAAAGCCTAAAACGTTTTGGAAGAATGTTATCTGGTCAGATGAGACAAAAGTAGAGCTTTTTGGGCAAAGGCATCAACATAGAGTTTACAGGAGAAAAAAAGAGGCATTCAAAGAAAAGAACCCGGTCCCTACAGTCAAACATGGCGGAGGTTCCCTGATGTTTTGGGGTTGCTTTGCTGCCTCTGGCACTGGACTGCTTGACCGTGTGCATGGCATTATGAAGTCTGAAGACTACCAACTAATTTTGCAGCATAATGTAGGGCCCAGTGTGAGAAAGCTGGGTCTCCCTCAGAGGTCATGGGTCTTCCAGCAGGACAATGACCCAAAACACACTTCAAAAAGCACTAGAAAATGGTTTGAGAGAAAGCACTGGAGACTTCTAAGGTGGCCAGCAATGAGTCCAGACCTGAATCCCATAGAACCCCTGTGGAGAGATCTAAAAATGGCAGTTTGGAGAAGGCACCCTTCAAATATCAGGGACCTGGAGCAGTTTGCCAAAGAAGAATGGTCTAAAATTCCAGCAGAGCATTGTAAGAAACTCTTTGATGGTTACCGGAAGTGGTTGGTCGCAGTTATTTTGGCTAAAGGTTGTGCAACCAAGTATTAGGCTGAGGGTGCCAATACTTTTGTCTGGCCCATTTTTGGAGTTTTGTGTGAAATGATCAATGTTTTCCTTTTTGCTTCATTCTCTTTTGTGTTTTTTCATTTAAGACAAATTAAATGAAGATAATAATACCAAAGAATTTGTGATTGCAATCATTTTCAGGAAGAAACTGAGTATTATCTGACAGAATTGCAGGGGTGTCAATACTTTTGGACACAACTGTATACAGTTGAAATCAAATTTTTTTTAACATCTCAGTTCATTAGAGACACATTTGTGGATTTATTTTAATGCACACCAGAAACACACTGTTTCTTTGTGTAGCAGCATGGGAAAGTCTTAAGAAATCAGCCAAGATATTAGATAGAGAATTGAGGACTTGAGCAATCCTTGGGAACAATTTCAAGATGCCGGAAGGTTCCTCATTGATCTGTACAAACAACTATATGCAAGTTACAAACAAGATGGGACTGTCCAGCCATCATACGGCTCAGGAAGGAGATGGGTTCTGTGTCCCAGAGATGAACATGCTTTGGTCTGACATGTGCTTATCAACCCAAGAACAAAAGCAAAAGACCTTGTGAAGATGATGGCGGAAGCTGGTAAGGCCGGGTTCACATTTGCATCTGTGTGCACAGAGTACAATCCGCATCGATCCCCATGCGTCACGCATACATATCTTTAACTTTGTGTACACAGTAACATGTTTTTGCATGCGTTCCCTTGCGGATGTGTACGCATGCGTCATTTGGAGGTGTGCGGCGGGGTCCAGCGAACGCAACATGTTGCATTTTTGAGGCGTCAAATATTGAGCAATAGTCCGCATGCGGACAATTGCATCCAAAAATGCATTACTGCCTGTGGGAACACATTGGCATGCAAGGACATGCGTACCTATGCGTTTGACACGCATGCGTACTTTAGACTGCGCATGTCCAGAAAATGATGTCACCGCTTCCACCATGCGCATAAAAACGCAAACGCATGCCAAAACGCATTTAAACGCATGCATACGCAGCATTTTTGTCTGCATCATGTGCAAGATGATGCGCAGGCGTAAGCATGCTTTTGCATGTGTTTTTGCATGCGTTTGCGCATGCAGACGATCTGCTGCAGACACATACGCAAATGTGAACTTAGCCTTAGATGTCAATATCCACAGTACTGTATCAACATGGGCTGAAAGAACACTGCCAGGAAGAAGCCATTACTCCAAAAGAAACAAAGTCAGATTAATGTTTGCAAATGCAGACAGGAACAAAGACCTTAATTTTTGGATACATGTCCTGTGGTCTGATGATACTAAAATTTAACTTTTTGGGCATACTGACTATCGTTATGTTGGGAGGAAAAAAGGAGAAGCTTGGAAGCCCAAGAACACCATACCAACTGTGAAACACGGGGGTGGCAGCATCATGTTGTGGAGTTGTTTAGCTGCAGTAGGGACTGGTGCACTTCACAATATAGATGACATCATGAGAAAAGAAGATTGTGGCAATAATGAAGCAACATCTCAAGACATCAGACAGGAAGTTAAAGCTTGGGCGGAAAAGGGTCTTCCAAATGGACAATGACCTGAAGCATACTGCCAAAATGGTAACAAAATGGCTTAAGGATAAAAAAAAGTCAATGTTTTGGAGCGGCCATCACAAAGCCCTGATCTTAATACTATTGAAAATTTATGGGCAAAGCTGAAAAGGCCAGTGCAAGCAAAGCGACCTACAAACATGGATCAGTTTTGTCAGGAGGAAAGAGCCCAAATTCCGAACAACTATTGTGAGAAGCTTGTGGAAGGATATCCCAAATGTGTGACCCAAGTCATTCAGTTTAAGGGCAATGGTACCAAATACTAATGAAATGCCTTAAAACATTCTCTCTCTCATTTTTCTGGCATTTGGGAAATATTAATAATTATAGCAATCCTAGATTACCTAAACCTGGAAAGGTTTATTCTGATTTCATGTCAGATATTAGGAAAATGTGACTTTTTATATAGTGTACGTAAACTTCTGGTTTCAACTGTAAGTCAGTGGATTCAATGGGTGCTGGTTATATGACGGATCCTACAGCGCGTTTTGGTTGTAATTTACAATGGAATTGTGGGGTCTTACTGAAAAGGTTATTAGGCTTAAGCAACATTTTAATTTCCATTGCAAAAGGCATCTGAGACCAGGACAGCAATCTATCTTGTCCCCTTATACAGGTCTCGCTATAAAGGACCTTATAGTGAAGAGATAATAGTGGGAAGTTTTGGGAAAAGAAAATCCTGTATTCAGAGAAGCTCTATCCTATTGCAAGACATACTCTGGCAAATTCTTTCCTGAAGGGACTTTAAAAAAAAAAAAAATTGATATAGTAATTACGCAAAATGATTTTAGCGAATGCTAAAGAGGTTTTTGGCTACTTTTGTGCTGTCCCGGTTTGACCCAACCTATGGCCATGCACATAAGGCTGATTTTTAAAAAAAGTCAACAGCAGAAAGCCAAGGCTAGCCTTCAGATTTCTGCTGTGAATTTACAGTTTGCAGCACTTGCAAATTACCCCCAAATCTTCATGTAGGTACCCGACATGGAAACGATTTCAGAATCACTTTGAAAACTCAGCCTTGTGAACATGGCTTAACACACAACATGAGACATATACATGAAAGATCAGGAGATAAAAAGCTTGACATTTTGTCTAGTCTTGAAACACCAATATTCATAGAATTTCATAAGCTGACATCTTGCAGACATCACTAGCAGAGCACAATTCTGGTGTACAGTGGGTATGGAAAGTATTCAGACCCCTTTAAATTTTTCACTCTGTTAAATTGCAGCCATTTGCTAAATTCAAAAAAGTTCTTTTTTTCTCATTAATGTACACTCTGCACCCCATCTTGACTGAAAAAAGAGAAATGTAGTAATTTTTGCACATTTATTAAAAAAGAAAAGAAAAACTAAAATATCACATGGTCATAAGTATTCAGACCCTTTGCTCAGTATTGAGTAGAAGCGCCTTTTGAGCTAGTGCCGCCATGAGTCTTCTTGGGAATGACGCAACAAATTTTTCACATCAGGATTTGGGGATCCTCTACCATCCTTTCTTGCAGATCCTCTCCAGTTCCGTCAGGTTGGATGGTGAACGTTGGCGGCACCATTTTCAGGTCTCTCCAGAGATGCTCAATTGGGTTTAGGTCAGGGCTCTGGCTGGGCCAGTCAAGAATGGTCACAGAGTTGTTCTGAAGCCACTCCTATGTTATTTTAGCTGCGTGCTTAGAGTCATTGTCTTGTTGAAAGGTGAACCTTCGGCCAAGTCTGAGGACCACAGCACTCTGGAATAAGTTTTCATCCAGGATATCTCTGTACTTGGCCGTGTTCATGTTTCCTTCAATGACAACCAGTCGTCCTGTCACTGCAGCTGAAAAACACCCCACAGCATGATGCTGCCTCCACCATGTTTTACTGTTGGGATTGTATTGGGCAGATGATGAGCAGTGCCTGGTTTTCTCCACACATACCGGTTAGAATTATCACCAAAAAGGTCTATCTTTGTCTCATCAGACCAGAGAATCTTATTTCTCATAGTCTGGAATACTTCATGTGTTTTCTAGCAAACTCTATGCAGGCTTTCATAAATCTTGCACTGAGGAGAGGCTTTCGTCGGGCCACTCTGCCATAAAGACCCGAATGGTGGAGGGCTGCAGTGATAGTTGACTTAGTGGAACTTTCTCCCATCTCCCTACTGCATCTCTGGAGCTCAGCCACAGAGATCTTGGGGTTCTTCATTACGTCTCTCACCAAGGTTCTTCTCCAATGATTGCGCAGTTTAGCTAGACGGCTAGGTCTAGGAAGAGTTCTGGTTGTCCAAAACTTCTTCCATTTAAGGATTATGGAGGCCACTGTGCTCTTAGGAACCTTGAGTACTGCAGAAATTTTGTTGTAACCTTGGCCAGATCTGTGCCTTGCCACAATTCTGTCTTTGAGCTCCTTGGCCAGTTCCTTTGACCTCATGATTCTCATTTGGTCTGACATGCACTGTGAGCTGTGAGGTCTTATATAGACAGGTGTCTGCCTTTCCAAACCAAGTGCTATCAGTTTAATTAAACACAGCTGGACTCCAATGAAGGAGTAGAACCATCTAAAGGAGGATCACAAGGAAATGGACAGCATGTGACTTAAATATGAGTGTCAGAGCAAAAAGTCTGAATACTTATGACCATGTGATATTTCAGTTTTTTTTTTTTTTTTTTTTTTATTTCATTTGCAAAAATTTCTACATTTGTTTTTTTTGCAGTCAAGATGGGGTTACCAAAAGGCTGCAATGAAACAAAGAGTTAAAAATTTAAAGGGGTATGAATACTTTCCGTACCCACTGTAACAATGCACCAGCCTTCTAATCGCATCCTCATGTCACAGCTATCTGTCCTCAGCCGCTGCCCATATCTGATTACGTAACTCTTCCACCTCTCCGCTGTTGACATACAATAAATCTCGTGCTCTCTGGCTTTACCTGCATTAGGAGTATTTGCTTTCTCTCACAAAAAAAAGAACAAATCCTTCTGTTCAAAAACTGGCAATTGAGATGGCAGCTTCCTGCTAATGTATTTCACTTGCCAGATAGGAGAACTGTGAGGGCAGAGCTGGGTATGGATCCTGGCATCCCGCCATTTACCTACCGTACTTTGATGAGCTGATTCATTAACCCCTAGATAGAAATAATTGTTATTTGTACAGTTTTATTCTCCACTCCTTATGTTCATTATAACCACTTCTGCCCCAAAGGCTGTACTGTGGCATGTTCCTATCCGGCATAAAAAACATACCAGTTTTCGGGTGCTTCGCATATGACAAATGGTTGTGCAATTGTATTTTCGGTCGTTTGGTTTCGCTGAATGAAACAAGTTTCACCACTAGAGGCAGACTTGTGTCTCATTGCAAAATAATTGCCCTTGTCACACAAAGACAGCACCATCCAGCAAATTTAAAAACACCATAATGGAGGAATATCCAAACTGGGGCTCTACAGATTTAGGAATAGTCTACAGAAGGCACAGTGGGGCAGGGTATCCACCTTAAACATCGATGTAACTTGAAGGTCATGGGCTCCAATCCGAAATCTCCAACAGAGACCCCAACTATAGAATTGTTCTTCTCATATTGGCCTTTTGGGCTATCTAAACTGCAGGACCTGGTTACACCTGCAATCCATACATAGCCCTGTATATAACTTCAGAGTTTATCATCTAATTAATGTAAAGATCATGGTCTTATTATTATACAGTCATTTTATCCAGAGCTGCCTATAAAAGTTGCATGGGGCTCTATGGTACCTCCAAATATCCAGTTGTGTCCCTTATTATACAGGAAATACAATGAATTGAAAGGAATGTAAATTATAAATATTGTAGGTAGTCATGAAAGGCGAGGTAAAGGACCATGGACAGGGCTTTCCAGTCTGCCCAACCCATATCATATTGTACAGGCCAATAGACAAAATCTGCACTGTTCACGGGAAAAAACCTGTACTAAAAGGTACTAAACTGGTAAAAAGAAAAAATCTATCCATATAGTTGTGATCATCATTGTTCAAATTCTCCATCCGCATTGGGTTTGTTGAAGGTTAGTCTCTTATCTTCCTGCGCAGGAACAGTGATAGATATTCAGTGACGGGGAATTGAGCTGTAAAGGGGCGATGTGGTGAGGAAAGTATGGACTAAAATGTTTGACCTCTATTCATATAAAAGGGTTCGTAAGACAGAATTGTCCCACCAAACATGTAGGATGGCTCCACACTTACCACCACCATTGGTCAGATGAAATGGAGATATTTTATGCAGCAAATACTAGAGGTCTATACCATCAAGAAGTTGACAGCTTTTTTTTTTCAGTACATCATATGCCAACTGTGTTTTCTGAACGCAGACAAACATTTTCTACCATTCTGCAGGCGAGAAGGTGACGTCTAAAATTAACCAATTCTAAGACACCATATCAAAATTGCAGACACAAATAACAATAGAGTAGTTTGACAAGGCAGAAATACATTTGGAAATAGTCTCACAAAAAGTTGGTTGGGAAATTAACCCTTAAACATGGGCATAGCTATAGCTACAGCAGTAGCTCAGAGGTTATAGGCTATGTACATATCTAAGCAGACTTTTTTTTATTGCGGATTAGCTTCCTAAAAGCAATATTAAAGGGGTTGTCTGAAACCGAATAGTCAATGACTATCTACTTTTAAAACCTAACCACTTTTGTAATTTACATCAATTAGAAATTCCCTACTTTCCCCTCTCTAAGCCAATTTCCTCTTTAGGAATTCTTTTCTCACTTCCGATGATGTTCGGATTGAGTATCCCAACATACAATGGAGAGACTCATATGAAACGGCATCCAGGACCTGGGGCTGCAGTCACTCCCTCCTGATTGTTTTACCACCCTGAAATGGGACATTATCAGGGGATGGCGCTGCAGTCACCTCCCACAGATGCTTTCACTGCTCTGAAACGCAATGTCATCAGTGATCAGTGAAGTTCATTTCAGCAGCAGGATGATGTATGTGCAGTATGCTCTTCCTGCTTGACACATACTCTTTTCAATGTGCACTGGCAGAGTGCTCCCTTCAGTGGCTCATCACTTCTCTGTACTGAACATGTGACAGCTGTCAATACCAATGCATGCTCAACATAACATGCCTCCTTGCTGAACCTGCTGTCTCTTAATAGGCAGTGCATTACATTGTTTACACCCTATTTTAACTTTCCTATTTTGATGAGCCAGCAAAGGAGCGCACTGCCAGTGTGCACTGAAAGGGAAGAGAACGCGTCGAGCAAGGAGAGCATACTGAGCATGTGTCGCAATTAAGAACTGGCACATACTCTGTAAGGAGAAGTGATGAGCCAAAGAGGGAGTGCATTGAGCAAACAGAGAATAACGAGTATGTAATGGAATTGACAACCAGCGCAAGTTCAGATAAACCGAGAGGGGAACCAGCTGAGAGGAGTGACCATAGCGCCATACCAGGCTCCTGATGACCTCCTGTTTCTGGATGACAAAAAAACTGGGAGAAAGTGAAGGTTTCTCCTTGACGATGTTTCATTTGAGAATCCTCAGTGCGTGCAGGGCCACTCAAACAAAATATCTTCATAAGTGAAAAAAAATTCTGAAACAGGAAGATGCCTAGAGATAGAACAGTAGGAAATTTTCAATTGATATAAGTTACCAAAGTGGTTCATTTTTAAAATGAGTAGTTAGACATTGACTATTAGGTGCTGGACAACCCCTTTAAGAAATTTTCTAAATACTAATGATAATTCCACCTTAATATGCTGCAGAGTGATATAAATCAGATCCAGCTCCTGGTGGCTTTTTTCCTCTCTGCACTCAGTGTTTGTGATAGAAGCAGGTAGGGGGTTGTACACAGATCTCCACAAAGTGGACAGGGTAAAAAGCATGCACAGTTTCCACAAAGTGGACAGGGTAAAAAGCATGCACAGTTTCCACAAAGTAGACAGGGTAAAAAGCATGCACAGTTTTGAAGTGGGCAGAGACAACAGACTGTAGAAAAGGAGGGAAAATAAGTTCAGAATGAAAACTGAGCTGATATATCAACTAATGAAGACAACAGTACCTTGGATACACACAGAGCTCACATCCACAACAGAATAATCTGAAACTTGTATCAGTCTGAAAACTTCATAACAGGGGGGGTCTTAAAATGAATGAAAGGATTAATATTTCAGACTGAAATGTACCTAAAGATAATTACTAAGTTACATATGTAAAAATATTTTTTTCTACGTTAAAAGTGTTCATAGTTTTTAAAGGGAAGGTGCCACCAGTTTTCTTGTAGTTTGTTTTTTGGTGAAAATAAGCATAAAATAGTAATTAAAATGTATTAATGCAATGTTTGCAAACATTTCTATATGAAAAAAATTATATATTTTCTTACACATATATATATATAATTACCACTAGGGGGGAACATTTTCCGTTTTAGACCTCAAGCAGCTATAGTGAGACTTACCAGCTTTACTGTTAGCTGGAAAATTGGGGCAGTAACTGCTGACATCACCATTTCCCTCCCCTTTTGGGTGGTCTAGTATCCCTGGGGCAGAATAAAGAGCAGCATCACAGGGCAGCGCCATTTTGTGGGTGACTGCCCTGTTATCTGCTATCACCAGTAGTTACTGTCTCTCTCTCTCCCATCAGTCTCTCTCACCCAGATTACATGATTCTCTCACCTCCCCACAATGTCTGGCCATTCACTGCAGACCTGCAGCTCCTTATGTTATCTTACTGAGGGATGAATCACAACTCCTGCCAAATAGCTGACAGCTCCTGTTCCGATAATGCTAATGGTACACTGTTCCTCCTTGATGTCTTTATTCTGCCCTTACTTTTCTCCTGCATTTTACTCCCCTCTCAGCTGTCAATCTAGGATCTGTTCTGCTGGAAGCAGTACTGCTTATGTTAGCAGATCCGACAGCTCCATGAATATGGCATCAGGACACTCCCACTACTGTGAATTGTGCAGCCCACAGAGGTGTGCCCAGTTCACAGCAGTGACAGTTCTATTACAATAGATAGGGTCAGCGTCTGTCAGTTATCTCCTATGACCATGGGGTGCCGTATTATGACACTGTGTAGTGTCGTGCTGCTACTGTGAATGCAAGATGTCAGCCCTCAGTGCCTTCTTTAAACTTCTATAACACATGAAATATGTTTCAATTGCAATCAAAACTTGGTTATAACAGCATGTTATGCTACTTTACATTGATTTATTAATGATCTACAAACGCAGTACCTTCCCTTTAAGATGCCCACTCAAATGCAAGTACATCCTACCACTGAGCACTACTATATGAGTTCTCTCAACTATGGCAACATCATTCATACCTTTAATTATTGCAGCTTGTGCTGCTGTTTTAGTCAATAACTGGTAAGGGCCCCTTTCATTCTATTATAGGGCCAGATGAATTTTAGTTTTGCCTTAAAACTTTTTCTCTTTGTAACCATGATGCGTGTGAGCTGAACTGATTAGAAGCAGAAGTCAGAAAACACCAGCAGGTGACTGACAAATTAGCGAGCCAAGAATATTGAACAAAAATAAGCAAGAGCCACGTCAGGACTCTGAAATGTCTGGAAAATTAACTGTATTGGAAAAAGGCGCTATGTGCCATTCATACTTATAGGCTGGATCCTGTTAAAAATAATGCCATAAAACAAGCCAGCTGGGGGCCACAGAACGGCCTCCCACATCTACACACACAGCATAAGCTGGCTTAGGTAGAGGGGGAAATACAATGCTAACGAAAAGTAGTTCTTTAAAAAAGTCATTAATTCTTTACTGTGACAGTTCAGCTGACGGGATGGGGCGCAGAGAACACGAGAGGCAGGTAGAAGACAAGCTGATGGAAACTACGAAAGGAAAATTTTAACACGAACTGATCCCTGAGAGTATTTGCAAATGTCTAAAGGCCGGAGCCCAGGTTTCTAGGCTAATCCTCCGTACAAACATTTGCCCCAATAAACATTCAATCTGTTAATGCTAGCCATAAAGCTGTCAGCCCTTCATAAACAGACTGCCTTGAGTAGCTTAACTTTCCTGTGGCTGTCAATGCGAACCGGACCCTAAAACTCCTGCAGCCAGAAAAAAAAAAACAGAGAGACCTCTCCCTGCCAGAGGAGCTCACGTAGACATGAAATAGTGCCATGCACATGTTCTGTGAATCTAGAAAGGGGAAGGCCGGGGTTGTCACATCCACAGCAGCTTATGCTCTTTATAAATCACAGATTTCAGAACCAGATTTTTTTTTAAACCCATTACATATCATTTTGATTAAAATTTTCCTCCAATATTTATTGTCTGACTTAAGACAATATCTCCTTTATAAAAAGAAGTACTCGACAATAAGTTCATCATATGGTGTCATGATGCCCAGGCACAGCGACAATCTCTGCAGAAGATCCTTGTAGCAAGTGTTGCACTTTCCTGCAGCACCTCTTCAGGAGAAATGAAGCATTACACCATTCCCAATAAATGCACTGCTTGTGAAATTCACTGATTAGAAACATAGATGTTCTTTGTAGCAGCTCAATTATGCAAATGTCTGACTGGGATCCAATAATGTTTCTCCTTATAGAGCGTGACAAGCCAAGCCTGGCTTGCCAATGTGAGGAGACTTTTAAGTCTTGCAATGCTTCTCTGGGAAATTAAATACAGTATGCATATAGCCTCTTCAGAGAGTAAAAGGACTAGAACTCTCGCACCTCCTATTGGAAGTAACAATCCTAAAAAATAATATCAACCATTTAAAGGGAACCTGTCAGCAGGATTGTGCACAGTAACTGACAGTGTCAGGTCGGCGCCGTTATACTGATTACAATGATACCTGGGTTGAAATCCATCTTGTGGTTGTTTCTTAATTTTTAGTTTTATTTTTTTGTTAATGAAATTCTCATGCGGGGTTCATGTATGTGGTGCTTTGATCAGGTATTCATAATGGAGACTGCTGGCAGGTCACTGATCCCTCACTGACCTGCACCTAGTTTATATAATGAATACCATCACATGCTGAATAAAAAAAAAAAGCTTGTGCAGGCAGGTTCCGGCCGTGGCACCTGGATGCAGCATAATCGCATGTGTACTTTGCACTTATTCCCTTTTGCAGATTTACTTGAGCGAGGTATAAAAAAAAAGTCATTTTGAAAATGGCGCCCGCTGCGCCTGCGCAGTAGCAGATATCAGTTTGTATAGAGATCTGATAGCTGCTGTTAGGCAGGTGTCGGTGGCGCCATCTTGCTGGAGAAGAAAAAAAAAAGTCTTCCGCCAAGATGGTGTCGCCCACGCATGCGCAATAGCAGCTGACGGCGATCTCCTAGAGCTGCTACTGCGCAGGCAGGGCCATCTTGGTGGAGGACAATTTTTTTCTCTAGGAAGAATGGCACCTCTATACAAACCGATAGCTGATATTGTGTATGCGCGGCAGGCACCATTTTCAAAATTATTATTTTTTTTTTACCTCGCTCAAGTAAATCTGCAAAAGGGAATAAGTGCAAGGTAGCCATGCAATTATGCTGCAACACAGGTGCCACGGCCGGCACCTGCCTGCAGAAGCGTGTTTTTTTATTCAGTTATGTGATGGTATTCATTATGCAAACTAGGGGGACAGGTCAGTGAGGAAGCAGTGACCTGTCAGCAGTCTGCATTATGAATATATACACAGGTCTGCGACTAAAAAGCTGTTTGATTATTTTCATCTACCGTATTTTCCGGCGTATAAGACGACTGGGCGTATAAGACGACCCCCCAACTTTTCCAGTTAAAATATAAAATCTTCTTAAAAGTCGGGGGTCTTCTTATACGCCGTATGTCGTCTTATAGGGCCGGTGACTAATGTGCCTTTTGGGTGGGAGTGGTCCCGATGACGACGAGGGGGCGTCTCACAGGAAAGTGTGAGTGGACTATCCCCCATTACCTCATCGTAGCGCTGAAGCGTGGGGTCTCTGCTGGGAGCGCCGGCTCCTCTTTGTGCCGCGTGGGTGCTGTGGGGCGGCGGCTCCTCTTCTGCAGTGTGGGGCCTCTGTGCTGTGGGGCGGCGGCGGCGTATTTTCATGCGGTCAGTTGGGGCTCCTCCGGCATCTTCTTAAAGCCCGGAGGCCCCATCGGCAGCTCCATTGCTACGATGCGGTGGCCTCCGGGAAAATGGCCGCTAGGGGCGGCGCATGCTCAGATTCAGATCTCGTCCCGAGATCTCGGGAGACGAGATCTGAATCTGAGCAGCGGCCATTTTCCCGGAGGCAGCTCCATTGCTGCGATGCGGTGGCCTCTGGGAAAATGGCCGCTGGGGGCGGCGCATGCTCAGATTCAGATCTCGTCCCGAGATCTAGGGAGACGAGATCTGAATCTGAGCAGCGGCCATTTTCCCGGAGGCCACCGCATCATAGCAATGGAGCTGCCAGCGGGGCCTCCGGGCTTTAAGGAGATGCCGGAGGAGCCCCGACTGACTGCATGAAAATACGCCGCAGCCGCCCCACAGCACAGAGGCCCCACACTGCAGAAGAGGAGCCGCCGCCCCACAGCACAGCACCCACGCGGCACAAAGAGGAGCAGCAGCCGCCGCTCCCAGCACAGAGACCCCACGCTGCAGCGCTACGATGAGGTAATGGGGGATACTCCACGCACTTTCCTGTGAGACGCCCCCTCGTCGTCATCAGGACCACTCCCCCCCCACCCACCATATACACCCAGCGTACAAGACGATACCCGGCGTATAAGACGACCCCCGACTTTTAAGAAGATTTTCAGGGGTTAAAAAGTCATCTTATATGCCGGAAAATACGGTAATTTCCATGTATTTTGGTGTGCTGAAAACGAAGAAAGAATTGAAAAAAATCCTGGACGTCAGGATTTGGCACAAAATGCAAAATTCTCTTCAAATTTAGTATATTTTTCTCAATTTTTGGTATTTTTTTATCTTAGGTTTTGAAAGTGAAAATTACTATTAATTAATTCACATCAATGCATTGAAGATATACAATGCCAAAAAATATAACTTTCAAAGAAAAGAACTTTCAGAGTGAGCTAATGAAACCAGCATCAACATGTTGCAAGCTGAACGAGCAGGCTTGGGATTGATGAAGCAATTCGTATAATCACTTCCAAAAGATGGAGAATGCTTCAAATACTTGGTCACCAAGTTTCCAGGCCTCTCGGAGGCAAAATTGAAGGAAGGTGTGTTCGTCGGACCAGACATTAGAAGGCTTATAGCTGATCAAGAGTTTATCAATACCATGACGCATCCTCAAAAAGAAGGGTGGTTTGCATTTAAAGAGGTCGTAGAGAAATTTTTAGGCAATAACAAAGACCCTGACTACAAAAAAATCGTCGAACGAATGCTGAAAGCATTTCAAGCTTTAGGTTGCCTGATGAGTTTGAAAGTGCATTTCCTCCATTCCCACCTTGACAACTTTCCTGAAAATTTGGGAGCTGTGAGTGAAGAGCAAGGTGAACGATTCCACCAGGACATTAAAGAGATGGAAAGAAGATACCAGGGAAGATGAAGCATTACAATGATGGCAAACTACTGTTGGACGCTTCAGAGAGACATTACAGATGCTACTCACAAGCGTAAATGTACCAAGAGAAGCCTCACAGGGAAGAAGAATCAATTTTAGTGTGTGTTAGTGAGCTCATTGCAGTTAAAAAATGATTTTCATGAAACATTTGTAATAAAAAATTAATTTTATGAGTCTATTTAAATTTATTTTGAGGTATTGTCTTATTTAACATAGTTACTTAAATTGTCAGAAAACGTGATGTCCTATGACAAAACGGAGGTCATTTTCGGACTCATTGCACTTAAAAACATAAAGATTACATGGAATAACCAAAACAGCTCTTGAAAAATTGTTTTTTGCAGACCTGTGTAATCAGAGCGCCACATACACCAGCCCCGCCATAGGACAGGAGCATATCATTAACACAAAGCTAAAAATAAAGATTAAGAAACAACCACAAGACGGATTTCATCAAACAAGGTATCATTTTATTCAGTATAATAGCGCCAACCTGACACTGTGTGTAGGTTACTGTGCACAGTCCTGCTGACAGATTCCCCTTAACGAGCCTTGCCACATGACTTAGGATAACATCCAAAGCAGAATTTCAATTTGCAGACACTGTGTTTGGGGGTGCTGCCCCTCATCTGTGCAAAGTGTGAGATATGGTTGTAGAAGCTCTTCACACTGGTTAATAGATGAACATCACGCATGAGCTGCCCCTCTAACTTAATTATAGGAATTAGACTAATTAATAAAGATTCTAGGGAATAAATAAGAAAAACTGGCAAGGAATTAAAGGTCCTTCTCTGCTCACTTCACCAGGTGAGCGGGGCAAGTGACATCACATTTACCAATACCTGCTGGGACACGTCTCATGCACCTGTCCCAGTCTCGTGCTGAGATGTACGGAGGATTGGCAGGAATCATACATCTGTCCCGCTCATTAAAACAGGACAGGTGCAAAATATACTGGCAGGTATCAGCACACATGACGCCTTGTGTCCTGCTCACCTCTTGATGTGGAAGAGAATGGAGTAGGATTAACCCTCTATCGCAACATAATGGTTATTCCAAAAGCTTGTGGGAATGGGTAATGGACAGCAGATGGTTAAAGTGGATATATCACAATGCAAACAGCATACATTATTAAGTAAATCTCTCAGACCTGGTGAAGCTGTTGTACTTATGCTGAAAATCCACATCAGAATGGTTGTCTATTTCTTTTTGAAAATGTTATTGCCTAATATTATTAAGGATTTTATCAGTCCCGCTCTAGCTATTTAATTTCCCTACAGAGCCACAACAGGGGAAACAAATGATTAAACAATGCCTTTCAAATCAACACCTTGCCTACGGACACAAATTCAGGACAGAAGAGGTCATCCAGAGCGAGAGACAATCTTTGTCCACCATTTACTCATAGTCTTCTAGATTTGCCATTGATTCTTTTCTTTCAGTTCAATTAAGTGTAGAAATTAAGGAACGTGATACTTTGTAGGAAGCACGGGCCCATCACATGCCAGGAACCTGAACTGCTATTTGCTTTAGGTGAAGCATGAAACTCTGAAGTGTAGTCACCAATCTCTGACTTCCTTCTTATTAATAGATCCTTGCAATAGTAATGTATACAAGCCTGGCATTCTGCCCAATCACATACATACCAGAGTAATCCTCCCTCACATGCGACTACTCTGGTATAGAACCACCATGATGGAGATCGCTTCACATATGTGACAGCTGGTAACCAAATGATGTCTGAATCAGTATGCATTTTTCAGCCAGGATTCTAGCATTGTCTATCTCAGTGTGGCATGGTTTCCTTGCTCCCATGTCTTATTTTTATTATTATTATCATTTATGTCCCAGGCCGACAGCCTTAGTAACATATCTTAAAGGGTGACCATACTTTCAAGTAATTTTTGAGAATAAGCTGTCCTGTGCGTGTACACTATATCTGGTCATTACATCACTTGTACCTCGTATTTAATCAGTTTTACTCTCGGGATGATCTCTGTTAATTTGCAATCTGCTGGGTGCTGCAGACTTGCTGCTGTGGTCTCTAACATGCACAACAAAGCACACAGAGAGTGATACATGCTCTTCATTGTTTAGCACAGTGAGAAAAGCATCAGCAACCTTAAGCATATTAGATGGAGATGACTGGATGTGAATAATTTCTAGGGTGAGGTAAAAGACTTGTTAGAAAGTTCACCATGAGCTTTTCATGTTTGCCTCTGCCTGTTTCCTCTCCTTTTCGCTCTCTAAATGGAATTTAATGGGCTGATCCCCGGTCTGTTGACCCAAATTCACAGCTTCATAAGCACATATAAGGCTGTAAGTTTAAGTTGAGACGCAGGGTCAGTCTGGGCATTGCAGTCCATATATCGACCCACTCAATCCAGCCTTACTGATCTCACCAAGCAATCGGATGACTCAGTGACAATAGGGCTTAATATACTAATAAGTGGCATTTAGGCTAGGGTTACATGGAATGTTTGTTTACAAAGGATACTGGGAGCAAGTCCAAAGGGTAACCAAGATGAGTTCTCCCTAAGCTTCTGTAAAACGAAGCCTCCGTTTTGTACATTCTATGTCCATGTTTTCAATGCATGATCCCCACTTACCTTTCATTGCGATAGATCTTCTTGAAACAGTCACCCAAGCTCTTATAATTGGAAGGATCAGATGTATTTCTTTGGATCTGAAATCTAAAGAGATGAAAAAAAGTAATTATTATTTAGTAATAGTTACGTTTAGTAGATCAGTCTGAATTTGTACACAGTATTAATAAAATCTTAATAAATTAGAGCCCCTGAGCCCAGTGATTGGCTGCATCGGACACAAATTCTGCAGACGTGACGTCATCACAGCAGCCTGTAAAGTGTGACCAGAGGCAGTATTGGAGAGCTGGCAATAACGCAGGATAAGGCATGGCATGTAATGGTGATCTTATTTATTAGTTTGTACAGTCCTATGGTTTGAAGAAAATTGAAAAAGAAAAATCCATGATAATGGTCACTGTTATTACAACAAACTTTGCATAGCTCAATAGTTCAAACAAATAGAAGAAACTATGTAAGATATGTTAATAAAATATATGCTTCTTTTCCCCTTCTTCAGAACTCATCATTCACTCTGAAAAGCTGATAAATTTACTCTTGCTAAAAACAAGAAAAATGGTTAACTCACTGAAGGATCAGATTACAGTTCCCTATTAAAGTCTATGAACAGGGGTTAAAGAGGGAGGAGCAGAGTGAACTAAGGCAGAGAAGAGACAAAGACTTGTGCTGCAGCCATCTAGTAAATGGATTACCTCACCACAGTGGTGGATTCACAGCTATACTGCTTAGTGATGTATAAAAGCTGCCATGCTGCTAAGCCATGTGAGTGTTTGGCCATCTGTTCATACAATACATTTCCTTGTGCTTACTGGAATTTGCATATTGTAAATACAGACAGGAGGCAGCAAAACCAAGGAAAAACACATATGGACATAAGCAATAAAGAAACATGTGAAACAAGGAAAAATAGGTCTTAAATTGTGATGAGCGAATATACTCGTTACTCGAGCATGCTCAGGGGGTCCTCCAAGTATTTTTTAGTGCTCGGGGTTTTAGTTTTTCTAGCCGCAGGTGAATGATTTACATCTGTTAGCCAGCATAAGTGCATGTGGGGATTCCCTGGCAACCAGGCAACCCCCACATGTACTCATGCTGGCTAACAGATGTAAATCATTCAGCTGCGGCAAGAAAAAATAAAACTCTGAGCACTAAAAAATACTCTGAGGACCCCCGAGCGTGCTTGAGAAATCTCAAGTAACGATTATATTCGCTCATCACTAGTAAAGTTTAGATTCCTCAAAGAACCCCTCTTTTACTCCGATTACAGATTTACACCCCTTTGGCATTCTCTCAGCTGCTTCATCAAAGCAGTTATCTAGAAAGGCTTTCCAACAGTCTTGAGAGTTCCCAGAGTTGTTGAGTTAGCCATTTTACCTTCACCCTTTGGTTCTACTTAATCCAAGCCAACTCAATTGAGCTGTGGTTGGGTGATTTGGAGGTCATGCCAACTGTCGCAACACTCCATCCTTTTCCTTCTTGGTCACTAAACCTTTACATAGCTTGGAGTTGTGTTGTATGCCATTGTCATCTTGCAACACAGATGATGGTCCCACTAAGTGAAAATTACACGGGCTAGCATGTCATTGTAGAATGATGTGGTAGCCATGCTGGATAAGTATGCCTTAAATTTGGAATAAATCCCTAACAGTGTCACCAGTAAAGCACCTCCATGTCAGCACACTTCCTCCTTCATGCTTCACGGTGGGCACCACACATGTAAAAACCATCTGCTCACCTTCTCTACGTCTCACAAAGATACGACTGTTGATACCAAAAATCTCAAATTTGGATTTATAGACCACAGTACAGATTTCCACTGATCTAACTTTCAGTCCTTGTGTTGCTTGGCCCAAACAAGTCTCTTCTTGTTTGAGAAAGCAAGATTTCAAGCTGTCAATTTGCATTTTTTGAGGCTGGTAACTCTGATGAACTTATCTTCGTGTCCTCATGAGAGACACATTTATAATTTGTTATTGATGGCTTTCATGACTGCTCTTCAGGATACCTTCAAGCTCCTAGTAACTTTTAAGACTGACGAATCCTAATTAAAAGTAAGCATGCACGGTTTCTCTAATTCTTCACATATTCTTGCTATTCTATTTTAGAATATGGCTCAATACTGTATGGAACTATGAACCAACACTGCCTATGAAAAACTCACCCTATGGTCGCAAACACTTTCTAAAGGCAGGTGATTCCATAAATGAACTGTCGACAAGGCATACATGTTCATCAGAAGCCATTACAGGTGATACCTCATGAAGCTGCTTGAGAGAATGGCAAAGGGGTGTAAAGCTGTCATTAGAGTAAAAACAGGCTAGGATGAGGATTCTAAGGTTTGTAACAAATTCTGGTTTGGTTCACACGTGTTTCTATAGCCTTGTTTCCATATGTGTCTCTTCAGGCTTTTGTTGCCTTCAGTCTGAATCTACAATATGCAGATTCAGATAAGAACAGGGAAAACCATTGCATGAACGAATGTGTCCAAACGTTTTACAGATACTATATAAAAATTGAAAGAGAAATCAAAGGCAAAATAAATAGTTATGGTTCCAATGTACAAATCTGTAGTTCCCCAAACC
This sequence comes from Ranitomeya variabilis, assembly GCF_051348905.1. Classification (NCBI taxonomy): domain Eukaryota; kingdom Metazoa; phylum Chordata; class Amphibia; order Anura; family Dendrobatidae; genus Ranitomeya; species Ranitomeya variabilis. The sequence continues at coordinate 654,720,846 of NC_135232.1, read as the reverse complement.
ATCTGCACAGTGTCCCGAAGGGTTTCTCCCCTCCCTATCTGTTGTGTCAGGTTTATCAGGCAAATAGGAACAGAATTGCAAGATACAACAATCATGAAGTACCCTGATGTAGAAATGGAGGACACATAGGACGGTCACACCATTAATTTTGGGGTTTTTTTGCCCACAGATAGTATCCGTGAGCTTGACCAACAAGTCATTTAATTCAGCGTGGATTGTCTCGCTAGATTGATGCTTGTAAAAGGAGCCTGACACAAACTTTTTTTTTGCAAAGCTTGTGATCTAATGTCACTAAACTTTCAAATATATTGAATATACACTCACCGGCCACTTTATTAGGTACACCATGCTAGTAACGGGTTGGACCCCCTTTTGCCTTCAGAACTGCCTCAATTCTTCGTGGCATAGATTCAACAAGGTGCTGGAAGCATTCCTCAGAGATTTTGGTCCATATTGACATGATGGCATCACACAGTTGCCGCAGATTTGTCGGCTGCACATCCCAAAGATGCTCCATACAAGGCAGGATGGATCCACGCTTTCATGTTGTTTACGCCAAATTCTGACCCTACCATCCGAATGTCGCAGCAGAAATCGAGACTCATCAGACCAAGCAACGTTTTTCCAATCTTCTACTGTCCAATTTCGATGAGCTTGTACAAATTGTAGCCTCAGTTTCCTGTTCTTAGCTGAAAGGAGTGGTACCCGGTGTGGTCTTCTGCTGCTGTAGCCCATCTGCCTCAAAGTTCGACGCACTGTGCGTTCAGAGATGCTCTTAGGCCTACCTTGGTTGTAACGGGTGGCGATTTGAGTCACTGTTGCCTTTCTATCAGCTCGAACCAGTCTGCCCATTCTCCTCTGACCTCTGGCATCAACAAGGCATTTCCGCCCACAGAACTGCCGCTCACTGGATTTTTTTTCTTTTTCGGACCATTCTCTGTAAACCCTAGAGATGGTTGTGCGTGAAAATCCCAGTAGATCAGCAGTTTCTGAAATACTCAGACTAGCCCTTCTGGCACCAACAACCATGCCACGTTCAAAGGCACTCAAATCACCTTTCTTCCCCATACTGATGCTCGGTTTGAACTGCAGGAGATTGTCTTGACCATGTCTACATGACTAAATGCACTGAGTTGCCGCCATGTGATTGGCTGATTAGAAATTAAGTGTTAACAAGAAGTTGGACAGGTGTACCTAATAAAGTGGCCGGTGAGTGTAGATGTCAAATGTATGTGTTGTCAGAGTAGGAGCACTAGCATTGGGGCTACATCTGTGCTCTCAACAGAACAGGTACACCACTCACCAAGATCATTAACATGTCACACCTATGGCAATAACACCATAATAACAATGCAGCCGCACAAAAAAGTGATTGTTCCATGTGCTCACTGCCCCCACAGACCCACCTTGTCCTACGGTTTCCCTGCAGAGTGTGGATGGGGACAGGATGCACTCAGTTAGTGGCAGGTTTCACGTTGCTATGTCTGGAATTTTGATCTTCAGATCCTGTTGCCTCCGACTCCTCTGGACTCCAATTTAGCAGCAGGGACATTCTCGTTTTTTGTGTTTAATGATCGTAGAGGGATTTACACGAGAAGAAAGGTGCAGTCCACATTTTTAAGCCTTTGAACAAACCATTTTTATGATCTCTGTGCAGCAGAAAACTTTTCTGTTTCCATTTTATTCTCCAGCATATCTTGTCTTTTATCTTATATTATTTACACTATATAATTGTTTCAGTGATTGCTATATACACAGTGATCCTTTTATATGTCGGTTTCTTAAAAAGGCGCAAAAAATATTACATAAGATATATAAACTCTATTAACAAAATGGGCTGTCTAGTTAATGCATGGAGGTAAGTATGTGGACACTGAGTATTTGCAGCAGATTTTTTTGCACCAAAAAAACAAAGTCTTGGCAGGAAAATGTTTTTGCCACATTTTTATGTGCATTTTTCTTGTGTTGTTTTCCATTAATTCGAATGGGTGAAAAACGTTGAAAAAATTGACATGATGCAGATTTGAAAAAAATGCACAGCAGATGGAAATACGCAAGGCACTGTGTGCCTATGATTTCTAAGATTTGAGAAATCTCATTGTTTTTACTGGTACTGTAAAACATTGCATTTTTTTCTGCATTAAAATCACAGCACGGTAAAAAAAAAAGTAAAAAAGAAAGGTAACTTGTGAACAAGCCTTGATGTCCTTCAAAAATGAAATACTTTTTGATTCTGATTTCCATTTTGCCTAAAAAATAAAGGATCTTGACAGTTCATCCTTTTTACCACTGATGCATTCAAATGTGTGAATAGGGATTTCCATCCTTGTGATTGTTGGGCAGCAATAAGACATTTATCCATTATACTGTACATACGTCTTGAGCCTAGATGATACAATAAATTTACAGTAAAGTGGAAAATCTATAGATTGCCTGCACCCCATTCACATTTTAGAGCCATTGCTAAAAGTCACGCCAACATGTGACTAAGGGTACCGTCACACAGTGCCATTTTCATCGCTACGACGGCACGATTCGTGACGTTGCAGCGTCGTATAAGTATCGCTCCAGCGTCGTATACTGCGGTCACACGTTGCAATACACGGCGCTGGAGCGATAATTTCATGACGTATTTGCGATGTAGAAGCCATTGGTTACTGTGCGCACATCGTATACAACCTGTGTCACACAATGCAATCATGCTGCCACAGCGGGACACTAGACGACGAAAGAAAGTTTCAAACGATCTGCTACGACGTACAATTCTCAGCGGGGATCCGGATCGCAGTAGGGTGTCAGACACTACGATATCGTAAATGCATCGCTGGAACGTCACGAATCGTGCCGTCGTAGCGATCAAAATTGCACTGTGTGACGGTACCCTTAGGGCTCATGCTGACCGTCCGTGCAAAACGGTCCAACTTCGGATTGCAATGCACAGACTGGCCGTGGCTCTTCTGACCAGAGGGTGACAGCTTCATAAAATTCATGTGAGAGCCATGGCCAGTTCGTGCATTGCAATCGGAGATCGGACCGATTTGCACAAATGCCTGCATGACCCCATAGACCTTACGCTGTACATACATACTAGATAGATGTTGGCCAAAAGGCCAATAGCTATTTTTTCCGACTTCTCCGGTCAAATGCTCCTCCTGTGTTCTCAATGTGAGAGCTGCCATCAGATTTCTGTGGCAGTGGCTTATCGTCCCACCTATAGTCATACAAAAAAATCCTCCTCTCCCCTTACACCATGTGTCAGGAGGCTCCCACAAACATCAGCTGGTCAGCCAATCCCATTGACATTGGCAGATCCGACTGACTTATCTGATATGTATTTGGGTCTTCAGTTGTATTGAGTTGCTTCTGTTCCGTGACCCTTTTTCCAAAGTTGGCAATCCCAGATCGTATTCTGTGAGCTGCAATAAATAATTTATTTATGCTAAAGAAAATTGTATCAAGTGTCCCATATAGGTGAAACACTATTTTCATTTGTGTCAAAGGAACTGGGTATAGACTGAATGCAGACTTTGCTTAAAATGGGGGAAAATACCAGCATCTACCATGAGCAAAATGATTTGACGGCTGTTTACAAGAGCATCATGGGTTTTTTTCTTTTATATTGACTTGTGACTCTGCTGCTAACTATCTGGCGGCCACAAAACACTAGGAATTACCATTCATTGCCCAGCTATAGGCACCCTGGGAGTAAGACGAGCTGATGTGTTAAAGATGTTCCCATGTAACCAAAGCAGGATTTTATATGGGACAGGGGAGACACTGGGCAGCCAGGATCTGTTTAACTGACAGTGGATCAGGTTTCAGACCCTACCAAAGCAATGCAATGTACACTGAAGCAGACTGGACGATTTTGCAATCTCTCTCCTCTGGTATTTAACACAGTCCATTAATAACAGCTTTTAAAATAATGGGGCATTTTTATTGGTGGCAATGCCAGGGATAATAGACATGTGCCAGTAACTTATCCGTAGTAATACAGGGATGAATAACTTATTATAATAGTACAGAAATTGATAGTTTTTACCTCTCTAAATCCTAGCAGTAATAACTTTAAATTTTTTTTATATGTCAGTAATAACTTTAGATTTTTTTTAATTTCTATGAAGAGGTAAGTTCCGGACTGGACCAAGGGAACCCAGTGGACGTAGCGTATATGGACTTTTCAAAAGCTTTTGATACGGTGCCACATAAAAGGTTGTTACATAAAATGAGAGAAATGGGGATAGGGGAAAATATGTGTAAGTGGGTTAAGAGCTGGCTTAGGGATAGGAAACAAAGGGTGGTTATTAATGGAGCACACTCGGACTGGGTCGCGGTTAGCAGTGGGGTACCACAGGGGTCAGTATTGGGCCCTCTTCTTTTTAACATATTTATTAATGATCTTGTAGGGGGCATACAGAGTGGAATTTCAATATTTGCAGATGACACTAAACTCTGCAGGGTAATCAATACAGGGGAGGACAATTTTATATTACAGGATGATTTATGTAAACTAGAAGCTTGGGCTGATGAATGGCAAATGAGCTTTAATGGGGATAAATGTAAGGTCATTCACTTGGATAGAAGTAATAAGATGTATAACTATGTGCTTAATTCTAAAACTCTGGGCAAAACCATCAATGAAAAAGACCTGGGAGTATGGGTGGATGACAAACTCACATTTAGTGGCCAGTGTCAGGCAGCTGCTACAAAGGCAAATAAAATAATGGGATGCATTAAAAGAGGCATAGATGATCATGAGGAGAACATAATTTTACCTCTATACAAGTCACTAGTTCTACCACACTTAGAATACTGTGCACAGTTCTGGTCTCCGGTGTATAAGAAAGACATAGCTGAACTGGAGCGGGTGCAGAGAAGAGCGACCAAGGTTATTAGAGGACTGGGGGGGTCTGCAATACCAAGATAGGTTATTACACTTGGGGCTATTTAGTTTGGAAAAACGAAGACTAAGAGGTGATCTTATGTTAATGTATAAATATATGAGGGGACAGTACAAAGACCTTTCTGATGATCTTTTTAATCATAGACCTGAGACAGGGACAAGGGGGCATCCTCTACGTCTGGAGGAAAGAAAGTTTAAGCATAACAACAGACGCGGGTTCTTTACTGTAAGAGCAGTGAGACTATGGAACTCTCTGCCGTATGATGTTGTAATGAGTGATTCATTACTTACATTTAAGAGGGGATTGGATACCTTTCTGGAAAAGTATAATGTTACAGGTTATATATACTAGATTCCTTGATAGGGCATTGATCCAGGGAACTAGTCTGATTGCCGTATGTGGAGTCGGGAAGGAATTTTTTTCCCCAATGTGGAGCTAACTCTTTGCTACATGTTTCTTTTTTGCCTTCCTCTGGATCAACATGTTAGGGCATGTTAGGTTAGGCTATGGGTGGACTTAAAGTTTTCCTTCAACCTTTATAACTATGTTACTATGTTATATGTCATCGCATAAAAATAGTTATAGAGTTGGTGGCATTTTGGTGAACATATGATTTTCTTGATTTGCAAAGAAAAATAAAAAAAAGTAAAGAAATCTTTTGTACCAGTTATTATGGCTATGGAGCTACAAATATGTAAAAAGTGATTAGTAATTACTGGTATGTGATTTATATTTTTACAATATTTAGGTCAAATCCAATTAAGGAATTTTATGTAATATTTGCGACTTTCACTTTAAAATTTTATAATATTTGTATTAATCTCATGAGCCACTTGAGGCCAATTAAACTTAGATTTATAGTTATTGCAGATTTTTTTTCCATTCTGAAAGAATAGTGAAGGCTGCAGCCAATCAGTGGCTACTGATTGGCTGCAGCGGTCACACTGGATGGTATAGACGTTGGTTGGAGTAACACTAATCTAGCAAGTGAGGATTTTATATATTTTTTTTATTTTATGTGGGGCACTTTAGCAGTTAAAAAGGAGCTGTCCAGTACACACCAGAATGGGGACTGGAAAGAAGTTGAATCAAATTTAGTAATTCTTTAAAAAGTTACAATTGGTGAATCAGGGGAAAACATCTGGAATTGCTAAATTCTGGCCACAAAGCAGAAAACAAAACGAAAAAAAAAAAACAACAGGCGACCACATATAAAATATACTGAAAAAACTAGACAAAAAAAAAAACAGGCGCAAAGGCAATGATGAATCGGGACTTAAAATGTTTCTACATGAGCAAAGAATCAGAATCCAAGTCCTGCATTATGTTTTAGGTGGTCACAAAAGACAGGGTTAACCTATGGATGATTATCAGTTTTAGATCTAATACTTTCCTTAGCCTCCAAGTGAGCATACAGCAACCTCTGACCCATGTAAATCAGAGTTCGCTGGGTTAATGAGCCGAATCGACCCCCAGAAGCCCACAAACAGTTTCCCCTTTCCTCAGTTCCATAAGGTCTCCAGATGTAACACAGACACATCTCCACATACTGACATCAAGCACACGCAACACGAGAAGACTGCAGTTACCTGGCCAGCCAGCCGGCCCAAGCTGGGCACTACAGGAATCAGACAAAGAAATTCAGTAAGGTTAATAGATGACTTTTTTTTTGGGGGGGGGAGGGGGGGGAAAAAGAGAGTAATACCAGTAATTTTTATTGTTGAATACAAATATAACGCCCCCCACTCCCAGATTGGTACATTTTTTTTTTAATCACTGTACAGACATAAGAGTAGTGACAAGGATGAAAATTGGCTCCTTTGATGCTGAACCTAAGAGAGCAGCAAACATACTGAACGGAAAAAAGAATCTGATGACAAAACGAGAAACCAAAGGCTCATCATCAGGTGAATCTCCAAATTGTAATGTGCTGTGGAATGTGAGGTTGGCACTGTATAATTACTATTACTATCATCAGGTTAATTACACTGAAAACAAAAGGGGCAAACTGAGAGATCAACACGATTAATATACAGTTAGGTTCATATATATTTGGACAGAGACAACGTTTTTCTAATTTTGGTTATAGACATTACCACAATGAATTTTAAACAAAACAATTCAGATGCAGTTGAAGTTCAGACTTTCAGCTTTCATTTGAGGGTATCCACATTAAAATTGGATGAAAGGTTTAGGAGTTTAAGATCCTTAACATGTGCCACCCTGTTTTTAAAAGAGACCAAAAGTAATTGGACAGATTAAATAATTTTAAATAAAATGTTCATTTCTAGTACTTGGTTGAAAACCCTTTGTTGGCAATGGCGGCCTGAAGTCTTGAACTCATGTACATCACCAGATGCTGTGTTTCCTCCTTTTTGATGCTCTGCCAGGCCTTCACTGCGGTGGTTTTCAGTTGCTGTTTGTTTGTGGGTCTTTCTGTCTGAAGTTTAGTCTTTAACAAGTGAAATGCATGCTCAATTGGGTTGAGATCAGGTGACTGACTTGGCCATTCAAGAATATTCCACTTCTTTGCTTTAATAAACTCCTGGGTTGCTTTGGCTTTATGTTTTGGGTCATTGTCATCTGTAGTATGAAACGACGACCAATCAGTTTGGCTGCATTTGGCTGGATCGGAGCACACAGTGTGGCTCTGAATACCTCAGAATTCATTTGGCTGCTTCTGTCCTGTGTCACATCATCAATAAACACTAGTGACCCAGTGCCACTGGCAGCCATGCATGCCCAAGCCATCACACTGCCTCCGCCGTGTTTTACAGATGATGTGGTATGCTTTGGATCATGAGTTGTACCACGCCTTCGCCATACTTTTCTCTTTCCATCATTCTGGTAGAGGTTGATCTTGGTTTCATCTGTCCAAAGAATGTTCTTCCAGAACTGTGCTGGCTTTTTTAGATGTTTTATAGCAAAATCCAGTCTAGCCTTTTTATTCTTGATGCTTATGAGTGGCTTGCACCGTGCAGTGAACCCTCTGTATTTACTTTCATGCAGTCTTCTCTTTATTGTAGATTTGGATATTGATACGCCGACCTCCTGGAGAGTGTTGTTCACTTGGTTGGCTGTTGTGAAGGGGTTTCTCTTCACCATGGAGATTATTCTGCGACCATCCACCACTGTTGTCTTCCTTGGGCGCCCAGGTCTTTTTGCATTAATGAGTTCACCAGTGCTTTCTTTCTCTCTCGGGATGTACCAAACTGTAGATTTTGCCTCTACTAATATTGTAGCAATTTCTCAGATGGGCTTTTTCTGTTTTCGCAGCTCAAGGATGGCTTGTTTCACCTACATGGAGAGCTCCTTTGACCGCATGTTTACTTCACAACAAAACCTTCCAAATGCAAGCACCACACCACAAATCAACTCCAGGCCTTTTATCTGCTTAATTGAGAATGACATAACAAAGGGATTACCCACACCTGTCCATGAAATAGCCTTGGAGTCAATTGTCCAATTACTTTTGGTCCCTTCAAAAACAGGTTGGCACATGTTAAGTAGCTGAAACTCCTAAACCCTGCATCCAATTTTAATGTGGATACCCTCAAATGAAAGCTGAAAGTCTGAACTTCAACTGCATCTGAATTGTTTTGCTTAAAATTCATTGTGGTAATGTCTATAACCAAAATTAGAAAAAGGTTGTCTCTGTCCAAATATATATGGACCTAACTGTATATATATATATATATATATATATACACATATATACACACACATACATAATATTCTTGTTAACATATGTTGAATCTTAAAATTCCTCATAGTAGCCCCCTTTCACTCCTATGACAGCTGTACACCTCTTCGCATTCTCTCCAGGAGTTTTATCAGGTCATCACCAGGGAATGGCTTACAATGAACAGGTATGTCTTGTCAAGAGTTTATTTGTAGAATCATCGGTCTTCAGAAAGTGTTTGCGACCATCAGATGTGTTTTGCAGAGACATTGTTGGTACACAGTTACATATTGAGATAAGCCATATTCTGCAACTGTTCTAAGCAAGAATATGGCAAGAACCACTAAACTAAATAAACAACAGTCCATCATTACTTTAAGACACATTAGGGTCAGCCAAATTGAAAAATTGCTAGAACTTTGAAGGTATGCCCAAATGCACTCATTAAGACAATTAAGCTATGATCAAGTTGGCTCTCATGTGGACCACCCTAGGAAAGGAAGATAAAGAATTACCTTTACTGCAGAGGATAAGTTCATCAGAGTTACCAGCCTCAAAAACAGCAAATTGACAGCACCTCAGATAATAGCCATCATAAATTATGCACATGTCCAGAGGAGATTGCAAAGATCAAACCATTATGATCAAAATGCTGCAAAAAAAGTCACCACTGAGGACCGTAAACAAGAAGAGGAGGCTTGTTTGGATTGAGCAACTCAAGGATTGGACATTAGATCAGTGGAAATCTGTACTGTGGTATGAGAAGTCGCAATTTGAGCTTTTTGGTAGCAAATCAAATGTCTTTGAGAAAAGGAGAAAAGGATAGAGGATGGTGTCTACATTTCTGAGGCCCATCATGGAGGGGATAATGTGATAGTGTGGGGGTGCTTTGCTGGTGACACTGTTGATTTATTTGAAAGTCACAGCACACTTATTCAGCATGGCTACAACAGCATTCTTCGTCGATATGCCATTTCATCTGGTCATCATTTGTGTTGCCAGAGAACAATGACTCAAAACACACATCCAGGCTATATAAGAGCTCTCTGACCAAGGAGGAGAGGGATGGAGGCTGCGTTAGATGAGTTTTAGTTTTTATTGCCGCAGCTGAATGATTTACATCTGATAGCCAGCATAAGTACATGTGGGGATTCCCTAGTAACCAGGCAACCCTAACATCTACTTATGCTGGCTATCAGATGTAAATCATTCAGCTGCGGCAAGAAAAACTAAAACTCCAAGCGCTAAAAATACTCGGAGGACCCCCGAGCGTGCTCGAGTAACGAGTATATTCGCTCATCACAATTTAACACCTATTCTGCTTTGCTTAAATACCATTGGATGAACACGTGCGTCTAAACTTTTGACCGGTACTATCAATATAGAGTGCCTTGCGAAAGTATTCGGCCCCCTGGAACTTTTCAACATTTTCCCACATATACTTCAAACAAAGAACCCAAATGTAAATTTTTGGTGAAGAATCAACAAGTGGAACACAATTGTGAAGTTGAACAAAATGTATTGGTTATTTTAAATTTTTGTGGAAAATCAAAAACTGAAAAGTGGGACGTGCAATATTTTTCGGCCCCTTTAACTTAATAATTTGTTGTGCCACCTTTTGCTGCGATTACAGCTGCAAGTCGCTTGGGGTATGTCTCTATCAGTTTTGTACATCAAGAGACTGAAATTCTTGCCCATTCTTCCTTGGCAAACAGCTCGAGCTCAGTGAGGTTTGATGGAGATCGTTTGTGAACAGCAGTTTTCAGCTCTTTTCACAGATTCTCAATTGGATTGAGGTCTGGACTTTGACTTGGCCATTCTAACACCTGGATACGTTTATTTGTGAACCATTCCATTGTAGATTGCTTTATGTTTGGGATCATTGTCTTGTTGGAAGACAAATCTCCGTCCAAGTCTCAGGTCTTTTGTAGACTCCAACAGGTTTTCTTCAAGAATGGTCCTGTATTTGACTCCATCCATCTTCCCATCAATTTTAACCATCTTCCCTGTCCCTGATGAAGAAAAGCAGGCCCAAACCATGATGCTGCGACCACCATGTTTGACAGTGGGGAATGGTGTTTTCAGGGTGATGAGCTGTGTTGCCTTTACGCCAAACATATCGTTTGGCATTGTTGCCAAAAAGTTCGACTTTGGTTTCATCTGACCAGAGCACCTTCTTCCACGTTTTGTGTGTCTCCCAGGTGGCTTGTTGCAAACTTTAAACAACACTTTTTATGGATATCTTTGAGAAATGGCTTTCTTCTTGCACTCTTCCATAAAGGCCAGATTTGTGCAGTGTACGACTGATTGTTGTCCTATGGACAGACTGTCCCACCTCAGCTGTAGATCTCTGCAGTTCATCCAGAGTGATCATGGGCCTCTTGGCTGCATCTCTGATCAGTCTTCTCCTTGTGTGAGATGAAAGTTTAGAGGGATGGCCGGGTCTTGGTAGATTTGCAGTGGTATGATACTCCTTCCATTTCAATATGATCGCTTGCACAGTGCTCCTTGGAATGTTTAAAGTTTTGGAAATCATTTTGTATCCAAATCCGGCCTTAAATCTCTCTACAACAGTATCACGGACCTGCCTGTTGTGTTCCTTGGTCTTCATGATGCTCTCAAACAGAACCCTGAGACTATCACAGAGCAGGTGCATTTATACGGAGACTTGATTACACACAGGTGGATTATATTTATCATCATTAGGCATTTAGGACAACATTGGATCACTCAGAGATCCACAATGAACTTCTGGAGTGAGTTTGTTGCACTGAAAGTAAAGGGGCAGAATAATATTGCACGCCCCAGTTTTCAGTTTTTGAATTTCCACAAAAATGTAAAATAACCAATAAATTTCGTTCAACTTCACAATTGTGTTCCACTTGTTGTTGATTCTTCACCAAAAATGTACATTTGGTATCTTTATGTTTGAAGCATGATACGTGGGAAAAGGTTGAAAAGTTCCAGAGGGCCGAATACTTTCGCAAGGCACTGTATAGCTAGTGTGAAGAGATTCATATGCTATTTTAATCGCTAGCATGTAATACTACATTTTCGTGCAGGGGACATATATAACCATCCTCTCCTGGTGATAATAAGGTGTTGTTCACCAAGGAGCCAGATCCACAGTCATCAGTATATTGCTAAGGCTGCCTGAATACAAGAAATTTATCACTGTAAATAATAAACCATCTCTTGTTGATTGCTCTGAATGTTCAAAGTCCTTCAGAGCAGCGCTCCTACCTGATGTTCAGGGAACCGCAGCACAACGCCATTTTTATTAAATGGAGCTGTATAGGAGCTAACTTAACTGTAGGAGGATTCAAAAAGCCAAAAGTGATCTTGGGATCTATGTGATTCCTAATGATTGAACCCCCAATCATAATGTCAGTAAACTTATACATATTTATTGTGCACTGTGTACATTACACAATACTAAAAATCAAACGACAGAAACCAGTGCAGGGCTTACAGACGGCTCCCTCAGTCCCCTTTACTTCTATGTGTTTCAGTCTATTGGTTGAGTGAAATTCACTGCCCCATATTATTTTAACAAAGTCAAGCACTGATGCAACAGGTCAGAGGTGAGGACAGAAGTGTGCAATCCTGGGACCCGAGGCCACAGACAACATTTGTGCTCTTGTTTGTGTTTTCATGCCAAGAAGCTCTGCAAGTTTGCTACATGGTAAACTGCACCATAAAATGTTTTACAGTCAAAAAAGTGTAAAGAAGACTGAATTGACTGTGCAGAGTTACATGTCAAGTTCTCTGCAGTAAATAGTGGACACTTCTTGATGGGAACTGGGTAAAAATTTGCTTAAGGCCTCATTCAGATGTCCATATATCACATTTTTTTCAAGAATAGAAAACACACATTATGGTCTGTGTGACTTTTCACATGTCGATGTCTTCTGCGGACTATTTCCACACAAAAAACCCGAGCATGTAAATTTTTAAAAAGTCATGGATCAAAATGACCTATTTAAGTATATGGGTCTGTGAAAAACATGTACAGTTCAATTATTTTTTCTTGTATGCAAAAAAACCCAAACATTTCACTGATGAAAATCTGATCCAAAACGCTGATGAAAAAAAGTCAAACATACATACATCTTAAGTCTAAAAAAAAGTAAAAGAAAAAATGAAATTCCCTAAATTGGTCTCATTCCCATATTCTATTGTAAACCTATAACACTAATAATTAATTAGAGGGTTCGCCGGCAGTCTAATGTATATGGGAGGCCACCAGAATCTCACGTGAAAGATGATATTGGGGGAGAAAAGGATCAGGGAAGTCGGATTTCTGACACAGGAACACTTGGCTGAGCCGACTATTCCTGTGTATGGGGGACCCAGCGATCTGATGTGTATAGGGGGCTTTTCAATCTATGAGACTTATTAGATTACCCTATCATCCTATTTTAATAGCACCACCATAGTACAAAGTCTAATCACTTGCATTAGTCACTTTCTATCAATAGTCAGTTATCTAAAAATCCTGTCCAAGACACATCATAGTGCCAAAGAAGCCACAACCTCTACATTAAAAAATGTCTCTCAATCACCTCTGCTCTCGTACACTGCAACTCTGCTTATTCCCAGTAGCTACTCTGCATAAGGACAAGCCATGTCCTGTGACCGCTTACAGGGCTAAAATGCAAAGCAGCCTAAAGACACACCCCAGAGGATCCTGTGGGACATGCACATTTGTTAAACACCATAAAAATCAGCACTAAATAAACAGGTCCATATCCTTGGAACTGTATGGCAAATTAAAAAATAAAACAAGAATACTCAGGGGATCGGAAGGAAAGAAATAAGAGAAAAAAACTGGCCACTTTTGACCTGGTGTCAGGTCCCCTTTAAGTAGTTAAGAATTATATACTAACTTAATATACTATTATCTGCTAAACCATCAGAGAGAACTTAGCTTTTTATATTATTTGTGCACACCTCTTTTCAATTTTACTGGCTAAAGGTGCAATATTAGACCAAATCATTTAATAGGAGTGGTGGCGTTTCTGGATTTAAAAAAAATATATTAAAAAATTCCAATGAAATACAACTTCCCTTTAAGTCATATTTAAAGCAATGACCATTTACACACTTGGTGATGTCACTGTCCTTTTATGAATATATGATTTGCAGTCGTACAGATACCAAGTCGCCATAACAAAAAAAGAGCTTTCTATTAAAGAGCCATGTGCATTCTTGTGCCGAGTCCACCGCCTGGTTCAGCTCTTGCTCAAGGTAGGAAACAACTTAACCTATACCTTGTTTATGTTAATGTTTCCTTTCATATAGTCTAATTGGGACTGTTCATTTTGGCTGTCAGGAATTAGCAGCGGCGACCTTGATTCCACAAAATACATCATGCCTTAAGAAAACTCCATCTATTAGATGTGACGCACAAAGGGCCTAAATCACCGAGGACTAAATGGACGCGCTGCAATTTGGAAGCAATCTGTGGAGTATATTGTCCCACTCCGCGGCTTAAATATATCATAGGATTTCAGAGAAAAACATAAAAAGAAAGATCTGAGGTTTCTTTCCAAACAGAGGGCGTCAGATCTTTCTTTTCATGTTCTTTCTCGAATGTTCATTAATAATAATATATTTGTTTAACTTAATTACAATGGGCTGTTACAGTGTTTATTATTCTTACTGCCAAAGCAGCATACATAAAAATACCGCAGTGCGCGCACCGTCAGGACTATATATCCACATAATGATTGCACTTCCACAACTCTATACACATAAACAGAATTTTTTGCATGCTGTCAGCAATATATACACAGGCTGTCAGCATTACATACAAATTCCGGGCTCAAAGCACAGATATGCGGGACATCGTTAAGGCTATCTCTGTGAAGACTGTCATCAGGGGGCATAAATACAGCTTTGCTTATATTGTCAGCGCCGCATATAAATACAGGTCTGCTGAGACTGTCAGCACAGCATTAATAGCAGCATCATGGATGTCCCGGCACAATACTATCCTTTAAAGACAATTTACCTTCTAAATTGTAATTTACACTATGGGAGATTTTTCATTCCCTCCAAGCCAGTTTTCTAGTGTAAAAACTCACAATTTACGGTGTACATTATAAAACCTGGATCCAGGATTCTGACACAGTCTCCCCTGCTGCCATTTCCCATGGTGGCCTACAATTCTCCCATTCCCTGAGACCCACAAACAGACCTGGTGGTGGTGTCGGCATACTCCTCTCCCCACAATGCACCTTCCAGGTCATCCCACCAACTCCATCACTCTCATTCCCTTCTTTTGAGGTCCACACCATCAGGCTCTTCCGTCCCCTCTCCCTCAGAGTAGCGGTCATATACCGGCCCCCAGGCTCGCCCACCCACTTCCTGGACCATTTCTCTGCCTGGCTGCCGCACTTTATGTCCTCAGAACTCCCAACCCTTATCCTGGGAGACTTAAATATCCCCATAAACAGCCCCACTTCTACATCTGCATCCCAGCTTCTATCACTAACCACTTCGTTCGGCCTCTGACAGCTCTCAACCTCTGAGACACACAAGGACGGTAACACCCTTGACCTAGTCTTTGTCCGGCTGTGTTCAATCTCCTACCTAAATAACTCACCGCTTCCCCTCTCTGACCACAACATTCTCTCCATCATGCTCACAAATCCTCGCTCACCCCAGCACCCTCCTACCTACCATTCAGTCATAAATCTACAAACCATTAACCCTCATACACTTTCAGACTCCTTACACTCATCACTGTCCCCAATCTCCTCTTTTTCCTGTCCTGATCTGGCGGTACATCGCTACAATGACACTCTTAGAAGCACCCTAGACCAAGCAGCTCCCCTCACCCTCAGAACCTCCAAACACAGAGTAAAACAGCCCTCACAGGCTCACATCGCAAACCCGATTTCTCCAGCGATGCTCTAGGAGTGCTGAGCGCTTATGGAGGAAAACTCGCACACCAGAAGGCTTCGTACACTTCAAATTTATGTTAAAGACCTATAACTCTGCCCTTCACATCGCCAAACAGACCTACTTCACCACTCTGATCTCCTCACTATCCAACAACCCCAAGAAACTTTTTGACACCTTTCACTCCCTCCACAGGCCAAAAGCTCAAGCCCCTATCACAGACATTTGTGCTGATGACCTGGCCTCCCACTTTACAGAGAAATATCCGTCAGGAAATCCGCTCCCAATCACCAAGTTCAGTGACTCCCATCCCTCCCTGCATCTCCCCTGGCTCACTCTCCGCATTTGATCCCATCACAGAAGAAGTCTCCAGGCTCCTCTCTTCTTCTCGTCCGACTACATGCACTACTGACCCCATTCCCTCACATCTCCTCCAGTCTCTCTCTCCAGTCGTCACTACTCACCTAACTACAATCTTTAATCTCTCACTCTCCTCAGGCATTTTCCCGTCTTCCTTCAAACACTCTATCATTACTCCGTTACTAAAGAAACCCACCATCGACCCATCCTGCACAAACCACTACAGACCGGTCTCCAATCTCCCCTTCATCTCTAAACTCTTGGAGCGCCTAGTCTACTCCCGCCTTACCCGTTACCTCTCCATTCACTCCCTCCTAGACCCTTCACAGTCCGGCTTCTGCCCCCTACACTAGACAGAAACTGCACTCATCAAAGTGACCAACAACCTTCTGACAGCAAAATGTAACGGTGACCACTCTCTGCTCATTCTTCTCGACCTTTCTGCAGCTTTTGACACTGTTGACCACCCTCTCCTACTCTCTAGGCTGCAGTCACTTGGCATTAAGGACACTGCTTTCTCCTGGTTCTCCTCCTATCTTTCTGACCGCTCCTTCAGTGTTCTGTTCTCTGGCTCCACTTCATTTCCTCTTCCTCTCACTGTCGGGGTACCCCAGGGCTCAGTCCTTGGCCCCCTTCTCTTCTCCCTCTACACGGCCCCAATTGGACAGACCATCAGCAGATTTAGCTTTCAGTACCATCTTTATGCCGACGACACCCAACTATAAACGTCATCCCCTGGCCTTACTCCTGCTGTACTACAGAACACCACTGACTGTCTGTCTGCAGTCTCCAACATCATGTCCGCTCTCTATCTGAAACTCAACCTCCCCAAAACTGAACTTCTTCTGCTCCCACCATCTACTAACCTCCCTAAACCTGACGTTTCCCTCTCCGTGGGTGGCACCATAATAACACCCCGGCAGCAGGCACGCTGTCTGGGTGTTATGTTTGACTCCGATCTCTCCTTCACATCCCATATACAATCTCTTGCCTGCTCATGCCGCTTACACCTAAAGAACATCTCTAGAATCCGCCCTTTTCTCACTATAGAAACAACAAAAACCCTCACTGTCGCCCTGATCCACTCCCGCCTGGACTACTGCAACTCTCTCTTAATTGGCCTCCCCCTCACTCGACTTTCCCCTCTCCAGGCTATCCCTAATGCAGCAGCCAGGGTCGTCTATCTAGCTAATAGTTACTCAAACGCGTCCGCTCTTCGCCATTCATTACACTGGCTTGCCCATTCATTACAGGATACAATTCAAAGTACTTGTTCTCACCCACAAAGCTCTTCACAGTGCGGCACCCCCTTACATCTCCTCCCTCATTTCTGTCTATCGGCCTAACCGACCTCTGCGCTCTGCAAATGACTTTTGACTAACCTTTGCTCTAATCCGTACCTCACACTCCCGACTCCAAGACTTGTCCCGTGCTGCGCCAATCCTCTGGAATGCTCTACCCCAAGATATTAGGACCATCCACAACGTGCATAGTTTTAAGCGCTCGCTCAAAACACATTTGTTCAGAGTGGCCTATCATGTTCCCTAATCAGTTATTTTGTTTGTGTGTAGCCCATTCACTACTTCCATCTATCCCCCAAATCCCTGAAGATGGCTGGACCATCATTGTAAATACATCATTGTAAATACACACCTGTACTTTGTATCTCCCCCACCTCATTGTAGATTGTAAGCTCTCACGAGCAGGGTCGTCTTGTGTTGCTTTAATTATTGTATTGTTAACATTGTTACATATGACTGTTGTGTTTGTAGCTGTTAAACTGTAAAGCGCTACGGAATATGTTGGCGCTATATAAATAAAGATTATTATTATTATAATATCCCTACAATAATGTGACTTTTTGTTTTCTTTTCCCTTTTTTTGTAAAACCAAGTTAAGAGGAATGTGTCCTATCCTATGGCCCTACACAACTTTCTATCCACATTATACAGCAAAGCTAGTGTAATGGGTTTACAGCGACAGAGAAGAGCCAGCAGACCGCAGCGTCTGATTTCTTTTACTCCTGCATTGATTAGAAGCACTTCACGTTCATATTAAACATTGCAGGTTTCTGCTAGCAGAGCAGGGGTTAATCTGTTCAGTTGAGAGCTCCTGGAGCTTTTCTGCTGTGATGGTCTCAGGTGTTCAGTGTTGGCTGCTCTCCTCTGCCAAGCAGGCATTGACAGTATTAGTTTCACAATGTCTGGTTCTGGAGCTGTTGGTTGTTTCAGGAGGAATTTTGCAGTGTTGTTCAGGAGAATGCTTCATGGTGATTTGTCTGTATGCATATCCTCATCCTCTCCTATTTGTTTTTCCCTTCCTTTACTTCCCAGTGGTCCACCCTGTTGTTTCTGCTTTCACATTTGTATGATTGGCATTTTCATTTATCCCTGTAAGTCTTCCCTTGTTAGTCTGGTTTGTGTATTCGCATACACAACTCCCCACTTCACTGGGTGGGGGAGGGGACAGATAAGGGCCAATTCAGGAATGCAATAATTCACGTGGCCTTGGCGTCTTCACCATCAGAAGCAAACCGGGAAGGAAGCAGGGATAGCTATGGCGCCCCTAGCTTTTAGTGATAGGGAAGGAGCCCCTATCTCCAGGAGATCTTGCAACTGTACCGTGACAGCTAGGCTGGCATTGATTTTATTTTACAACACATTTACAAATTAGCTGTAGGTTAGAGGCACATACTAAGGTATTCTGTTTTCAGGCTGTACATTTTTTTTAAAGGACATTGATAAGAACAAAGAAAGGAAACTCAAGCATCACCTAAAAAATGACATATATGTTGTTCTTTAATTTTATTCATAAGTTTAGCGATACATTTTTGCGAAGAATATTGGAGATATAATTTCATGTCAATCATTTGTATCCTATTTGGCATGGAATTATAAAAACCCCTTCCTTTGTGGTCAAGCCTCAAAAGGCTGTGAGTGACAGATGTCACACCTTGAGCCAGCTAAGCTATGGACAAGATGCTTGCTTGTAATATGAAGTGTATGCAATGTAACTGCTTTGTTCTAATCTTATCTTAACTCCTAGTCACAAATCTGTTACACTTTTGAGATCTCTGTAACGGGCCAAATGCCTTTCAGGGTCTCGATCCGCTCGTGCACCCCAGGGTGGGGCGATACGTAGAATGGCTAGGAGACAGGTAGCAGAGCTGTGTTTGGTTTCAATGAGTAGCATGGGCCCATCTGGATCCAATGGCTTCAAAACTGCCTCCCTAGGACTGTCTAATAAGGAGTTATGACTACAGATGAGCGAATTTGATCAAGTCAGGGCTTATTCGGCAAGCTAGACCGCTTACTGAATAAGCTGCAGAGGGTACCTGGCTTCCTGGATCGCGCCGGATGATCAGCTGTTCAGCTCCACAGCTGCATGTGTTGCAGCTGTGTGACAGTCATGACACATGCATAGAGAGTCTATTTGTTGGAATCTCCATGCATGTGTCGTGACTGTCACACAGCCACGACACACATGCAGCTGCGGAGTCGAACAGCTGATCAGCCGGCGCGATCCAGGAAGCAGGGTTCCCTCTACAGCTTATTCAGTAAGAGCTATAGCTTGCCGAATAAGCCCTGCTCCAATCAAATTCACTCATCTCTAGCTATGACTCATCTTAGGTTTTGGAGTTTTAGCTGCTAGAGGCAAGGAGAGGAATTTAGGTTCAGCCCAGAGGGCAGTGACCCACATGGGTTAAATGTTAGTGTAAAGCATGGCCTATGGCTTTTTTTCTGAGGAGGCCGCGATGACACATTGTGTGGGGAGATGTCAAGGAACAGAGGGGACCAACAGCCTCCCTTGTGGCAGCCTCTCTCCTGCAAGCCAGGCCTTTCATCTGACTGGTAACTGACTCTTATATTCTGCTTAATTTGTCCTACCACTATTGTATTTGCATATCTGACCATTGTACATGTATAACCATTGTGTAATGTTTTGCCTAGTGTGAACGTAAGACAATTCAATATATAATTTATCCTTGGGTTGCCATTTTTTCTAGATATACCAATCCAGGCATCCGTGATCTTGGCTACCTTTCCATGCTACCGTAACTGGTTTCTGGCCCAATATAATTCTGTTAACGGACTCGGCTTATATCTAATGAAGAACTGGTGGCAATCCTACCAGGCTGACCAAGCAGTGTTTCACTGGTGCTAGTGAAAGGGGCCTCTCAGCCCATCAGGGTTGTGAGCGAATGTGGGGTGCCACATCAGTGACAGTCTAAGCCACATTCTCTCACTCCCCGTGCCATCATGGGCATGTGTGGACAAGGGATGTCTGGGTAAAACTGTGCTATGCTGACCTTGTCCACAGGGGGTACAGAACGTCATGTTAATGCTAGTCAGAAGGGTATACCATGTGATTCCTTGGATGTAATAGCGGCCTCAGGCGGGCTGGCGAGGTGTGGGTTGTTCACATGTGGTGACTGCGTGATCTCTCTGGTGCCATCCTTCACAGTTTTCTACAGTAAAGTGAATCCTTTAATTTAAAGCGGCTCTCCAGTCATATGATATTGCTGACCCATTGTTAGGAGAGGTCATCCATATCAGATCAGTAGGGGTCAAACATCCAGCACCCCCAACAATCAGCTGCTATTAGCTCTGGCGTGGCCGGGCATAATCATTGAGCAGAGTTGTACTGCACAGCTCAGTTCATTGTTTAGCAGCGACTGCTGAGTACTGCAGAACAGCTCTAATTCTAAAGAATAGGAGATGCTAGGTAGTACACAGCAGCGGCTGCTACATTGATAGAAGCTGTGCAGTACACCTCTGGTCAATGTTTACATTTACCACCACCAAGCCAACAATGATGACCTATCCTAAAAGGTAACACTGTGCAACAAATTTCAGGGAAGTTCTTGTCCCCTGAGAAAATGTTATTGTATCTTATAGATTTTGATATGCTGAGCATGAACATGAGCTCCAAAAGTCTGTATCCTGTAAGGTTTTTAACCCCTTCATGACCGGAGCTGTTTTTGTGTTTTTTTCGTTTTAGTTTTTCGCTCCCCTTCTTTCCAGAGCCATACGTTTTTTATTTTTCCGTCAATATGGCCATGTGAGGGCTTATTTTTTGCGGGACGAGCCAACATTTTTAATGATATCACTCGTGTGCAGATACGATGTTTTGAATGCCCGTTATTTCATTGTAATTCAATGTCGCGGCGACAAAAAAAACGCAATGCTGCCATTTTGATTTTTTTATCGCTGCGCCGTTTAGCGATCATGTTAATTCGTTTTTTTATTGATCGGGCGACTCAGAACGCGGCGATACCAGATATGTGTAGGTTTGATTTATTTTATTGTTTTATTTTGATTAGGGCGAAAGGGGGGTGATTTGAACTTTTACGTATTTTTTTATATATATTTTTAAACACTTTTTTTTTTTTTTACTTATGGCATGTTTCAATAGCCTCCATAGGAGGCTAGAAGCTGGCATAGCCTGATCGGCTCTGCTACATAGAGATGATGCTCAGATCACCTCTATGCAGCAGAATTAAGGCTTGCTATGAGCAAGACCACAGGGTGGTGCTCATAGCAACCTGCCATTAGCAACGATAGTAATCTGGTTGTGATGGCAACGCAGTGATGACTCCTGATGAAGTGACCGGGGTCGTCGCTGCGCGTATTTCCGGACCGGCGTCCGGAAGTGCATTTAAATGCCCGCTGTCAGAGTTTGACAGCAGCATTTAACTAGTTAATAGGCACAGGCGGATCGCGATTCCGCTCACGCCTATTGCGGGCACATGTCAGCTGTTAAAAACACTGCCGGAGCCCACCTCAAAGCGGGGGATACTACCAGCTGACGTACTATTCCATCAGCTGGCAGTAAGGGGTTAAGAACAACAGATTACAGTCTACATTATCACGTCCGAGACACTACATACATGTGCATCGATGTCAATAGCAAAAGCAATTGTTCAAAAGTGTTTTGCAGACGACTTTCGTTTATAGTTATAAATAAATATAAACTTCCCTGAAATTTGTTGCACAGTGTTACCTTTTAGGATAGATCATCAATGTTGGCTTGGTGGTGTTGAATGTAAACATTGAAGAGAGGTGTACTGCACAGCTTCTATCAACGTAGCAGCCGCTGCTGTGTACTATGTAGCATCTCCTATTCTTTAGAATTAGAGCTGTTCTGCAGTACTCAGCAGTGGCTGCTACTCAATGAACTGAGTGCTTTTAGAATTGTAACAGAATATTATGTTTCATATCATTTCTCAAAAACCTTATGTGATATGAAAAAGCTGAAGTCATTTCTGGAATCAGCATGAAAAAAATCTATCAGGAACACTCAAAGTTGTCCAAGGGACAACAACCTTTGTAACACAGTACATGTAATCAATATCAAATGCCCGGAGAGCCTGGTGACTAGTTCCTGCAACAACTGGATGGTCACTTTTGGTAAAGTATGAATTAGAATTTCAAATATAATGGTGATAAGTCACACTGAACAGTAAAAGTCAAAAATCCTATTAAGGTTTTTTTTTTTTTTTTAAAAGTAATATTAGATCCATGTCATCCTGATATTGTTACCTAAGAAATAATCAAACTGTAGTTCTGCAGTAAGAAATTATCTATTAGTAGAGAAAACAGAAATAAATCGCTCTCTGTGGTTGAGACTATACCTATGATAACCTGCAATGCTAAATGTAATATATTAGGAAACATAATAATAATAATAATAATAATAATAATAAATCACATCTTAGTGCAGCTGAGCACAGTCTACTACCACACCTTGCAAATCATAACGATAGCTTTTTTTGACAACTAAGATCTAGGACCATGGGCAGTGCAATGGCTCAGTGATTAGCACTGTTGCATTGCAGAGATGGATTTCTGGGTTCAAATGCCACCAAGGACAACATCTGCAAGCAGTTTGTATATTCTCCCAGAGTTTGCGTGGGTTTCCTCCGGGTTCTCCGGTTTCCTCCCACATTCCAAAGACATACTGATAGGGAATGTAGATTGTGAGCCCCAATGGGGACAGTGATGATACTGTGTGTCAAGCACTGTGGAATATGATAGCGCTATATAAGCAATGCATAATAAAATAAATAGGATTGCTATATGAAGGGTTCTTGTAATAAATGTTTGCTTTAGCTTTCTTCAGGGAAGGGTCCCCAGCCTGTAGCTTGAGAGCAACATGTGGCTTGTGGGCCTGTGATGCGTGGCTCGTGTCTGTATGTAAGCTTGGTGCATTAGCAAGCAGCAAGCAAACAGCTTTTAAGAGCAGATCTCTAGATGGTGACTTTTGTGCGTAGCCCTGCACAGAAGAGCAGATCTGAATGTGGGTAAGATAGGAAACCCTGGAGCTTGGCATACTGTCTTGTATGATTTTAGTGGAAAGAATTTTGGCTGTCATTAAACCGGTAATACGGGGCTCTGAGTGTCAATACTGTGAGTGGGACAGGAGCTGGACATGGCTTGTGACCCTCCTCAGTGCTGAAAATGGCTTGCAACCCTCTTTCATAGCTGAATGTGGCTCTCGAGGTCAGAAAGGTTAGGACCTCTGCTCTAGGGCCACAAAACTAACATAGAACAAACTTTGCTATTCTACAGAGAAATCAATGATTTGGTACTTGCACCAGGAGATATCAGCTTTCTAGATATCAATGAGAAAAAAAGAAAAAACTGTAAGTACATTTTGCAAAATTATTAATAGTTAAAAAGCAAATTATCCCCCAGGCATTGTAAAGTTATGAATTTTGTAATATTCCTCATTACCTTACTTTGCTTCCATCTCTCCCAAACACCATGCTGCAGTTCTGTTTCAATTCCCAGTTTAATGCTCCTTCAGAAGCTCATTTGAACTGCTGCTCATCAATATCAGTACACTATATTCAAGTTTGTGTATGAGATTTTCCCTGTCTGAGTCTCTCTATTCCCCACCCATGTAGGTAGACAAGGGAATTTGTGTACATACAGTACAGACCAAAAGTTTGGACACATCTCATTTAAAGATTTTTCTGTATTTTCAGGACTATAAAAATTGTACATTCACACTGAAGGCATCAAAACTATGAATTAACAAATGTGAAATTATATACTTAGCAAAAAAGTGTGAAACAACTGAAATTATGTCTTATATTTATTCTAGGTTCTTCAAAGTAGCCACCTTTTGCTTTGATGACTGCTTTGCACACTCTTGGCATTCTCTTGATGAGCTTCAAGAGGTAGTCACTGGGAATGGTTTTCACTTCACAGGTGTGCCCTGTCAGGTTTAATAAGTGGGATTTCTTGCCTTATAAATGAGGTTGGGACCATCAGTTGTGTTGAGCAGAAGTCTGGTGGATACACAGCTGATAGTCCTACTGAATAGACTGTTAGAATTTGTATTATGGCAAGAAAAAAACAGCCAAGTAAAGAAAAACGAGTGGCCATCATTACTTTAAGAAATGAAGGTCAGTCAGTCCGAAAAATTGGGCAAACTTTGAAATTGTCCCCAAGTGCAGTAGCAAAAACCATCAAGTGCTACAAAGAAACTGGCTCACATGAGGACCGCCCCAGGAAAGGAAGACCAAGAGTCAACTCTGCTTCTCAGGATAAGTTTATCCAAGTCACCAGCCTCAGAAATCGCAGGTTAACAGCAGCTCAGATTAGAGACCAGGTCAATGCCACACAGAGTTCTAGCAGCAGACACATCTCTACAACAACTGTTAAGAGGAGACTTTGTGCAGCAGGCCTTCATGGTAAAATAGCTGCTAGGAAACCACTGCTAAGGGCAGACAACATGCAGAAGAGACTTGTTTGGGCTAAAGAACACAAGGAATGGACATTAGACCAGTGGAAATCTGTGCTTTGGTCTGATGAATCCAAATTTGAGATCTTTGGTTCCAACCACCATGTCTTTGTGAGATGCAGAAAAGGTGAACGGATGGACTCTACATGCATGGAGGAGGAGGTGTGATGTGTGGGGGTGCTTTGCTGGTGACACTGTTGGGGATTTATTCAAAATTGAAGGCATACTGAACCAGTATGGCTACCACAGCATCTTGCAGCGGCATGCTATTCCATCTGGTTTGCGTTTAGTTGGACCATCATTTATTTTTCAACAGGACAATGACCCCAAACACACCTCCAGAATATTTGACCAAGGGCTATTTGACCAAGAAGGAGAGACCTGAACCCAATCGAGATGGTTTGGGGTGAGCTGGACCGCAGAGTGAAGGCAAAAGGGTCAACAAGTGCTAAGCATCTTTGGGAACTCCTTCAAGATTGTTGGAAGACCAATCCCGGTGACTACCTCTTGAAGCTCATCAAGAGAATGCCAAGAGTGTGCAAAGCAGTCATCAAAGCAAAAGGTGGCTACTTTGAAGAACCTAGAATATAAGAAATAATTTCAGTTGTTTCACACTTTTTTGTTAAGTATATACCGTATATGCTCGAGTATAAGCCGACCCGAGTATAAGCAGAGACCCTTAATTTTGCCACAAAAAACTGGGAACACTTAATGACTCGAGTATAAGCCTAGGGTGGAAAATGCAGCAGCTACCGGTAAATGTCAAAAATAGATACCAATAAAAGTAAAATTGATTGACACATCAGTAGGTTAAGTGTTTTTGAATACCCATATTGAATCAGGAGCCCCATATAATGCTCCATACAGTTCATGATGGGCCCCATATAATGCTCCACACAGTTCATGATGGGCCCCATAAGATGCTCCATATTAAAATATGCCCCATACAATGCAGCACAAATGTTGATTATGACCCCATTAGATGCTCCATACAGACATTTGCCCCATACAATGCTGCACAAATGCTGATTATGGCCCCATAAGATGCTCCATAGAGATATTTGCCCCATATAGTGCTGCACAAATGCTGATTATGGCCCCATAAGATGCTTCATACAGATATTTGCCCCATATAATGCTGCACAAATGCGGATTATGGCCCCATAAGATGCTCCATAGAGATATTTGCCCCATATAATGCTCCACAAATGCTGATTATGGCTCCATAAGATGCTCCATACAGATATTTGCCCCATACAATGCAGCACAAATGTTGATTATGACCCCATTAGATGCTCCATACAGACATTTGCCGAATACAATGCTGCACAAATGCTGATTATGGCCCCATAAGATGCTCCATAGAGATATTTGCCCCATATAGTGCTGCACAAATGCTGATTATGGCTCCATAAGATGCTCCATACAGATATTTGCCCCATATTATGCTGCACAAATGCTGATTATGGCCCCATAAGATGCTCCATACCGATATTTGCCCCATATAATGCTGCACAAATGCTGTTTATGGCTCCATAAGATGCTCCATATAGACATTTGTCCCATACAATGCTGCACAAATGGTGATTATGGCCCCCATAAGATGCTACATACACTGTGTTCCAAATTATTATGCAAATTGGATTTAAGTGTCATAACGATTTAATTGTTTTGTTTTTCAAATAAACTCGTGGATGGTATTGTGTCTCAGGGCTCAATGGATCACTGAAATCAATCTTAAACACATGTGATAATTGGTTTTCTAGGTGATTCTAATTAAAGGAAAACTACTTAAAAATGATGCTCCACATTATTAAGCAGGTCACAGTTTTCAAGTAACATGGGAAAGAAAAAGGATCTCTCTGCTGCTGAAAAGCATCAAATAGTGCAATGCCTTGGTGAAGGGATGAAAACATTAGAAATTTCCCGAAAACTTAAGTGTGATCATCGTACTGTTAAGAGATTTGTGGCTGTATCTGAGCACAAATGTGTTTGTGCTGATAAAGGCATAATGAGGAAGATTTCTGCCAGGCAAGTTCATCGGATTAAGAGAGCAGCTGCTAAAAAGCCATTACAAACCAGCAAACAGATATTTGAAGCTGCTGGTGCCTCTGGAGTCCCTCGAACCTCAAGGTGTAGGCTCCTTCAAAGGTTTGCTGTGGTGCATAAACCTACTATTCGGCCACCCTTAAACAGTGTTCACAAGCAGAAATGGTTGCATTGGGCCCACACATACATGAAGACTAATTTCCGAACAGTCTTGTTTACTGAGAAGTGTTGAGCAACCCTGGATGGTCCAGATGGATGGCGTAGTGGATGGTTGGTGGATGGCCACCATGTCCCAACAAGGCTGCAACGTCAGCAAGGAGGTGGAGGAGTCATGTTTTGGGCCAGAATCATGGAGAAACAGCTGGTGGGGCCCTTTAGGTTCCTGAAGGTGTGAAAATGACCTCTGCAAAGTATAGAGTTTCTGACTGACAACTTTCCTCCATGGTATAAAAAGCAGAAATGTGCCTTCAGGAGCAAAATCATCTTCATGCATGACAATGCACCATCTCATGCTGCAAAGAAAACCTCTGAGTCATTGGCTGCTATGGGCATAAAAGGAGATAAACTCATGGTGTGGCCACCATCTTCTCCTGACCTCAACCCTATAGAGAACCTTTGGAGTATCATAAAGCAAAAGATCTATGAGGGTGGGAGGCCGTTCACATCAAAACAGCAGCTTTGGGAGGCTATTCTGACTTCATGCAAAGAAATACAAGCAGAAACTCTCCAAAAACTCACAAGCTCAATGGATGCAAGAATTGTGAAGGTGATATCAAAGAAGGGTTCCTATGTTAACATGTAACTTGGCCTGTTAGGATGTTTTGCCGTTAAATAGCTTTTTTGTTCAGTTAATGTGACCCCCTAATGCTGCAAATTCCACAAATGAGCATTTTCAGTTCTTTAAAACATATCAAATGTTTAGAAATTCTACTGTGCCTAATAATTTGGAACAGTGCATTTTGAGTTTTTATTCATTTTGGAGATTATACTGTTATCATTGGGAGGTTTCTTCAATAAAATTCGATGTATACTCTAATGGGTGATGACTTATATTAGACTGATTGTCATTTGCACCGACCATTTAGGAAAATCCGAGAAAAATGTCATTTGCATAATAATTTGGAACATTGTGTAGAGATATTTGCCCCATATGCTATTGCTGCGATTAAAAAAAAAAAAAAAAAAAAAAAAATCACATACTCCCGGCACTTGCTATAGTCACCTGTCTGCGTTCCACTGCCGAGCGCCGC
Organism: Ranitomeya variabilis; assembly: GCF_051348905.1. NCBI lineage: Eukaryota > Metazoa > Chordata > Amphibia > Anura > Dendrobatidae > Ranitomeya > Ranitomeya variabilis. Next base: position 654,692,941 of record NC_135232.1, on the reverse strand, counting down.
TGTGTCTTCTGCGTCCTCTGCACTGACGTTCAGGCAGAGGGCGGTGTGCACACTAATCGCATCATCGCGCCCTCTGACCTGAGCGTCACTGCAGAGGAAGACGGAGCGGCGCCCAGCGGTGGAACGCGGACAAGTGAATATCGCTCAATGCCCCCATACTCACCTGCTCCTGGCGTGGTCCCTGCACGTCCCGGGTTCTCCGGGCGCTGACAGATTCTTCCTGTATTGAGCGGTCACATGGTACCGCTCATTACAGTAATAAATATGCAGCTTCGCCCCTATGGGTGTGGAGTGGGGTCCATATTTATTACTGTAATGAGCGGTACCATGTGACCGCTCAATACAGGAAGAAGCTGTCAGCGCCCGGAGAATTAGGGATGTGCAGGGACCGCGCCAGGAGGAGGTGAGTATGATTAGACAGCTGCCGCTCCCCCTCCCCTGCAGACCCCTGGGAATGACTCGAGTATATGCCGAGAGGGGCAATTTCAGTCTAAAAAAATGGGCTGAAATTCTCGGCTTATACGGTAATAACACGTGTTAATTCATAGTTTTGATGCCTTCAGTGTGAATGTACAATTTTCATAGTCATGAAAATACAGAAAAATCTTTAAATGAGAAGGTGTGTCCAAACTTTTGATCTGTACTATAGATTGTTTGAATATCGTGTAAGATTCCTTGATGAGCAGAAAATGGAAAGAGCTTCTAAAAGGAGCAGGAAGTGGGAATTGAAATACAATTGTTGGTCTTTGGGAAAAAGGGACTTAAAATAAGGTAGAAATTAAAATTCATAACTTTGCAATGCCACGAAGATAATCAAATAAGACAGGCCATTAATGTCTGAATATGGAGAGTCTGATCCGTCATCAGAATAAAGGGGCACAGTGGTTTGGCCATATACCGTATGTGATAATGCCTGGTACTGCAGCTCAGCCCCATTTATCTAACATTATATAAAGTTGATCTAAACATGAATGGTGAATACAATTCTCCCGACATATTGGGATAATTATACAGAACATGATACATGTGAATTACTTCACACAATCACAATAATTGGACATTATCTTGTGAGACCTGTAATATAAGACAGACTGCTAAGGTATGGAAACAATTCTGACCACCAATGTGTTGACGTGTCATTTATAAATAGAAAGAGGAGTCATGATGAGAACTCCTAGTAAAAAAGGGAATTGAGGAACCTGGATGACTTCCTTCTGATCGACGGATGGTCCTAGTGCTATGGTTTCTGCTATGCAACCTTCCAAAGATCATCATACAACCCATTAATATCAATGAGCATTGTGTTCTTCCAAGTCTCAGAGTCCATGGTTCTGTCACGCAAAGGAACCAATTTTCTACAGGTCTGGCAGAGGCTGTTTACTCAAACAAACCAAACAGGAAAACAGAAAACCTTACAAAAAGTGCAGAACGAATGTGCCTGGGGATCTTCAGTCAGCAGTTGTGCTGTTTGTTTTCCACGCCGATGATGTAAGGGACAATCTGCATGTAAGGTATCCATGCTGAGTGTGGCACTGTGTGATCACAATATATGAGCTCTTTATGAGTATCCATGAAAGTTGACCAGTTGCCATGAATCAATATTTCCTAATTCCTTGATACAGAGAATCGGAGAATTTATACACAGATATTAGCATCCATGTTCTACATCTATCATACTTATTGTTATATTTAAAGGGAATCTGTCATCAGACACATATGAGAGCATCATGATGTAGGGACAGAGATCCAGATTCCAGCATTGTGCTGGTCACATATAGACACATAGCTATAAACATATTCAAATGCAGTATCTAAAAAACATATTGTTGTTTTTTTTTTTAAATGGTCTTTATGAGTTGCGTATACAGTGTTATGCTTTATTTCATACAAAATTGTCATGGTGCAATTCATGGTGGTCATCCAGAAACCTCCTCACTGTCTCGCAAATTTCCCTGGCAGTCAATCACCATGAGAGCAGCCAATGTGCTGACATATTCCCATCGAGATATGCATACCTCACGATGTGAGGAGCTTCATCCCAAAATATAAAGTTTATACCTGGTGGAGAGAGGACAGTAGTTTCCATAACACATGCATAATTGTGCATGGGTACCCCCAGTTCAATCATGTTGGTCATCCATTAATTACTGCCATTGCAATGCTTACACCATTTACTTTCAATAAAGGGGTATTCCCATCTCCCAATATGTTGTAGGTGTAATAATAATATTAGCAAATACCTCGAATTAGAAATGTAGTATAGTTTTTCTGATTAGTTAAGTCTCTTTCCTCCTGTGCAGCCCTTGCAGGACCTTAGGTATCCATGGTTACGACCACTGATATAGTGACAGTTAACTAGTTGCTAGTGGTCATAACCATGGATACCTAAGGTCCTGCAATGCCTTCACATGAGGTAAGTGAAATAGCAAATCAGAAGAACTATACCACATTTCTAATTGGAGGTATGTGCTAATATTATTATTACACCTACAACAAATTGGGATCATGGAGATGGGAATACCCCTTTAAGACATACAGTAAAAAAAAATCTGTCTTGAAAGCTTTAAGGAATTGAACTTGCTCTGATCAGGACACATTCCTGTGGGTTTTCGTTATACAAGAAGACTCGGCTAAACTGACAGCACCTTTTGTCTCTGTATTTTAGATAGTGAGCCATCAGCAAGTGCTGGAATAACTCGCCAATGACACTTGCTGATTTGCACCTTTAGAAGTTCTTTCGTATGATTTCATGCAGCACTTAATGTGCAAAGGAAAAATGTATTTCTAATAAAAATGAGTGACAGGGCTTGGCAGGAAAGTGCATTGCATATCATGTGATATGCCACTCATGATGACCCATTAAGGTCCTAAGACAGTAATTGATCTGATCATATACACAGATTGCATCATGAATCTGGAAGCTCTGACTAATGATCTAGCTCAATAGTTAAGCTCAGCTATCATTGGGCCAACATACCACTAACAGTGTGTGCCAACCTTGTGAAGACTTAAGGTACCGTCACACTAGGCGATATCGCCAGCGATCCGTGACGTTGCAGCGACCTGGATAGCGATATCGCTGTATTTGACACGCAGCAGCGATCTGGATCCCGCTGTGAAATTGCTGGTCGCTGCTAGAAGGTCTGCACATTATTTGGTCGCTAGGTCGCCGTGTATCGCCGTGTTTGACAGCAAAAGCAAGGATACCAGCGATATTTTACACTGGTAACCAGGGTAAACATCGGGTTACTAAGCGCAGGGCCGCGCTTAGTAACCCGATGTTTACCCTGGTTACCAGCGTAAAAGTTAAAAAAACAAACAGCACATACTCACCAGCGCGTCCCCCAGCCTCTGCTTCCTGACACTGACTGAGCGCCGGCCCTAAACTGAAAGTGAAAGCACAGCGGTGACGTCACCGCTGTGCTGTTAGGGCCGGAGCTCAGTCAGTGTCAGGAAGCAGAGGCTGGGGGACGCGCTGGTGAGTATGTGCTGTTTGTTTTTTTAACTTTTACGCTGGTAACCAGGGTAAACATCGGGTTACTAAGCGCGGCCCTGCGCTTAGCAACCCGATGCTTACCCTGGTTACCCGGGGACCTCGGCATCGTTGGTCGCTGGAGAGCGGTCTGTGTGACAGCTCTCCAGCGACCAAACAGCGACGCTGCAGCGATCGGCATCGCTGTCGCTATCGCTGCAGCGTCGCTTAATGTGACGGTACCCTTACAGAAAACGTTTGACCTCTGTCATTGCCAGCAAAGGACATATAACAAAATATTGAGATGAACTTTTGTTAATGACCAAATACTTATTTTCCACCATAATTTGCAAAATAAATCTTACCAAATCAGACAAGGTGATTTCTGGATTAGTTTTCTCATTTTGACTCTCATAGTTGTGGTCTACCTATGATATCAATTACAGGTCTCTCTCATCTTTTTAAGTGGGAGAACTTGCACAATTGGTGGCTGACTAAATACTTTTTTTCCCCACTGTATTAGCAATCAAAGTATTCGGTACCTATTGAGCTAACTATAGTTAAGTCCAAATGGGTGGTATTAGACTTTTCACTGGGGAGGAGGGACAATCAGAGACTGGAAGCAGAGGTCAGCGTGCCAGTCACTGGTGGCACATGGCAGTGAAGTCTTGTGCTGCCTGTCACTTGCATTCTGAAGTCAGCTACCGGTTCTGCTCCGGCTATAGCAGAGGACACAGGGAGCGGGTGAAGGTGAGTAGAATTGTTTAATTTTTTTATAATTGTTGGAGAAGAACTGCAGAACAGGGACAGTATTACTGGAAGAAGCTCAGGATAGAGCACATTATACCAGGATGGAGGAAATATATTACTATAAGGGGTCAGGATGGGGGCAATACACCAGGAAGTGGCCCTGGATGGAGATATTATACCAGGATGGGGAACATTATACCTGGAAGGGGCACAGCATGGGACACATTATTACAGAAAATGGCCAGGATGGGGGACATTATGACAGGGAAGGGTTCAGGATGGGGGATATTATTACATGAGAGGGGCAAACCCACGTCTTCACAGGATCTGGAATGCTACAAGGACCCATGCATCTGACGAATAAGCAGGGGTTTAGGCCAGGAACAAATGTTGCATTGGGGCCCATCAGACTCTAGTTACACCATTGCTGGGGACATGTACTTCTTTTCCCTGTATAAGTTGCTATATGATAACACCCACTTGGACTTAACAGTTAACTCATTAGGTGCCAAATACTTTAGATTGTTTTAAATTTCGCCTCTCCATTGCAGAAATATTAACAAACAAAACAGTTTTACTCTGCTCTGCAGCCACTATTACATTGCATCTACAGTTCAACATCAAACATTTTGGGAAAGGTTCTCAACATCTATTTGGGGATAAAAATTAATTTTGGCAATTGAGCTGCATTACAAATTATTCATCGTGTAATAAATGAAAAAAAACACAAAAGATTCTCAACTCACCTACCAGACCAGAGCTCCTACTCCACACTATTCCCCGCTAGTCTCCTGGCATCAACATCTGGCAAGGCATGTCGCATGACTGCTACAGTCAATCAATGACCATTGATTGTCTGCAGCCTTCATATCCTGTTTGAACATGTTTGGATAGAATGTGAGGGCTGCATCAGGTCAGCAGCTGATGATTAGGTGCAATGGTCATATGACAACCCAGTCAGATATTGATGCCAGGTGACTGACAGGGGACAAAGAACTAAATAGGCAGGAGAAGCTCCTGTATTGTAGGTCTACCCAAATATATACACTGCTCAAAAAAATAAAGGGAACACTTAAACAGCAGAATATAACTCCAAGTAAATCAAACTTCTGTGAAATCAAACTATCCACTTAGGAAGCAACACTGTTTGACAATCAATTTCACATGCTGTTGTGCAAATGGAAGAGACAACAGATGGAAATTATTGGCAATTATCAAGACACCCTCAATAAAGGAGTGATTCTGCAGGTGGGGACCACAAACCAAATCTCAGTACCAATGCTTTCTGGCTGATGTTTTGGTCACTTTTGAATGTTGCTTGTGCTTTCACACTTGTGGTAGCATGAGACAGACTCTACAACCCACACAAGTGGCTCAGGTAGTGCAGCTCATCCAGGATGGCACATCAATGCGAGCTGTGGCAAGAAGGTTTGCTTTGTCTGTCAGCATAGTGTCCAGAGGCTGGAGGCGCTACCAGGAGACAGGCCAGTACAACAGGAGACGTGGAGGGGGCCATAGGAGGGCAACAACCCAGCAGCAAGACAGCTACCTCAGCCTTTGTGCAATGAGGAACAGGAGTAGCACTGCTAGTGCCCTGTAAAATGACCTCCAGCAGGCCACAAATGTGCATGTGTCTGCACAAACAGTTAGAAACCGACTCCATGAGGATGGTCTGAGTGCCCGACGTCCACAGATGGGGGTTGTGCTCACAGGCCAACACCGTGCAGGATGATTGGCATTTGCCACAAAACACCAGTATTGGCAAATTAGCCACTGACACCCTATGCTCTTCACAGATGAAAGCATGTTCACACTGAGCACATGTGACAGACGTGACAGAGTCTGGAGATGCCGTGGAGAGCGATCTGCTGCCTGTAACATCCTTCAGCATGACCAGTTTGGCAGTGGGTCAGTAATGGTGTGGTTTCTTTGGAGGACCGCATAGCCCTCCATGTGCTCACCAGAGGTAGCCTGACTGCCATTAGGTACCGAGATGAGATCATCAGACCCCTTGTGAGACCATATGCTGGTGCAGTTGGGCCCTGGGTTCCTCCTAATGCAGGACAATGCCAGACCTCATGTCGCTGGAGTGTGTCAGAAGTTCCTGCAAGATAAAGGCATTGAATCTATGGACTGGCCCGCCCGTTCCCCTGACCTGAATCCGATTGAATACATCTGGGACATCATGTCTCGCACCATCCACCAACGTCACGTTGCACCACAGGCTGTCCAGGAGTTGGCGGATGCTTTAGTAAAGGTCTGGGAGGAGATCCCTCAGGAGACCATCCGCTGCCTCATCAGGAGCATGCCCAGGAGTTGTAGGGAGGTTATACAGGCACATGGAGGCAACACACACACACAACTGAACATCATTTGCTTGTCTTGAGGCATTTCCACTGAAGTTGGATCAGCCTGTAATTTGATTTTCCACTTTGATTTTGAGTATCATTCCAAATCCAGACCTCCATGTGATATTCATTTTGATTTACATTGATCGTTTTTATGTTGTATTGTTCTCAACACATTCCACTATGTAATGAATAAAGATTTGCAACTGAAATATTTCATTCAGTGATATCTAGGATGTGGTATTTTAGGGCTCCCTTTATTTTTTTGAGCAGTGTATTTTTTATTTCACATACCACCCTGGGCCCATTAAGGATAAAGAGGTTGTCCACTCTTCAGCAAAAAAAAAAAGAAAAGGTATAATTTCCTCCCAGACAAGCTCCGTTCCATCAATCTCCACTTTGTGTCTGTGAGGCGGTCACCTGACCTAACAGCTGATCGGCTGCAGCCTTCACTATTCTGGCAAACTAGTGACCTATCTGCAAGATCAGCAATTATAATATGATCAATAGAGGTTTGACTCCTTGCCGTGTACACTGATGTGGCTGGGCTTCGGGCCTAATTGCAATTCCAGCTATAATGTATGGCGACGTTCAGAAGTAAATATAGGAGGAGTCGGCACTTGCTGGATAGGCCATCAGCAGTCTTTACATAAATCAGTAATGTGGATGTGCGGATGCCAGGGTTCTCCATTCTAGTGATTACTGGAGGTCCCTGCAGTCAAACTTTGACTAAGCATTTACAGTATACTTAATTCTGGCACTGCTGTATTTTCCACAAGATAGTGCAAGATTTAAACTTTAATGGATTTTTCAGGGTTCTGCTACTTTTGATGGCTCATACTTTGTTGTGGAGTTATGGAAATCACAAGATTGTCCATGCTACCACAACCTGCTGCATCTCTGGACTTGTCTCCCATTGAGCACATCTGGGATGTCGTAGGTCACCAATTGCAAAGGGAGCTGCCAGCATTGGATCTTGATGATATATCCAAGTGCATTCGGTGTGGCAGCATATTATTCAGAAATCATTAATAACCTCAGCGATATCATGCTGTGCAAGTGTGGAGATTTATGTGCGTGGCGCTCATATTCGAATGCTACTGCATAAATATAGATGTTTTGAAAATCGTGTTTCCATTTTTTCATCATTTGCATATAATTACCATGTCTGTCCATCCTATTATTTCCATCATTCCACAACTTTTCGTTCTTGGTGTTGCAATTTCAATGTTGAAGACTATGTAAGTATGAAATTTACTATATCCTATAAAATGCTGGGAAAAGTTTTGTCAATTCTGTCTTTGTTTTATATATTGCCCATTGCTGTGTGCAACATATCTACAACATTACATGCTGACTGACAATAGCAAGAGCTCTATGAATCAGTGGCATGTACACCGACGTGACTGTTACACCCTATTGACAAATGAAGTGTCAACCTCTCGTCATTTTAAACCGTCCATCAAAAGTGACACTGGATGAAATATATTGTGGATAAACAGCTTTCCCCCCCCCCTCCATTGTACTAGTCACACTGTACTGACCTCTGCTTCACTTCATCCACCGAAAATTAATCAATCACCCTCATGTCAGAGATTTCAACCGAGCTGTCCACTTATGATGAAGAATAACCGGGGTGGAGTCCGGACCTGAATAATCCCTAAGGCTGCGATCAGTCAGAGATGATTGTTCTTTTATACTGTAATTCACCATTAATCCCGGGTAATCTTACTACTTCACAATCTGAATCGGTCTCACTTTTACCTAATCAGTTTATAGGAGACGCTCGTCTCCTGTGGTGAAGAAATAAGAATACCTGCCATGATAAACAGCAGGAAATGACCCCTTGATGCCCCGCACAGAATATGACGTTTTAGTTCTCAGTCTTGTTTTGTGGCTACCTTATACCACGTCTGGTATCTTGTTCTGTTCGCTTAGAGGAAGAACGCGATTTATATTTGTTTTTGTGAAATCACTTATTTGACATACAGTAGGGTCCAGAAATATCTGGACAGTGACTGAATCTTCGTGATTTCGGTTCTGCATGACACTATTTTCTTATTTAAAATAAAAAAATGAGAATCTGTTGAAGTACAGACTTTCAGTTCAGTTGAATGGGCTGAACAAACATATCCGGTGAAACGTTTATGAATTCCAACTATTTTTCTACAAAGCTTCCTCATTTCAGGGGCTCAAAAGTAATTGAACAAATTAACTTTATCATAAATAAAATGTTTATTTTTAATAATTTGCAGAGAATCCTTTGCAAAAGGCTTTTCCAGACCACTACTGCAGCAGACTTCAGTTGCTGCTTGTTTGTGGATTTCTCTGCCTGAAGTTTGTCTTAAACATGTGATATGCTACCTGATGGGGTTGAGATCTGGTGATACACTCGGGCATTGCAGAATATTCCACTTTTTTGCCTTAAAAAACCTCCTGGGTTGCTTTCGCAGTATGTTCTGTGTCGTTGCCCATCTGTACTAAGAGTCCCATCCAATCAACCTAGCTGCATTTGGTTGAATCTGAGTCCTGTACACTTCAGAATTTATTTGGCTGCTTCAGTCTTCAGTCACATCATCAATAAATAGTTTCCAAATGCAAATGCCATACCTGGAATCAGCTCCAGACCTTTTAACTTTTTAATTGATAACAGAGTAATGAGGGAATAGCCCATGCAGTTCATCATAAGCTTTTGAAAAATTGTACAATTACTTTTAGTCCCTTGAAGAAAAAAAGCAGCTAAATATTAAAGAGCTGTAATTCCTGAAACATTACTCCAATTAAGAAGTGAATACCCTCAAATTAAAGCTGAGAATCTTTACTTACAAATGCTAAAATTTGTGTCACTGTCCAAATATCTCTGGACCTAATGTAAGAAAAACCCCTTAATGGTATATATACATATATACATATATATATATATATATATATATATATATATATATATATATTTTTGCTGTTTCCCGCCAGCTAACGCTCGGCACGCTCATTGCTACCTAATTAACGCTGCTGGTGATTATTCAATTAAATGTACGTTTACCTTGGCTGAAGTGGTTGAATTACATAGAAAGGAAGTGCTGCGTGTGGTAATGTGGGGGGAGGAGCCTCATGTGGTAATGTGTGGGGACAGATCCTCGTGTGGTAATGTGTGGCGACGGAGCCTCGTGTGGTAATGTAGGGGGACGGAGCCTCGTGTGGTAATGTGTGGGGACAGCCTCGTGTGGTAATGTGTGAGGACGGAGCCTCGTGTGGTAATGTGTGGGGACGGAGCCTCGTGTGGTAATGTGGGGGGGCGGAGCCTCATGTGGTAATGTATGGGGACGCAGCCTCGTGTGGTAATGTGGAGGGACAGAGCCTCATGTTTTAATGTGGGGAACGGAGCCTCGTGTGGTAATGTGGGTGGACGGAGCCTCGTGTGGTAATGTGGGGGAACGGAGCCTCGTGTGGTAATGCAAGTCTATGGGTCCGTGGATGTGATGTAATGGCCGTATCTAAATAAACAATTGGTGGAGAGCACCAGGATGGCTGTGCATTTATCAGAAGGAATGTTTATTTTATTATTTTATAGCATACTCCCAATTGGCCCACGTTTTCTTCATCACGAGCAACCCCTTCAAAGGTCTAAATGGCTCATTTCGAATAAGGGATTTCACAGCTGATTTTAAACTTTGAGTACACAGCTTTTTTTCATCATTGTCTTTTGAAAGGAATAGGAGTGATTTTTTTCTCTTTTAGCAGGATCAGTTGCATTCTTTCATAACATTTTAACATTTATTCATTTTTAATGGATGGGGTATGAGTTTTGTATTTACAGCATACACCGTGAGGTGATATATTCTATGGGTCAGTAGAAGCGATCTTCTATTTTTAGGCTTTATCATGAAAACATTTGCTTTAGTGTTACCACAACTTTTTATTTTATTTTACAGGTATGAGTTGACATTTTTATTGGTAGCATATTGTTGTTTTTTTTTTTTTTTAATCACCGTTTAATTCCATTTTTAAGAGGTAGAAAGAACAAAAACAGCAATTTTTTTCCTTGGCATTTTTCATATTTAGGTCGTTAGTGGTAATATTAATGGGTCTTTTTAATTTAAAAAAGGCACTGTGGAAAAAGTTTTCTTCTGCTTTTTTAGCACTGAATTTAAGCATTTTTCCTGCCCCACTAGAGGACCTGACCCTGTAATAATTTGATCACTCTTCGCCAACTTCTGTATGACGGTGTATTAGAAATTCTATTTAATGCGGTCACACGTCCTTTTGCAGGGATTACTATGTGAACAAAGATAGCTACTTGGCTGACATGATATGCCTTCGGCACCTTGTGATTACCTGATTCTCCCCTTGTCCAACCACTTGGATGCTAGTTAATGTAAGTTATTAGTAAGATAAGAAACTGGCTTTTGTACCCAAACTTACCGTGTTTTTACCACATCTAGGGGGTGCATCAGGCAAATTTCCACCAGACCTGTAAGAGACAGAGATAAAGTCATCAAAGCAAAACAGGGTTTTCAGAGTTCTCAAATGTTACTTCCCAATTTCTTAAAAAAAAACATGCTATAGCACTCACTAATGGTTTTTGTAAAATAGAATTTTTGTCTGTAATGAATCAAAAGCAGTATAATATTAGCAGCTCTCTTTACATGCTTTGAGCTGAAAGGGCTTTTCTGGTTTCATAAAACCTCTCTCAATGGATGCAGTTTGTAAAACAAACAAAAAAAACAACAAAAATAACAACCATACTTTACTCATCCTCCCCAAGTCCAGCGCGGAGTCTCCCTCTGTTGTTGCTCCAGGTGTCTGTTGTTGTCTGCAGTGCTGACGTCATATTAACAGCACTGCAGTCAATCAGTGAATGCAGTGGTTCTGTCCGAGTTGACAGCCCTAGCCGCTTAAAGTCACTAAGCTCACTGATTGGTTGCAATACTGTTTATATGACATCAGCGCTGCAGACAACAACAGACACCGCAGCAGCGGAAACTCTGTGTTGGACCAAGGGAGGGTGATTAAAGAGTTTTGTTTTTTTAAACATACTGCAAGCAGATCAGGAAAAACCTTTAGGGCATGTGCACACGTTGCGGATTTTGCTGCGGATCCGCAGCGTTTCTGCAGCTGCGGGTCCGCAGCAGTTTCCCATGAGTTTACAGTTCAATGTAAACCTATGGGAAACCGAAAATGCTGTGCACATGCTGCGGAAAAAAACGTGCGGGAACGCAGCATGTCACTTCTTTGTGCGCAATCGCGGCGATTCTGCACACATAGGAATGCACTGATCCGCTTACTTCCCGCATAGGGCTATGCCCACCATGCGGGAAGTAAGCGGATCATGTGCGGATGGTACCCGGGGTGGAGGAGAGGAGTTTCTCCTCCAGGCCCTGGGAACCATATTTGTGTAAAAAAAAAAATAATTAAAATAAAAAATAATGATATACTCACCTCTCAGCGCTGCACGCGGCCGTGCGGTCGCAGGGTTGCTATGCGAGCAGGACCTGCGATGACATCGCGGTCACATGACCGTTACGTCACGAAGGTCCTTCTCGTGTAGCATATTTGGAACCGGACCGCCGCGTGCAGCACCGAGGAGATCGGGACGTCGGAGGGTGAGTATAACCATTTTTTTTTATTATTGTTAACATTACTATTGATGCTGCATATGAAGCATCAATAGTAAAACAAGTGCAGGAGTAAACCCGCAGCGGAAATCGCAAGACAAACCGTGATAATCTGCAGGGATAACCGCAGGGATAGCCTAAGGCTATGTGCACACGTAGGAAGGGTCCTCTGCGGGTTCTCCCGCAGCGGATTTGATAAATCCGCAGGGCAAAACCACTGCTGTTTTTTCCTGCGGATTTATCGCGGTTTCTATTGCGGATTCCAAAGGGGGCTGGGCATTTGGACAATGCTATCCATCTAAAAAGTCCATAAATGATAAGCTTATTATGTAGTATCCCACTGCCAAGACCCTGTGCAATCATCTCTTATTATTGGTAGACTGCATTTTAAGCATTACACAGCTGTCATTGAAATTGGTATACAACATGTGAGTCTTCCCAATAGGGCACATGGAAAGGGGTTGCCTAAATCAGGCGGTCTTTTTTTTTCAAGGGGTGGTAATATTGATTACTTATTCTTTTTTGGTAAGGTTCAACTCTTAGCATCCCTGCTGATAACTGATAAGTAGATCCAGCAAGTCCTAATGCTGCTTTTTTTGCAGTGCCCTGTACACCAGCACGCCATATATTTAGCAACGGCTATGCAGTGTAGTGAATGAAGAGTCTGGAGCTCTAAGGCCTCTTTAAATCATTTATCAAGAGAATGCCCAAATCATAATCTTATTCTGCAGCATTGTCTGTAGAAAGTATTGACCCGCAGCAGTCCCTGCCCTTTTTGCTGATCACTAACATAAAACTACAGGTTTCTTCATAGAAATGTCTTAAGAAATATCTGGTCATATGCCTGCCAATAATCACTTAAAGATCCAGGTCTTGTTTGGGTGAAAAATGATCCCTTAGACAAGTAAAATGCTGTCATTTAGAAGTAAATCAGAGCAGACGACATTCTTTCTTCGGAGGTATCCCATTACATTACTGATAACTGATAACAGCTGTTATTCCTTTCACTTCACCCTTACTACAAGACAATGCATCAAGCAATGGTGAAGTGAAGGATCATCACATGTCAGCAATGGAAAGCCCCATCAATCCAAGCTCCGTAATGCCATTCTCAGCCTATGACAAACCTTTCTGCTTTAAAGGTTCTCTGATTGTAGACAGATTAGATGGTGCCCCCCACTGCAGAGACCCCCAGTGATCAGGCAAGGTTAATTCACTCAGCAGCATCACTGCTGGTGAAATCAAGCATTACACAATGTCAAAACATTTGGTACTGTAATGCATGGACATGTTGGGTCCTCCAGAGACAAAATTTACAGCCACTCCAGGTGCAGACAATGAGAACAGAGAGCCGCTGTGCAAAAAAGGGAATATGGGCTTATGTTTGAGAACAGTGAGATGCTATATATAGACCTCCTCATTGACATATCAATGCACTACCAGTTGTGTGAAGAAGCATAGTGTTTTCTTACATTGCATTGGGCTTCCTGGCATGTAGGACCTCTAAGTTAGTGTATACTATATAGAAAAATATTAACATTTGTGTGTCCTCAGTGGTTGACACCTTTTAATAGCTAAGTGAAAAGATGGTAACAAATTGCAAGCTTTCAAGGCTATTCAGGTCTCTTCATCAGGCTCAGAATTACACAAAATCTGAAGTCACATATTTATACACGACAGGACACAGGAATAATACATGTGGTCAAAATTGTTGGCACGCCTCATTGAATGACAGAAAAACCCACAATGGTCACAGAAATAACTTGAATCTGACAAAAGTAATAATAAAAAAAAATCAATGAAAGTGAACAAATGATAGGCAGACATTGCTTTTCAACCATGCTTCCACAGAATAAAAAAAATAAAAATAAAACTTATGAAATAGGCCTGGACAGAATTTGTACCCTTGAAAATAATGTGACAAAAGGGACATGTTAAATCGCGGTGTGTCCACTAACTAGCATCACAGGTGTCTACAATCTTGGAATCAGTGAGTGGGCCTGTATATAGGGCTACAGATACTCACTGTGCTGTTTGGTGACATGGTGTGTATCACACTCAACATGGACCAGAGGAAGCGAAGGAAAGAGTTGTCTCAGGAGATTAGAAAGAAAATTTATAGACAAACATGTTAAAGGTTAAAGTTATAAGACCATCTCCCAGGAGCTTGATGTTCCTGTGACTACAGTTGCACATATTATTCAGAAATTTAAGATCCAAGGGACTGTAGCCAACCTCCCAAGACGTGGCCGCGGGAGGAAAATTGATGACAAATCAAAGAGACGGATAATATGAATGGTAACAAAAGAGTCTAGAAAAACTTCTAAACAGATTAAAGGTGAACTTCAAGGTCAAGGAACATCAGTGTCAGATCGCACCATCCGTCGTTGTATGAGCCAAAGTGGACGTAATGGGAGATGACCAAGGAGGACACCATTGTTGAAAGAAAATCATAAAAAAGCCAGATTGAAATCTGCCAAACTACATGTTGACAAGCCGCAAAGCTTCTGGGAGAAGGTCCTATGGATATATGAGGCAAAAATGTAACTTTTTGGCAAGGCTCATCAGCTCTATGTTCACAGACAGAAAAATGAAGCATATCAAAAAAAGAACACTGTCCCTACTGTGAAACATGGAGGAGGCTCTGTTATGTTCTGGGGCTGCTTTGCTGCACCTGCACAGGGTGTCTAGAATCTGGGCAGGGTACAATGAAATCTCAAGATCAAGGGATTCTAGAGAGAAATGTGCTGCCCCGTATCAGAAAGCTTGGTCCCAGTCACAGGTCATGTGTCTTGCAACAGTATAATGACCCAAAACACACAGCTGAAAAAACCAAGAATGGCTAAGAAGAAAACATTGGACTATTCTGAAGTGACCTTCTATGAGCCCTGACAGGTATTTTGGCCCACATACTTGTTGAGAGGTGCAGGAGTCTCATTGACAGTTACAGGAAGTTACAGGAAGTTCAAAAGTCCAAGATGTGTGACATTTATAATTTTATTAATTTTAACAATATGTATACTGTAAGGTGGCCGCCAGACGAGTCCTGGTGGGGAAATATGTGTCATTGCAGCTATTAGCTGCATTGATGTGAGCTCGGAAGAATGCTCCATCACGTATTGTGCTGAGTTATTTGGCCATTCCAGAGCTGGGTTTTACGAGCAGTCATAAGAGATGGGTGGCAATGACTGCTCACATGTCCCAACTCCAGGGGCGTGGTTTGGATAATAAATTGGAGGCCAATTGCCTCATTCAGTGTCTGTGGCTGGAGGTGTGGAGACATCCATTGTGTGTGTGCTAAAGACACTGACCTGAGCGGGCGGACCCGCAGTGCTATATGAACTGTTTATTTTTCTGTTTGTTAACTTTGTGCCGGAAAAGGCTGTTCATTTGTTTTTCTATCCAGAGCAGATTATGCCATTTTAATAAACTTGCTTAGACATTTCAGCAATACAGCTTCCTGTGCCTACCTCAACCACAGCCAAGTGAGTACAGATCCCTACAATACCGATTTCCTCCCTTTTTGCGGCTTCCTCTCTTCTGGGAAGGCTTTCTAAAAGATTTTAAAGCATGTGGGGATTTTTGCATTTATCCAAAAGAGCATTGTGAAGTCAGACATTGAATTTGGACGAGGGCAGAGTTCATAATCTTCATTCTAGTATATCAAAAAGTCGTTGAATAGGTTTAAGGTCAGGGCTCTATGGCGCAAGTCAAGTTCTTCCAAACTAAACTTACGTGACGATGCAATTATGGACCCTGCTTTCAACAGTATGCAGTGTCATGGGGTACAAAACAGATCCTTCTCCAATCTGTCCCTCAAAGTTGGAAACTATAAATCTGTTGGTATGTGGAGGCATTAAGAGTTATATTCACTATATTCACTGGAGCTACTGCATCTAAGCCAACCCTTGAAAAAAACAACCCCGTAGCAATGTTGCTCCATCAAACTTTACAGGTGGCACAATGCAGTCAACAGCTACTGCTTTTCTGGCATTCGCCTAACCCAGACTAGTCCATCAGATGCTAGAGAGAAGTGATTTGTAACCCCAGACTTCCACTGCTCCAGAGTCCACCTCTTTATACTACTCTACTTTCCTGTGCCTTTTTATTTATTGTGTCAAGAACAGCAGGGTCACACATATCCCACCCCTGCCACCAGTTTGTCAAAGATAACAGCCGGGGGGGGGGTTCAAGCTCTGCTACCACTTTGTCACGGATCCCACCAGTCTGTCATGGATAGCAGCTGGGGTCAAGCGGATTCTACGACTGTTACCACTTCGTCACAGAGGACACCAAAAAGATCACACAGATCTCACCACTGCCAAGACTTTGTCAGAGGAACGCGACTCCGCTGCCGCTAAATGTCAGGTCAATTCCGCAATTAAGTGACGAGTAATGAACAAGGTAGTGACTGCTTCCACTACTAGGCTGGTTATTGGGGGACTCATGGCGAGCATATGGCATATACACCTCCAATTCCAAAGCATGAACTATATGTATATACCCTGGTACGGTCACTGCCAATTCCACAATAACAAAATAAAAAAAGAAATCACTACTAGAGACCAACACTAATCATTTATACAGGCCAATAACACCAGTTACAGGTAGATATGTCTTCAGGGGGAGCCGTTTACAGAGCAAGAGGAACAGAGCTATAACATTTTATATATTGAATCCAGAAAGATAGGCAGTGTTTCTAAAAAAAAAGAAAAAAAATATAAATAGAAAATGTGAACAAAACAATACGATATATATAATTATATCAAATAAAAAGGAATAACGGAAGAGAATTACTAATCCCGATGTTGTAGGAATTTCTCTTATCTTTATGGAGTGAAGCACTCTGATTGGGAAAATGGAACATGTTTACAGCGAACTAGGTCTTCTAGAGTGACAAATCACCAAACCCAATTTCTGCTTTTTATTAGATCAAAGTTATGACCGCTCCCCCTGATGAGCTCATGTGGGGGCTGGTTGGGGGATGTACTCGCCTCTGCAGAATTTTATGAGATTCCCAGCTTACAGAATGCGTTATGTCCATCCTTTCCCTACGGCGTCGAAAATATATCTCCCCTAAATATTGTATAGATGAAAACCCCAATATCCATATCTGGACAACGGAAACAGAGTACCTTACTGCAACTGTTCAGCTTTGTTTTGTTTTTAAAAGAACAAGAGTTATCTCTGAAAGTGTTCGATTTTCCATTTCTCTCCCTCTTGAAAATACAAATCTCAGCCTTTCTCTTTTCCCCAGCAAATCTCCCAGCTGTAATTACCTGGTCACTGCAGGAGGCCCCTACTTTAATGGAAATTGAAATGTTAGCCCTATTTCTCCTCTCCCAATTAATTAATGTCTTCCCTATGTGTAATGAATCCCATATGTTCAATGTTAGGGTTCTACTTCAATACTTCAATAGGTTGAAGTGTCAGCTCATTCTAAGTCCTCTCTTCAGAGATGTCTTTATGGATTTACATTTTTTTCTAGGACAGATTTCTCAAGCACATATAGAGCCATAGTCTTGCATGTCTTTGCTTGGCTTTGTAGGATTAAAGGACAAATGTATACAGACATTCTTGATAAAAATCTGTTGCCACTTACCAGGGTGATGAAGATAAAGATGGACATTTCAGCAAGACATTGATCCCAAACACACAGTTAAGGAAACACTCAACTGGTTTAAGAGAAAGAAAATAAAGCTGCTAGAATGGCCCAGACAATCACCTGACCTGAATCCAATAGAAAATACACTGCTCAAAAAAATAAAGGGAACACTAAAATCCAACATCCTAGATATCACTGAATGAAATATTCCAGTTGTAAATCTTTATTCATTGCATAGTGGAATGTGTTGAGAACAATGCAACCTAAAAATTATCAACATAAATCACAACTAATATCCCACGGAGGTCTGGAGTTGGAATGATGCTCAAAATCAAACTGGAAAATTAAGTTACAGGCTGATCCAACTTTAGTGGAAATGCCTCAAGACAAGGAAATGATGTTGAGTAGTGTGTGTGGCCTCCACGTGCCTGTATGACCTCCCTACAATGCCTGGGCATGCTCCTGATGAGGCGGCAGATGGTCTCCTGAGGGATCTCCTCCCAGACCTGGACTAAAGCATCCGCCAACACCTGGACAGTCTGTGGTGCAACGTGACGTTGGTGGATGGGGCGAAACATGATGTCCCAGATGTGTTCAATTGGATTCAGGTCTGTGGAACGGGCGGGCCAGTCCATAGCTTGAATGCCTTCATCGGGAAGGAAATGCTGACACACTCCAGCCACATGATGTCTGGCATTGTCCTGCATTAGGAGGAAACCAGGGCCAATCGCATTAGCATATGGTCTCACAAAGGGTCTGATGATCTCATCTCAGTACCTAATGACAGTCAGGCTACCTCTGGCGAGCACATGGAGGGCTGTGTGGCCCTCCAAAGAAATGCTACCCCACACCATTACTGACCCACTGCCAAACAGGTCATGCTGAAGGATGTTGCAGGCAGCAGATAGCTCTCCACGGTGCCTCCAGACTCTGTCATGTCTGTCACATGTGCTCAGTGTGAACCTGCTTTCATCTGTGAAGAGCACAGGTGCCAGTGGCAAATTTGCCAATCCTGGTGTTCTGTGGCAAATGCCAAGCATGTTAAATTGATTGTCAAACAGTGTTGCTTCCTAAGTGGACAGATTGATTTCACAGAAGCTTGATTTACTTGGAGTTATATTCTGTTGTTTCTGTGTCCCCTTTATTTTTTTGAGCAGTGTATATGGAAGCAACTAAAGATCAGAGTTCATAGAAGGCACCCACAGAAGCTTCAGGATCTGAAGAGTGTTTGTGCGGAAGCGTGTTTGTGTGGAAGAATGGGCCAAAATCACACCTGAACAATGCACGTGACTAGTTTCTCCAAAGGAGAAAGTCCTGTAGGAGTCCCGTAACTGTCATTAAATAAATTAAATTAATTTAATACATTTCAGCAAGTGTGTTCAATACTTTTTCCCTGCGTCATTTCTCATTATTACACATAACTTACTATATGGACATTCATGGTTTGATATGTTTGCCTGTGTGGATTGGATGACCTGTTACCGACATCTGATGAGAATTTCATGTCAATAGCACCATTAGAAATATACAATGCTCAAAAAAAATAAAGAAAACACTTTAACAATAGAATATAACTCCAAGTAAATCAAACTTCTGTGAAATCAAAGTGTCTACTTGGGAAGAAACACAAAATGTTTGACAATCAATTTCACATGCTGTTGTGCAAATGGAATAGACAACAGATGGAAATTATTGGCAATTACCAAGATACACTCAATAAAGGAGTGGTTCTGCAGATGGGGACCACAGCTCAGTGCCAATGCTTTCTGGCTCATGTTTTGGTCACTTTTGAATATTGGTTGTGCTTTCACACTCGTGGTAGCATGAGACGGACTCTACAACCCACACAAGTGGCTCAGGTAGTGCAGCTCATCCAGGATGGCACATCAATGCGAGCTGTGGCAAGAAGGTCTGCTGTGTCTATCAGCATAGTGTCCAGAGGCTCGAGGCGCTACCAGGAGACAGGCCAGTACACCAGGAGACGTGGAGGGGCCACAGGAGGGAAACAACCCAGCAGCAGGACCGCTACCTCAGCCTTTGTGCAAGGAGGAACAGCAGGAGCACTGCCAGAGCCCTGCAAAATGACCTCCAGCAGGCCACAAATGTGCATGTGTCTGCACAAATGGTTAGAAACAGACTCCACAAGGATGGTCTGAGTGCCCGACGTCCACAGATGGGGGTTGTGCTCACAGCCCAACACCATGCAGGACGCTTGGCATTTGCCACAGAACACCAGGATTGGCAAATTCGCCACTGGCACCTGTGCTCTTCACAGATGAAAGTAGGTTCACACTGAGCACATGTGACAGACGTGACAGAGTCTGGAGATGCCTTGGAGAGCGATCTACTGCCTGCAACATCCTTCAGCATGACCGGTTTGGCAGTGGGTCAGTAATGGTGTGGGGTAGCATTTTTTTGGAGGGCCGCACAGCCCTCCATGTGCTCACCAGAGGTAGCTTGACTGCCATTAGTCACCGAGATGAGATCCTCAGACCCCTTGATACCATACGCTGGTGCGGTTGGCCCTGGGTTCCTCCTAATGCAGGACAATGCCAGACCTCATGTGGCTGGAGTGTGTCAGCAGTTCCTGCAAGATGAAGGCACTGAAGCTATGGACTGGCCCGCCTGTTCCCCAGACCTGAATCCGATTGAACACATCTGGAACATCATGTCTTGCACCATCCACCAATGTGACGTTGCACCACAGACTGTCCAGGTGTTGGCGGATGCTTTAGTCCAGGTCTGTGAGGAGATCCCTCAGGAGACCATCTGCCGCCTCATCAGGAGCATGCCCAGGCATTGTAGGGAGATCATATGGGCACGTGGAGGTCGCACACACTACTGAGCATCATTTCCTTGTCTTGAGGCATTTCCACTAAAGTTGGATCAGCCAGTAACTTCATTTTCCACTTTGATTTTGAGCATCATTCCAACTCCAGACCTCCGTGGGATATTTGTTGTGATTTACTTTGATAATTTTTAGGTTTTATTGTTCTCAACACATTCCACTTTTTAATGAATAAAGATTT
The DNA here is from genome assembly GCF_051348905.1 of Ranitomeya variabilis. NCBI lineage: Eukaryota > Metazoa > Chordata > Amphibia > Anura > Dendrobatidae > Ranitomeya > Ranitomeya variabilis. Next base: position 654,672,125 of record NC_135232.1, on the reverse strand, counting down.
ACAACTGGACTATTTCATTCAGTGATATCTAGGATGTGGGATTTTAGTGTCCCTTTTATTTTTTGAGCAGTGTATTTACTTAGAAAATTGATGATGTGTTCAATACTTATTTCACCCTCTGTATGTATGTTTGTATGTATGACTATATTATATACAGTGGGTGAAATAAATATTGGAGCCCTTGAACAGGAGTTTTTAATTTAGACCACACACCTTCTGGAACAGTTTTTGTTCTTCTGTACCCCTCTGTTCCAAAGTTTTCCCACCGGCATTAATTGTGCATATTCTCTCTTCAAACACCCCAGGTGTGTACCACATAAATTAATTTTTGACCGACAGCTCCATCCTCCACCATTGTGTTCACAGGTGTTTGTATACTAAGGCTATGTGCACACACGTCAGTATTTTCTGCAGAATTTTCCTGAACAAAACCGGACTTTTTCTGCAGGAAATCAGCATGCGTTTTTCGCATTTTTACTGCTTTTTTTTTCACATTTTTTTCCGGAGCTTACCCAATGCAATTAAATAGCAGTAAAAACGCGAAATTAATGAACATGCTGTGCTTTTTACAGGGATGTGTTTTTTTGCGAAAAAAAAAACGCAACATATGCACAAAAATTGCGGAATGCATTATAAATTATGGGATGCATATGTATGCGTTTTTAAAGCATTTTTATCGCGTTTTTTCGCTATAAAAACGCGATAAAAATCCTGAACGTGTGCACACAGCCTAAGGATGTAAATATTATCAGAACTGAGATGCAATGACGGTGGGCATGGTGCTTTTCAGCACTGGTACTCACCCCCTTCAACTCACAGGCCCCATAACAGAGTCCCATGGCCTGCTACAATAACAGCTCGCCACTTAGTGTGTCACAATTTACTTTGGCATATAATATATCAGAAAAAGCTGATAAACCAAGTCATATGTCCACCATTAGAAATATAAAACCTGCTCTAATACAAAACATTATGCTGTAAATAGTTACTACAGTGTGGGCTATGGAGAACAGCCCCATGCATCTCGTGTGATCACTTATCGGGCCTCATCCATCAGAGCCGTCTCACAGTAAAGCTGTCAGTCATCCATAGCAACCAGTGCTCAGCTTTCATTTTACCTCAGTAGTGTATGAAATGGCTGAGGCCCATAATATCATTCCTGCCAGTCGGGCGGCTCTCTGAGCAGTGTTGTGTGTGAGGGTCCAACATGGCGTATTGTGATGGTGGAGGGCAATGTACACACAGGTCATTCAGAGAAACACACAGCTGTTTTACCGGAGAATTTCCAGACTTTCCCATTCCAGCGTATCCCGTAATTGGGTCTGGATGCCGTTCTCCCATTAACCTATTCAAAAACACTTGTAAAAAACAGGACTCGTGGTCCACCCTACAAATACAGAAATGCACTTTTAGCAGCACTGGGTTTATTACCCCAGTTTATATTTTTCACGCTTGTTGATCTTGACCATATATTAGATATCAAAAAATATGTATAGTTAGGAAAAAAATTACTTCTAAGGCACGAACAATGCAGTTTTCTGTGTCATCCAAAATGGCCGACAGATACAGTAGCTACAATCTCCTCCCCTGTTGATGTAAGGAAGAGAGAAGCACTGGAGCACAAACTTCTGCTTAGTCAGACAAAATATTATTCACCCTTACGGAAGCTGATGACATGATATGATGCGTGACATACGGGGATAGAAGTATAAACTGTGGCACATGTAGCTACTTTTATTTTTATCATGTTGAACCGTTTTCTTGTCTCTTTTCCTTAATCAGGGTCTTTTTTTTTGGCTGTAGCAGTAGCTAGGGGTCAGCAAAACTGACAGCATCCCCCACAGCCAGGTGAGCCTGCAGTGACAGATGCAAACAGGCAGCTTGTAATTAGCTGGATCTCCGCCAAGCCAAATATTTCAGATCAGTTTCCTTAACAATCTGCTTTAATCATTTATTAATAGACTTTCTGGCTGGGATACAAAAGGTGAGGTTGAAATAACAGAAGAAGAATGCCAGCCAATAAATCATCGCAAGCTTGCAGTGCTGACACAGAGCTAACCTCTCCAAGTGCTGCTCAGGCCACAATCAGGGCATGATCCTATGCCAACCTGCCCACCTGACCATGGAAGAAGAGTCCGAAAACACAGGATACAGCTTCTGGGAAAATTGCATACCGTAATTAACTACTGCCTAATAAATGTCATCAGGAAGAACACCTTTCAGAACAGGACCAAACTACAGGGCTTCAGAGACTTCTACGTTACTCTCATTTACATGAGCAAAGTAGAGTCAGGTTTGGACTGGCAAAACCTGGAGAATCCTCAGGTGGGCCCCCCTCTTATATGAGCAGTACTTGGCACAATACACTTGAATCACTGTGTACAGACAAAGGCAGCATCTTATTCATTTAATCTACCCAGGTTATTGTTACATAAATTTGTGACTAAGGAAAATGTTACATTTGCATGAAGCTGAAAAGTGGGGTCCTGGGGTTGGTTACTGGTGGGCCCATGGCACTCCAGTCCGACACCAAAATCCATCATTATCGCACCCAGAATAAAATGCACTGTTCTACAACTTTACTGACAAGACTGTTATCATTTACTGGCAAGTGTATGTTAACAATGCAATAACAGATTTTAGGCAAATTTAAGAAGTGCATTAACCACAAAATATCTGTTCAAAAATAAGTATGGCACTTCAAGAAACTATATACAACACAATGCAAACTACAACCACAGAGTAGAATAAAGGGTCGAGCTTGGGATCAGATCATTTCAAAAAATCACTATTGACATAAAATTGCTAAAACACATAATTATATGCAGAAATTGTCATGTAGGGGACGCTGTTATGGTGAAAGAGGTTATTAACCCCTTAGTGAAAGAGCCAATTTTGCACTTAATGACCGAGCCAATTTTTACAATTCTGACCACTGTCATGTTATGAGGTTATAACTCTGGAACGCTTTAACGGATCCCACTGATTCTGAGACTGTTTTTTTGTGACATATTGTACTTCATGTTACTGGTAACATGTCTTCGATATTACTTGCGATTATTTATGAAAAAACGGAAATATGGGAAAAAAATTTAAAATTTTGCAATTTTCAAACTTTGAATTTTTATGCCCTTAAATCAGAGAGATATCACACACAAATAGTTAATAAATAACATTTCCCACATGTCTACTTTACATCAGCACAATTTTGGAAACAACATTTTTTTTTTGTTAGGAAGTTATAAGGGTTAAAAATTGACCAGCGATTTCTCATTTTTACAACAAAATTTACAAAACCATTTTTTTTAGGGACCATCTCACATTTAATGTCACTTTGAGGGGTGTACATGACAGAAAATACCCAAACTTGACACCATTCTAAAAACTGCACCCCTCAAGGTGCTCAAAACCACATTCAAGAAGTTTATTAACCCTTTACGTGCTTCACAGGAACTGAAACAATGTGGAAGGAAAAAATCAACATTTAACTTTTTTTTGCAAACATTTTACTTCAGAACCAATTTTTTTTTTTCACAAGTGTAAAGAGAAAATGAACCAAAAAATTTGTTGTGCAATTTCTCCTGAGTACGCCGATACCCCATATGTGGGGGTAAATCACTGTTTGGGCACATGGCAGGGCTTGGAAGAGAAGGAGAACCGTTTGACTTTTCAATGCAGAATTGGCTGGAAATGAGATTGGACGCCATGTCGCGTTTGGAGAGCCCCTGATGTGCCTAAACAGTGGAAACCCCCCACGAGTGACACTATTTTGGAAACTAGACCCCTTGAGTAACTTATCTAGATGTGTGGTGAGCACTTTGAACCCCCAGGTGCTTCACAGAAGTTTATAATGTAGAGCTGTGAAAAAAAAAAAATCACATTTTGTCTACAAAAATGATCTTTTTGCCCCCAAATTTTTATTTTGACAAGCGTAACAGGAGAAATTAGACCATAAAAGTTGTTGTGCAATTTGTCCTGAGTACGCCGATACCCCATATGTGGGGGTAAACCACTGTTTGGGCGCACGGCAGGGCTTGGAAGAGAAGGAGCACCGTTTGACTTTTTCAATGCAGAATTGGCTGGAATTGAGATCGGATGCCATGCCAAGTGAAACTAGACCCATTAAGGAACTTATCTAGATGCTTGGTGAGCACTTTGAACCCCCAAGTGCTTCACAGAAATTTATAACGTAGAGCCGTGAAAATAAAAAAATCCTTTTTTTTTTCCTCAAAAATGATTTTTTAGCTCGCAATTTTTTATTTTCTCAAGGGTAACATGAGAAATTTTACCCCCAAATTTGTTGTCCAGCTTGTTCTGAGTACGGTGATACCCCATATATCGGGGGTCTACTGTTTGGGCACACATCGGGGCTCGGAAGGGAAGTAGTGATGTTTTAAAATGCAGACTTTGATGGAATGGTCTGCAGGCGTCATGTTGCATTTGCAGAGCTCCTGATGTACCTAAACAATAGAAACCCCCCCACAAGTGAACCCAGTTTGGAAACTAGACCCCCAAAGAGCTTATCTAGATGTGTGGTGAGCACTATGAACCCCCAACTGCTTCACAGAAGTTTATAATGTAGAGCCATGAAAATAAAAAATCATATTTTTTTCCACAAAAATGATCTTTTCACCCCCCAATTTTTACTTTCACAAGGGTAACAGGAGAAATTGGACCCCAAAGTTTATTGTGCAATTTATACTGAGTATGCCGATACCCCATATGTGGGGGGGGCACTGTTTGGGCGCATGGCAGAGCTCGGAAGGGAAGGAGCGCCGTTTTGGAATGCAGACTTTGATAGAATAGTCTGCGGGCGCTATGTTGCGTTTGTAGAGCCCCTGATGTACCTAAACAGTAGAAACCCCCCACAAGTGACCCCATATTGGAAACTAGACCCCCCAAGGAACGTATCTAGATGTGTGGTGAGAACTTTGAACCCCCAAGTGTTTCACTACAGTTTATAATGCAGAGCCGTGAAAATAAAAAATCATTTTTTTTCCACAAAAATGATTTTTTAGCCCCCAATTTTTTTTTATTTTAGCAAGGGTAACAGGAGAAACTGGACCCCAAAAGTTGTTGTCCAACTAGTACTTAGTATGCTGATGCCCCATATGTGGAGGTAAACCACTGTTTGGGCGCACGGCAGAGCTCAGAAGGGAGGGAGCATAATTTGACTTTTTGAGCGCAAAATTGGCTGTCTCTTTTGGAGACCCCCTGATGTACCTAAACAGTTGAAACCCCCCAATTCTAACTCCAAACCTAACACCAACACACCCCGATCCATAATCCTAATCACAACCCTAACCCCCAAAACACCCCTAACCCTAATCCCCACCCTTACCATAACCCTAAACACACCCCTTATCCTAATCTCAACCCTAACCTCAAAATCTAACCCTAATCCCAACCCTAACCTTAACACTAATCCCAACCCTAACCTTAACACTAATCCCAAACCTAACCCTAATCCCAAACGTAACCCTAATGCCAACCCTAATTCAAACCCTAATCCCGACACTAACCCTAACTTTAGCCCCAACCCTAGCCCTAACCCTAACTTTATCCATAACCCTAACCCTAATCCTAGCTCTAACCCTAGCCCTAACCCCAACCCTAGCTCTGACCCTAGCTCCAACCCTAACCCTAACCATAGCTCTAACCCTAACTTTACCCCCAACCCTAACCCTAACTTTAGCCCCAACCCTAACCCTAGCTCTAACCCTAGCCTTAACCCTAATCCTAGCTCTACCCCTAGCTCTAACCCTAACCCTAATTGGAAAATATAAATACATACTTTTTTTAATTTGATTACTTTTTCCTAACTAAGGGGGTGATAAAGGGGGGGGGGTTATTTACTATTTTTTTATTTTGATCACTGTGAAAAGATCTCATAGTGACCAAAATAAAACAAGAGGAAGAATCTTCCTCTCACGGCGGGCGCACTGCCATTTTCTTACCGGAGCAAGAAGCCAGCGGCCAGGAGAGGGGACCCCATTTCTCTGTCCTCTGATGTGTGATCACATCGGAGGACAGAGAAATTAAATGGCAAATCGCGTTTTTTTGTTGTTGTTGCGACTGCCGGCGCTGTGATTTAAGTACCCTTAACTGCCGCCGTTAAAAGGCGTATCGGCGGTCGTTAAGGGGTTAAGGAAGTGGAGATATAAGGAAACTAATAATAAACCTTTTTAGGTAATAATATGATGTGATAAAGATCTCCATTCCCTTATAAAAATAGAGTTTACAAGTAAATGACATCAGACCAGGATAAGGAATCAACTGATAACTCTGTCAGTATTGAAAAAGTGCTCTGTGCCCATGTTACCTTAGGAAAGAGATGTCAGCGGTTTCCAAATGGAGAGTACTCACCACAGCATCCCCTCACCACAGCATCCCCTCACCCCGACGCGTGTTTTGCCGCCAGCTTCATCCCCTTGTTTCCCCCTTGTAAAATAATAACACCTATATTAACGTCTGTTGTCGATACTGGCTCTCCCAATGATCACATGGCGAAACAATGTGGCCAATCAGCATCCACACATTTGAATGAATCACACACATCTGTAGGAAGTGAAAAGATGGGAGAGTGAGGTCAGCACTGACCAGTCGAAGGGATCACGTGACATACCAAAGTCACTCTATCCCCAGGAAAGCCAGTGCCGACACCTCTGGAATGGCGCTGGCACCAGTAGTGAGTGTAGGCATTAAGAATGGGTTGTCCAAGAAGCGGATAACCCTTTAATGTTTTTTTTTTTTGCTTTCTGAGGCCCTTTCAAGGCATATGGACATCATAGAGAAGGGCCACAGACACGATAACATGGATCTGTGAATAAAAACAATGAGTGAAGAGACACACTGGTTAAAACGATCGTAGACTTTACTGATAACAATTTTCAAAAGCGCACTGCTCTCTTCCTCAGGTCATGGTACAAACATCTTTTTTTAACATGTTATCACTAAGTGTTCACATTGCACAGAGAGACACTTCCTTATCAGTTCTCAAAACGCGCTGTCAAAAAAAAATCATGGATACCTATGGTTCGGCAATGCCCTGCACATGGGTTAAACAACATAGCAAATCAGAAGAACTATACTACATTTCTAATTGGAGGTATTTGCTAATATCATTATTACACCAACCACATATTGGCATGCGATCTTGGAGCTGGGAATATCTCTTTAGTATAAGTTCTGGAGAAGTTGCAGGGCTCGTAGATACAGTACATGAGGATCGTAGTTTGGTAGAATCAGTAATGTGTGAATGGGGTACTCCTTAAAACACTTGACATTTCACAGTTTACCTCTATGTCATATCCCGCAGTAAACCTTTAACAAAGCATGCAGAAGTTTTTCATGGAAAAAGTAAAATAAATTCATTTTCTCCCACCCCTCCCCTAATATACACACAAGCTGGCGCTCCTCTAGCTGTCAGCACTTCTTTCATTTCCTAGCAAAGGTCTCCTAATCGTATACCTAAATAAGTGGGATGGAACAAGCTTTGCTCACTGAAGACTTTCCATCGCAGAATATCATTTTCCAATGCCAGGTTCCCCCAGCTTTAAAAATGACTAGGCCAAAGAAATCCACTACGTAGAAGGCTACAAATGCTGAATTCTACATCACCAGTGATGATTGATAACTGAGTCCTTGTGATAATAAACATAAGTTATTACAATCTAGAAACTGTACTGTAACATTGAGTACATAGTGTACAAAGCAACTGCAGAGTACAGCTAGACACAAGAGAACATCTACGGCTTTTATCAGTATTTCAGGAAGCATAGACCTCGGAATCCATGTACTTTGCAGGTAGCATTGAGCCATCAATGCAAAAAAAAAAAATCCTTCTTCATTTCTCTTTAGAGATTTGTATGTATGAAAGTAATAGGATCCCTACTAACAGTATGGCAATCTTCGCTGTCTTAAGGTACCGTCACATTAAGCGACGCTGCAGAGATCTAGACAACGATGCCGATCGCTGCAGCGTTGCTGTTTCGTCGTTCTGTGGTCGCTGGAGAGCTGTCACACAGACAGCTCTCCAGCGACCAACGATGCCGAAGTCCCAGGGTAACCAGGGTAAACATCGGGTTACTAAGCGCAGGGCTGCGCTTAGTAACCCGATGTTTACCCTGGTTACCAGTGTAAATGTAAAAAAAACAAACACTACATACTTACATTCCGGTGTCTGTCGCGTCCCCCGGCGTCCGCTTCCCTGCACTGTGTAAGCGCCGGCCCTAAAGCAGAGCGGTGACGTCACCGCTGTGCTCTGCTTTATGGCCGGCCGGCGCTGACACATTCAGTGCAGGGAAGCCGCCGGCGGGGGACGTGACAGACATCAGAAGGTGAGTATGTAGTGTTTGTTTTTTTACTTTTACAATGGTAACCAGGATAAATATTGGGTTACTAAGCGCGGCCCTGCGCTTAGTAACCCGATGTTTACCCTGGTTACAAGTGAACACATCGCTGGATCGGTGTCTCACACACCGATCCAGCGATGTCAGCGGGTGATCCAGCGACGAAATAAAGTTCTGGACTTCTAGCTCCGACCAACGATGTCACAGCAGGATCCTGATCGCTGCTGCATGTCAAACACAACGATATCGCTATCCAGGACGCTGCAATGTCACAGATCGCTATCGTTATCGTTAAGTTGTTCAGTGTGAAGGTACCTTAACTTGCTAGTTTGAACTTTACTTATACTGAGGTAAGTGGCTTAAATAGGTTGTCCACTACTTTTTCATTGATGTCTTATCCTTAGGATAGGTCTTCAAAGTCTGATAGGTTGGGTTCAACCTATCAGCCAATAACAGCCAATCAGCTGTTATCTGTGTCGGCGGCTGCAAGTACACACTTGTGGAGCGGCTCCATCTTCTGGTAGTGGCCAAGGCAGGGTACTGCACATCCGCCTCCTAATGATTTGCATAGGAGGTAGATGTGCACTACCCTGCCTCAGTCACTACGAGAAGACGTAGAAGCTCGGCAAGTGAGTACTTCCGTCTGGCAGCAGCCGAAATCGATAACAGCTGATTAGCGGGAGTGCCGTGTGTCAGACCCCAACCAATCAGACATTAATTACCTATCCTGAGGATAGGTGACCAATGAAAAAGTAGTGAACAACCTCTAACATTCATTTCTTTTCAAAAATTCTTCTGTTTTTGCCCTTTTTATTTCTTCCCTTTCTCCAAAAGCCAAGACTTTTTTTTCTTTTACTTTAACATTCATTAAGAGCTTGTTTTTATGGCATAAATTGTAGTTCTGAATGACACCATTTGTTATATCATACAATGTAAGGGAAAATGTGAAAATAAATTCCAAGTGGGGTGAAATGGTGAAAAAAAAATAAAAAAAATTCTGCTGTTGTTTTTGAGGTTCAGTTTTTAAGGCATTCATTATGCAGTAAAATAACCTGCATTTAGGTTCCTTAAGTCAGTACGATTATGCAGATATCAAGATTTTCTTGTATATACATTTTATATATAATATATATATATATATATATATATATGTATCTTTCTTTCTTTTTTTCTATATAGCGCTAACATATTCCGCAGCGCTTTACAGTTTTGCACACATTATTGTCGCTGTCCCCGAAGGGGCTCACAATCTAAATTCCCTATCAGTATGTCTTTGGACATATACACACACATATATATTCAAAGGAAACCTGTCACCATGAAACTGTATTTTAATTTGCAGGCACCATGTCATAGATCAGGAGAACCTGAGTAGATTAATACATCATTTTGTGAGTAAAGATTCAGTATAGCTTGAGTTTTCATCATTTAATCTGGTCTTTCTGAAATTTTCAGATCATTTTTTTAAACTCAAATCCACATATGGGGGGCAGAGTGAGAGAAAATATTTGGGGGCGGGATGGAGATATATGGTGGGTCAGAATGAAGACATATGGCGGCAAGGTTGAGAGGACATATACAGTCATATGAAAAAGTTTGGGCACCCCTATTAATCTTAAGCTTAATGTTTTATAAAAATTGTTTTTTTTTGCAACAGCTATTTCAGTTTCATATATGTAATAACTGTTGGACACAGTAATGTTTCTGCCTTGAAATGAGGTTTATTGTACTAACAGAAAATGTGCAATCTGCATTCAAACAAAATTTGACAGGTGCATAAGTATGGGCACCCTTATCATTTTCTTGTTTTAAATACTCCTACCTTATTTTTACTGACTTACTAAAGCACTTTTTTTGGTTTTGTAACCTCATTGAGCTTTGAACTTCATAGCCAGGTGTATGCAATCATGAGAAAAGCTACTTATAGTGGCCACTTGCAAGTTGTTCTCCTGTTTGAATCTCCTCCGAAGAGTGGCATCATGGGCTCCTCAAAACAACTGTCAAATGATCTGAAAACAAAGATTATTCAACATAGTTGTTCAGGGGAAGGATACAAAAAGCTGTCTCAGAGGTTTAACCTGTCAATTTCCACTGTGAGGAACATAGTAAGGAAATGGAAGAACACAGGTACAGTTCTTGTTAAGGCCAGAAGTGGCAGGCTAAGAAAAACATCAGAAAGGCAGAGAAGAAGAATGGTGAGATCAGTCAAGGACAATCCTCAGACCACCTCCAGAGAGCTGCAGCATCAACTTGCTGCAGATGGTGTCACTGTGCATCGGTCAACTATACAACGCACTTTGCACAAGGAGAAGCTGTATGGGAGAGTGATGCGAAAGAAGCCGTTTCTGCAAGCACGCCACAAACAGAGTCGGCTGAGGTATGCAAAAGCACATTTGGAGAAGCCAATTTCTTTTTGGAAGAAGGTCCTGTGGACTGATGAAACCAAGATTGAGTTGTTTGGTAATACAAAAAGGCGTTATGCATGGCAACAAAAAAACACAGTGCGTTGTATAGTTGACCGATGCACAGTGACACCATCTGCAGCAAGTTGATGCTGCAGCTCTCTGGAGATGGTCTGAGGATTGTCCTTGACTGATCTCACCATTCTTCTTCTCTGCATTTCTGATGTTTTTCTTGGCCTGCCACTTCTGGCCTTAACAAGAACTGTACCTGTGTTCTTCCATTTCCTTACTATGTTCCTCACAGTGGAAATTGACAGGTTAAATCTCTGAGACAGCTTTTTGTATCCTTCCCCTGAACAACTATGTTGAATAATCTTTGTTTTCAGATCATTTGACAGTTGTTTTGAGGAGCCCATGATGCCACTCTTCAGAGGAGATTCAAACAGGAGAACAACTTGCAAGTAGCCACTTTAAGTAGCTTTTCTCATGATTGCATACACCTGGCTATGAAGTTCAAAGCTCAATGAGGTTACAAAACCAAAAAAAGTGCTTTAGTAAGTCAGTAAAAAGTAGGTAGGAGTATTTAAAACAAGAAAATGATAAGGGTGCACATACTTATGCACCTGTCAACTTTTGTTTGAATGCAGATTGCACATTTTCTGTTAGTACAGTAAACCTCATTTCAAGGCAGAAACATTACTGTGTCCAACAGTTATTAGATATATGAAACTGAAATAGCTGTTGCAAAAAAAACAATTTTTATAAAACATTAAGCTTAAGATTAATAGGGGTGCCCAAACTTTTTCATATGACTGTATGGGGGCAGGATGGAGTGATATGGGGGACAGGATGAGAGGACATATATGGGGCGGGATGGAGACATATGGGGGCAAAGATGAGAGGACATATATGGATGCAGGATGGAGACATATGGGGGCAAGGATGAAAGGACATACATGGGGTTGGGATGGAGCCATATTGGGGGCAAGGATGAAAGTACATATATGGGGTTGGGATGGAGCCAATGGGGGAAAGGAAGAGAGGACATATATGGGGGCAGGATGAAGACTTATGGGGGGCAAGGATGAGAGGACATATACAATGGGGTAAATAAGTATTTGATCCCTTGCTGATTTTGTAAGTTTGCCCAGAGTCAAAGACATGAATAGTCTATAATTTTAAGTGTGGGTTAATTTTAACATTAGAATATCAAAAATAAAATCCAGAAAATCACATTGCATAAATTATATACATTTATTTGCATTTTGAAGTGAGAAAGTATTTGATCCCCTACCAACCATTAAGAGTTCTAGCTTCTACAGACCAGTTTGATGCTCCTAATCAACTCAGTACCTGCATTAACCCCGCTTTGAGGTGGGCTCCGACGGTGAGCCCACCTCAAAGCCGCGACATGTCAGCTGTTTTGTACAGCTGACATGTGCGCGCAATGAGCGCGAGCGGAATCGCGATCCGCCCACGCCCATTAACTAGTTAGATGCCGCTGTCAAACGCTGACAGCGGCATTTAACTAGCGCTCCCGGCCGCGCTCGCACCGCTGACCCCCGTCACATGATCGGGGGTCATCGGTGCATTTCCATAACAACCAGAGGTCTCCTTGAGACCTCTGTGGTTGTTGATGGCCAATTGCTTTGAGCACCACCCTGTGGTCGGCATTCAAAACAACCCTGCATTTCTGCTACATAGAGGTGATCTGTGCTTCACCTCTATGTAGCAGAGGCGATTGTGTAGTGCATGCTTCTAGCCTCCTATGGAGGCTATTGAAGCATGCCAAAATTAAAAAAAAAAAAAAGTGTTTAAAAACATAAAAAAAAATATATATATATATATATATATATATATAAAAGTTCAAATCACCCCCCTTTCGCCCCAATCAAAATAAAACAATTGAAAAAAAAATCAAACCTACACATATTTGGTATCGCTGCTTTCAGAATCGCCCGATCTATCAATAAAAAGAAAGGATTAACCTGATTGCTAAATGGCGTAGCGGTAAAAAAAATAAAACCGCCAAAATTACGTTTTTTTGGTCGCCGCGACATTGCATTAACATGTAATAACGGGCGATCAAAAGAACGTATCTGTACCAAAATGGTATCATTAAAAACGCCAGCTCTGCATGCAAAAAATGAGCCCTCACCCGACCCCAGATCACGTAAAAAAATTTTTTTAGCGAACTTTGGAATTTTTTTTTACCACTTAGATAAAAGAGAACCTAGACATGTTTGGTGTCTATGAACTCGTAATGACCTGGAGAATCATAATGGCAGCTCAGTTTTAGCATTTGGTGAACCTAGCAAAAAAAGCCAAACAAAAAACAAGTGTGAGATTGCACTTTTTTTTGCAATTTCATCGCACTTGGAATTTTTTTCCCGTTTTCTGTTACACGGCATGGTAAAACCAATGGTATCGTTCAAAAGTACATCTCGTCCCACACAAAAATAAGCCCTCACATGGCCATATTGACAGAAAAATAAAAATGTTATGGCTCTGGGAAGGAGGGGAGCGAAAAATGAAAACAGCTCCGGGGGTGAAGGGGAAGACCGCTGTCTTACACAGTCACTTTTATAAAAGACTCCTGTCCACAGACTCAATCAGTCAGACTCTAACCTCAACAACATGGGCAAGACCAAAGAGCTTTAATAAGGATGTCAGGGACAAGATCATAGACCTGCACAAAGCTGTAATGGGCTGCAAAACCATAAGTGAGATACTGGGTGAGAAGGAGACAACTGTTGGTGCACTAGTAAGAAAATGAAATTAATACAAAATGACTGTCAATCGACCTCGATCTGAGGCACCGTGCAAAATCTTACCTCGTGGGGTATCCTTGATCATGAGGAAGGTGAGAGATCAACCTTAAAAGTACAGGGGGGAACTTTTCAATGATCTCAAGCCAGCTGGGACCACAGTCACCAAGAAAACCATTGCTAACACATTATGCAGTAAAGGTTTAAAATCCTGCAGTGCCCGCAAGGTCCCCCTGCTCAAGAAGGCACATGTGCAGGCCCGTCTAAAGTTTGCCAATGATCATCTGGATGATTCTGTGAGTGATTGGGAGAAGGTACTGTGGTCAGATGAGACAAAAATTGATCTCTTTAGCATTAATTCAATACGGCGTGTTTGCAGGAAGAGAAATGCTGCCTATGACCCAAAGAACACTGTCGCCACTGTCAAGCATGGAGGTGAAAACACTATGTTTTGGGGGTGTTTTATTGCTAAGGGCACAGGACTACTTCATCGCATCAATGGGGAGAATGGATGGAGCCAAGAACCGTAAAATCCTGAGTGACAACCTCCTTCCCTCCAAGAGGACATTAAAAATGGGTCGTGTCTGGGTCTTCCATCAGACAATAACCCAAAACATACAGCCAAGGCAACAAAGGAGTGGCTCAAAAAGAGGCACATAAAAGATTATGGAGTGGACTAGTCAGTCTCCAGACTTTAATCTGGCAGAAAACTTATGGAGGGAGTTGAAGGTCCAAGTTGCCAAGCGAGAGCCTGAAAATCTTAATTATTTAGAGATGATCCGCAAAAAGGAGTGAAACAAAATTTCTCCTAACATGTGCGCAAACCTCATCAACTACAAAAAATGTCTGACTACTGTGCTTGCAACAATGGTTTTGCCACCAAGTATTAGGTCTTGTTTGCCAGAGGGATCAAATGCTTATTTCTCACTGCAAAATGCAAATTAATTTACAGTGGGTACGGAAAGTTTTCAGACCCCTTTAAATTTTTCACTCTTTGTTTCATTGCAGCCATATGGTAAATTCAAAAAAGTTCATTTTTTTCTCATTAATGTACACTCTGCACCCCATCTTGACTGAAAAAAAAAACAGAAATGTAGAAATTTTTGCAAATTTATTAAAAAAGAAAAACTAAAATATCACATGGTCATAAGTATTCAGACTCTTTGCTCAGTATTGAGTAGAAGCACCCTTTTGAGCTAGTACAGCCATGAGTCTTCTTGGGAATGATCCAACAAGTTTTTCACACTTGGATTTGGGGATCCTCTGCCATTCTTCCTTGCAGATCCTCTCCAGTTTGTCAGGTTGGATGGTGAACGTTGGTGGACAGCCATTTTCAGGTCTCTCCAGAGATGCTCAATTAGGTTAGGTCAGGGCTCTGGCTGGGCCAGTCAAGAATGGTCATGTAGAGTTGTTCTGAAGCCACTCCTTTGTTATTTTAGCTGTGTGCGTAGGGTCATTGTCTTTTTGAAAGGTGAACCTTCGACCAAGTCTGAGGTCCAGAGTAGGGTTGAGCGAAACGGGTCGTTCATTTTCATAAGTCGCCGACTTTTGGCAAAGTCGGCGTCTCATGAAACCCGATCCGATCCCAGTGTGGGTCGGCCACGTGTAACGCGAACTTGGCGCCAAAGTCGCGTTTCGAATGACGCCTTCCCCGCCATTTTTTTGAGCCAATTAATTGTGGGCAGCGTGATGACATAGGTTCCGGCTCCTGCGGCATCATAGTGCTATGTTACGTTTTCGGACGTAGTAATTTCCGGAGTCAAAAAATAACATATGCCTTGCACGGAGAGAGAGAGAGAGAGAGAGAGAGAGAGAGAGAGAGAGAGAGAGAGAGAGAGAGAATAAAAAAAATAATTTCATTGACATACATTGGGTTTCGTGTTCCGGGTCCGGAACCCGACTTTACAGTAGAATCGGCCGATTCCATACGATCCGACATCCGAGAAGGTCGGGTTTCACAAAACCCACCTCGATCCTAAAAAAGCTAAGGTCGCTCAACCCTAGTCCAGAGCACTCTGGAAGAGGTTTTCATCCCGGATATCTCTGTACTTGGCCGCATTCATGTTTCCTTCAATGGCAAACACTCATCCTGTCCCTGCAGCTGAAAAACATCCCCATAGCATGATGCTGCCGCCACCATGTTTCACTGTTGGGATTGTATTGGGCAGGTGAAGAGCAGTGCCTGTTTTTTTCCACACATACCGCTTAGAATTATAACCAAAAAGTTCTGTCTTCGTCTCATCAGACCAGAGAATCTTATTTCTCATAGTCTGGAAGTCCTTCATGTGTTTTTTTTTTTTAGCAAACTCTATGCGGGCATCCATGTCTTGCACTGAGGAGAGGCTTCCGTCGGGCAACTCTGCCATAAAGGCCAGACTGGAGCAGGGCTGCAATGATAGATGACTTTGTAGAACTTTCTCTTATCTCCTTACTGCATCTCTGGAGCTCAGCCACAGTGATCTTGGGGTTTTTCTTTACCTCCCTCACCAAGGCTCTTCTCCCAAGATTGCTCACTTTGCCTGTACGGCCATGTCCAGGCGAGACTTCTGGTGGTCCCAAACCTCTTCCATTTAAGGATTATGGAGGCTGTTATGACCCCAATGGCGAGGGTCTCAGAGGAACGTGGAAGTCTGCAGAATACAAAAATCCAGCTCATAGGGCAGTGGTAGCTGGGTTGACCATATATCTACTCCTAACGCCAACACTAGAAGTAGCCGGGGATCATTCCTACGTTGATTCTAGATGACACGCTCCAGCCGGAGAATCTAGCTACCCCTAGTAGAGGAAAACAAAAGACCTTTCTTGCCTCCAGAGAAGGGGACCCCAAAGCTGGATAGAAGCCCCCCACAAATAATAACGGTGAGGTAAGAGGAAATGACAAACACAGAAATGAACCAGGTTTAGCACAGAGAGGCCCGCTTACTGATAGCAGAATAAAGAAAGGTAACTTATATGGTCAACAAAAACCCTATCAAAATCCACACTGGAAATTCAAGAACCCCCGAACCGTCTAACGGTCCGGGGGGAGAACACCAGCCCCCTAGAGCTTCCAGCAAAGGTCAGGATATATATTTGGAACAAGCTGGACAAAAATACAAAACCAAAACAAAATAGCAAAAAGCAAAAAGCGGACTTAGCTGATATAACTGGAACCAGGATCAGTAGACAAGAGCACAGCAGACTAGCTCTGATAACTACGTTGCCAGGCATTGAACTGAAGGTCCAGGGAGCTTAAATAGCAACACCCTTAACTAACGACCCAGGTGCGGATAAAAGGAATGACAGAAAAACCAGAGTCAAAAAACTAGTAACCACTAGAGGGAGCAAAAAGTAAATTCACAACAGTACCCCCCCCTTAGTGAGGGGTCACCGAACCCTCACCACGACCACCACGGCGATCAGGATGAGCGGCATGAAAGGCACGAACTAAATCGGCCGCATGAACATCAGAGGCGACCACCCAGGAATTATCCTCCTGACCATAGCCCTTCCACTTGACCAGGTACTGAAGCCTCCGCCTGGAGAGGCGAGAATCCAAGATCTTCTCCACCACGTACTCCAACTCGCCCTCAACCAACACCGGAGCAGGAGGCTCAGCAGAAGGAACTATAGGCACAATGTACCGCCGCAACAAGGACCTATGAAATACATTGTGAATAGCAAACGACACAGGAAGATCCAGACGAAAAGATACAGGATTAAGGATTTCCAATATCTTGTAAGGCCCAATAAAACGAGGTTTAAATTTGGGAGAGGAGACCTTCATAGGAACAAAGCGGGAAGAAAGCCATACCAAATCCCCAACGCGTAGTCGGGGACCCACACCGCGGCGGCGGTTGGCAAAGCGCTGAGCCCTCTCCTGTGACAACTTCAAGTTGTCCACCACATGATTCCAGATCCGCTGCAACCTATCCACCACAGAATCCACCCCAGGACAGTCAGAAGGCTCCACATGACCCGAAGAAAAGCGAGGATGGAAACCAGAGTTGCAGAAAAAAGGCGAAACCAAGGTGGCGGAACTAGCCCGATTATTAAGGGCAAACTCAGCCAACGGCAAGAATGTCACCCAATCGTCCTGATCAGCAGAGACAAAACACCTCAAATAAGCCTCCAAAGTCTGATTGGTTCGCTCCGTCTGTCCATTAGTCTGAGGATGGAAAGCAGACGAAAACGACAAATCAATGCCCATCCTACTACAAAAGGATCGCCAGAATCTGGAAACGAACTGGGATCCTCTGTCTGACACAATATTCTCAGGGATGCCGTGCAAACGAACCACGTTCTGGAAAAACACAGGAACCAGATCGGAAGAGGAAGGCAGCTTAGGCAAAGGAACCAAATGGACCATCTTTGAGAAGCGATCACATATCACCCAGATAACGGACATGCCCTGGGATAGCGGAAGATCAGAAATGAAATCCATGGAGATATGTGTCCAAGGTCTCTTCGGGACAGGCAAGGGCAAGAGCAACCCGCTGGCACGAGAACAGCAAGGCTTAGCTCGAGCACAAGTCCCACAGGACTGCACAAATGACCGCACATCCCTTGACAAGGAAGGCCACCAAAAGGACCTGGCCACCAGATCTCTGGTGCCAAAAATTCCCGGGTGACCTGCCAACACCGAGGAATGAACCTCGGAAATGACTCTGCTGGTCCACTTATCCGGGACAAACAGTCTGTCAGGTGGACAAGACTCAGGCCTATCAGCCTGAAATCTCTGCAACACACGTCGCAGATCCGGAGAAATAGCTGACAAGATAACTCCATCTTTAAGAATACCAACAGGATCAGCGACTCCAGGAGCATCAGGCACAAAGCTCCTAGAAAGAGCATCGGCCTTCACATTCTTTGAACCTGGTAAATACGAGACAACAAAATCAAAGCGGGAGAAAAACAATGACCAGCGGGCCTGTCTCGGATTAAGGCGTTTAGCAGACTCGAGATACATCAGATTTTTGTGATCAGTCAAGACCACCACACGATGCTTAGCACCCTCGAGCCAATGACGCCACTCCTCAAATGCCCATTTCATGGCCAACAACTCCCGATTGCCCACATCATAATTTCGTTCGGCAGGCGAAAACTTCCTAGAGAAAAAGGCACAAGGTTTCATAACAGAGCAACCAGGGCCTCTCTGCGACAAAACGGCCCCTGCTCCAATCTCTGAAGCATCCACCTCAACCTGAAAGGGAAGTGAGACATCGGGCTGGCACAAAACAGGCGCCGAAGTAAACCGGCGTTTCAACTCCTGGAAAGCCTCCACGGCAGCAGGAGCCCAGTTAGCTACATCGGAGCCCTTCTTGGTCATATCCGTCAAAGGTTTCACAATGCTAGAAAAATTAGCGATAAAACGACGGTAGAAGTTAGCGAAACCCAAGAACTTCTGTAGACTCTTAACTGACGAGGGCTGAGTCCAATCAAGAATAGCTCGGACCTTGACTGGGTCCATCTCCACAGCAGAAGGGGAAAAAATGAACCCCAAAAAGGGAACCTTCTGTACACCAAAGAGACACTTTGAGCCCTTGACAAACAAAGAATTTTCACGCAAAATTTTAAAGACCAACCTGACCTGCTCCACATGCGAATCCCAATTATCAGAAAAAACCAAAATATCATCCAGATAAACAATCAAAAATTTATCCAGATACTTCCGGAAAATGTCATGCATAAAGGACTGAAAAACTGAAGGCGCATTGGAGAGCCCAAAAGGCATCACCAAGTACTCAAAATGACCTTCGGGCGTATTGAATGCGGTTTTCCATTCATCACCTTGCTTAATGCGCACAAGGTTGTACGCACCACGAAGATCTATCTTGGTGAACCACTTGGCACCTTTAATTCGGGCAAACAAGTCAGACAACAGCGGTAAAGGATACTGAAATTTGACAGTGATCTTATTTAAAAGCCGATAATCAATACAAGGTCTCAAAGATCCGTCCTTTTTTGCCACAAAAAAGAATCCCGCACCAAGAGGGGAAGAAGACGGACGAATATGTCCTTTCTCTAGAGACTCCTTGATATATGAACGCATAGCGGTATGTTCAGGTACCGACAGATTAAACAGTCTTCCCTTAGGAAATTTACTGCCTGGGATCAAATCTATAGCACAGTCACAGTCCCTATGAGGAGGCAGTGCACTGGACTCAGACTCACTGAAGACATCCTGATAATCAGACAAATACTCCGGAACTTCCGAAGGCGTAGAAGAAGCAATAGACACAGGCAGGGAATCCCCATGAATACCACGACAGCCCCAACTTGAGACTGACATAGCCTTCCAGTCCAGGACTGGATTATGGGTCTGTAACCATGGCAGCCCTAAAACAACCAAATCATGCATTTTATGTAAAACCAGGAAACGTATCACCTCGCGGTGTTCAGGAGTCATGCACATGATAACCTGTGTCCAATACTGCGGTTTATTTGCTGCCAATGGCGTAGCATCAATACCCCTAAGAGGAATAGGATTTTCTAATGGTTCAAGAGTAAAACCACAGTGCTTAGCAAATGACAGATCCATAAGACTCAGGGCAGCACCTGAATCTACAAACGCCATGACAGGAAAAGACGACAGTGAGCAAATCAAAGTTACAGACAGAATAAATTTAGGTTGCAAATTACCAACGGTGACAGGACTAACAACCTTAGCTATACGTTTAGAGCATGCTGAGATAATATGTGTAGAATCACCACAGTAGTAGCACAAGCCATTCCGGCGTCTATGAATTTTCCGCTCATTTCTAGTCAGGATTCTATCACATTGCATTAAATCAGGTGTCTGTTCAGACAACACCATGAGGGAATTTGCGATTTTTCTATCACATTGCACCGAATTAGGTGTCTGTTCAGACAACACCATGAGGGAATTTGCGGTTTTGCGCTCCCGCAACCGCCGGTCAATTTGAATAGCCAGTGCCATAGTATCATTCAGACCTGTGGGAATGGGAAAACCCACCATAACATTCTTAATGGCTTCAGAAAGGCCATTTCTAAAATTAGCGGCCAGTGCACACTCGTTCCAATGTGTCAGCACGGACCATTTCCGAAATTTTTGGCAGTACACTTCAGCCTCGTCCTGCCCCTGAGACATAGCCAGCAAGGCCTTTTCTGCCTGAATCTCAAGATTGGGTTCCTCATAAAGTAAACCGAGCGCCAGAAAAAACGCATTAATATCAGCCAATGCCGGATCTCCTGGCGCCAGCGAAAAAGCCCAATCCTGAGGGTCGCCCCGTAAGAACGAAATAACAATTTTTACTTGCTGAGCAGAGTCTCCAGATGAACAGGGTCTCAGGGACAAAAACAATTTACAATTATTCACAAAATTCCTAAACTTAAACCTGTCTCCGGAAAACAGTTCAGGAATCGGTATTTTAGGTTCTGACCTAGGATTACTGATAACATAGTCTTGTATGCCCTGCACACGAGTAGCCAGCTGGTCCACACTTGTAATCAAGGTCTGGACATTCATGTCTGCAGCAAGCATAGCCACTCTGAGGTAAAGGGGAAGAAGAAAAAAAAAAAACCTCAGAATCTTCTTTCTTATAATCCCTCTTCTGCAATGCATTAAACATTTAATACTGGCCTGGCAAACTGTTATGACCCCAATGGCGAGGGTCTCAGAGGAACGTGGAAGTCTGCAGAATACAAAAATCCAGCTCATAGGGCAGTGGTAGCTGGGTTGACCATATATCTACTCCTAACGCCAACACTAGAAGTAGCCGGGGATCATTCCTACGTTGATTCTAGATGACACGCTCCAGCCGGAGAATCTAGCTACCCCTAGTAGAGGAAAACAAAAGACCTTTCTTGCCTCCAGAGAAGGGGACCCCAAAGCTGGATAGAAGCCCCCCACAAATAATAACGGTGAGGTAAGAGGAAATGACAAACACAGAAATGAACCAGGTTTAGCACAGAGAGGCCCGCTTACTGATAGCAGAATAAAGAAAGGTAACTTATATGGTCAACAAAAACCCTATCAAAATCCACACTGGAAATTCAAGAACCCCCGAACCGTCTAACGGTCCGGGGGGAGAACACCAGCCCCCTAGAGCTTCCAGCAAAGGTCAGGATATATATTTGGAACAAGCTGGACAAAAATACAAAACCAAAACAAAATAGCAAAAAGCAAAAAGCAGACTTAGCTGATATAACTGGAACCAGGATCAGTAGACAAGAGCACAGCAGACTAGCTCTGATAACTACGTTGCCAGGCATTGAACTGAAGGTCCAGGGAGCTTAAATAGCAACACCCTTAACTAACGACCCAGGTGCGGATAAAAGGAATGACAGAAAAACCAGAGTCAAAAAACTAGTAACCACTAGAGGGAGCAAAAAGTAAATTCACAACAGGAGGCCACTGTGCTCTTTGGAACCTTGAGTATTGCAGAGATTCTTTTGTAACCTTGGTCAGATCTGTGCCTTGCCACAATTCTATCTCTGAGCTCCTTGGTCAGTTACTTTGACCTCTTGATTCTCCTTTCGTTTGACATGCACTGTGAGCTCTTATACAGACAGGTGTGTGCATTTCCAAATCAAGTCCTATCAGTTTAATTAAACACAGCTGGACTCAAATGAAGAAGTAGAACCATCTCAAGGAGGATCACAAGGAAATGGACAGCATGTGACTGAAGCTACTTTCACACTAGCGTCGGTACGGGGCCGTTGCCATGCGTCGGCCCGATGTACCGGACGCATGCTGTGAAATAAAAGCACAACGGGCTAAGCGGATGCAGTTTTTCAACGCATCCGCTGCCCCATTGTAATGTCCGGGGAGGAGGGGGCAGAGTTCCGTCCGCGCATGCGCGGTCGGAAATGGCGGACATGACGCACAAAAAAAAGTTACATGTAACTTTTTTTGTGCCGACGGTCCGCCAAAACACGACGCATCCGTCGCACGACGGATGCGACGTGTGGCCATATGTCGCTAATGCAAGTTTATGGAGAAAAAACGCATCCTGCGGGCAACTTTCCAGGATGTGTTTTTTCTCCAAAACGACGCATTGCGACGTACAGCAAGCGACGCTAGTGTGAAAGTAGCCACAGGCTGCTTTCACACATCAAGTTTTTTGCAGTCAGGCACAATCCGTCGAATGTTGAAAAAAACAGATCCGTTGCAGATTGTGAAAAACTGATGCGACGGATCAGTTTTTTTGACGGCTCCGACTAGCTGATCCAGCTAATTGGATCCCAAACAAATTGGAGCATGCTCAGTTAAAAAAAAAAACGGAATCCGCCATTAGGTTCCATTGTAGCATACCGCTGTTCGTTTTTTCGACGGACACAAAAAACGTTACTATGTCCGTTTTTTCCGGCCGCCGGAAAACCAATTTTCGATGGATCCGGCAAAAAATGGATGAAACGTGAGACCATCCGTTGCAATCCATTGCTAATACCAGTCTATGAGAAAAAAAATGGATCCGGTGGCAACTTTTGCCGGATCGGTTTTTTTTTCAGAATTCGCCTGATTGTGGCTGACGGCAAAAAACTGATGTGTGAAAGCAGCCTTAAATATGAGTGCCTGATCAAAGGGTCTGAATACTTATAACCATTTGATATTTCAGTTTTTCTTTTTTAATAAATATGCAAAAATTTCTACATTTCTGCTTTTTTTTCAGTCAAGATGGGGTACATTAATAAGAAAAAAAATGTACTTTTTGAATTTACCAAATGGCTGCTATGAAACAAAAGTGAAAAATTTAAAGGGGTCTCAATGATTTCTGTACCCACTGTAAATAATTTATACAATGTGATTTTTTGGATTTTATTTTTGTTATTCTATCTCTCAATGTTAAAATTAACCTACCTTTAAAATTATAAACTGTTCATGTCTTTGTCAGTGGGCAAACCTACAAAATCAGCAAGGGATCAAATACTTATTTCCCCCACTGTATGGGGGCAGGATGGAGACATATGGGATGTCAGTATGAAGACATATGAGGAGCCAGGATGAGAGGACATATGAGGGGGCAGGATGGAGACATATGGGGGGCAGGATGGAGACATATAGAGGGCAGGATGAGAGGGCATATATTGAGGTGGGTTGGAGACATATGAAGGGGCAGGGTGGAGACCTATGAAGGGGCAGGGTGGAGACCTATGATGGGGAGGATGGAAACATAGGGGGCAGGATGAGAGGGCATATATGGAGGCAGGATGGAGACATGGGGGGACAGGATGAGAGGACAAGAATGGGGCAGGATGGAGACCTATGAGGGGGAGGATGGAGACATAGGGGGCAGGTATGAGACATAGAGGGGGGTAGGATAAGAGGACATAAATGGGGGCAGGATGGAAACATATGGGGGACAGTATGAGAGGACATATATGGAAGCAGGATAAGAGGACAGATATGTCCTCTCATCCAGCCCCCATTTATATCCTCTAAGGCTTGTTTTACACTTGCTGTTTTTCAGGTTCTCAATACTATAGCAAAAAGTATTGGGAAAAAAACGGCGATCCCCAAAACCGGAAGTCACGGCGCACCACAAAAACAACCTTCCGTTGTTTTTGAGGCCCCACTGATTTACAAAGGGGGCCGTGTCCATAAGCCGTGATGGGAGGACATATGGGAGCAGGATGTAGACATATGGGGGCCAGGAATTATACAAATGGGGGCCAGGATGGTGGACATTATTATTGTAGGGGCTAATTAAGGGATATTATTACTGTTGTGATATATTTTATTTTTGAGGATACTGTTTTCGGTGGGAGGTCCTGTTACTTTGCAAGGCGACACTCGTTTTTTTTAATTTATCTGGCATAGTGTAGAAGTTGGGGAACAATTGGGGAATGTGCTTTAGATAACTGTGTTATTTTATGCAGACAAGCACTGGCTCTGAGAATTGATGGTGGTCTGCACTGGATAAAGAAGAAAAACAAAATGAATGTCTTCAACTGGAGACGTAATCGGTGAGTCAGTGTGTTATCAGTATACTTACACTATACACTGACAGAATATACAGAGCTCCTGTGTATAATGTCACTGGTGATCACTGTGTTACCTGTACACTGACACTATATACAGAGCTCCTGTGTATAATGTAATACCTGTAAACTTACACAATACATTGTATACTATGTACAGAGGTCCTATGTATAATGGCACCTATGATAATATTAGTATTGTGGGTTTTTTTTGTTTTTCTTTATTAATGATCAGTATTGTAGTATTCAGTCACTATGTGGTGGTAATATGTGGTCAGGTCATGGCGTGACAGTATTTATTCCTTGCATGTGGTATTATTCGGTCACTATGTGGTGGTAATATGTAGTCCAGCCATGGTGTGACAATATTTGTCCATGTATGTGGAATTATTTGGTCACTTTGGGGTGGTAATGTGTGGTCTGGCCATGATGTGACTGTATTTGCCCTATTTCTATGTAGTATTTTTGGTCATTTTAAAAAATGTATGTGACACATTTTGTTAAAAAAAAAAAGTATTGGATTTTTTAAGAAATGTTTAATAGGCTTGAGTAGAGTAGGGTACTACCAAAACAGTATATCTTTTTGTGGTGGCGGCTTAAAAAATCTTTTGGTCAAAACAAAAGCTGATGGCTATGTACAGTATTTGATCTGGTGTTCGATGGGAACGGTAAATGTGTGATTGGTGAGGACGTGCTGCAGAAGTGGAGTTTTTCCGAGAGTGGGAAGTGGGACTGTGGAAGGTTTGTGGGTTGGAGGCGGAGCTGGAGTGGGGCCTGGGCGGAGTCTCAAGGGGGCATGAAAATTTTCCAGTATGTGGCACTGAAATTCCTAGTGACAGCACTGGTCTCATCAGCGGTCCAGTTGGAAGTCACATCAACATTCCTATCACTGACTGATAGCTATATCTGTATACACACTTATACATAGAAACGTTGTGGGTTGAAATGTAACCCGATTGACAGAGCAATTTATGGCTCGGCAACCTGTGTCATGGCCAAAATGGCAGTGTAGCCCCAGTCTAAAATCTCAAAGTATGTAATTGACGTCAAGAACTTTAAGTACAACTTTTAATCTGCTACATGTTTAAAGAGAATCTGTCACCATGAAGATGTAGTCCAATATACAGGCAGCATGTTATAGAGCAAGAGGAGCTGATTAGATTGATATATAGTTTTATTAGAAAATATTCAACCCAAATATATAACCTGTGTTTTCATCATTTAATCCTCTGCTGTTCCTGGAATTTTGGGTAAAGTTGGCAGTCCTACCAATGGTCCTGTGTCCTATCAGTGGTCCAGTGGGCGTCCCATCAGTGATTGGCAACTTTCTTTATATAAGACCCTGGACCCCAAATACCCAAAAGAGTAGAGGTTTAAAATTATTAAAATACAGGTTATACGGAATACTTTCTTACAAAGCTATATATCAGTTCACTCCGCACCCTCTGCTCTATAACATTGCTGCCTGCAGATTGTACTGCAATTTCATGGTGACAGGTTCTCTTTAACCCCTTAATGACCGCCGATACGCCTTTTAACTGCAGCAGTTAAGGGTACTTAAACCACAGCGCCGCTTTTTAACGGCGCTGAGGATTAAGTGTATAGCACCCTCCACAGGGCCGCTATCAGGGCATTACTGCCCTGACTGGCGTATGGGGCCCGGTGGGCAGAGGGGGCCCGCATCGGGCCCCGTCTCTTCTGCTCACCGGGCCCCTACCGGCAGGCTAAGCTGGGCCCTTAGCAGCGCTGCAGCAGTTTAACTCTATTGACGTGCGAGCCTGCGCCCGCACGTCAATAGTTAACGTCAGCCGCAGCGCGCACGTTGCCGGCGTCTGACGTCATTGTCAGTCGCCGGTGAGTGCGCGCTTCAGATGCGTGAAGGGAGCTTCGCCGCAGGAGACGGCCAGGTAAGAAGAACTTTTTTCTTTTTTTTTATTGTGAGGGGCAATCCGGGGGGCCCGGGACAGACTGTGAGACCCGGGGGGCGGAATGCTGGACACGGGCAGAATGCTGTACATGGGGACAGAATGCTGGACACGGGGGGCAGAATGCTGGACACGGGGGGCAGAATGCTGGACAATGGGGGCAGAATGCTGGACACGGGGGGCAGACAGACACGGGGGGAATGCTGGACACGGGGGGCAGAATGCTTGACACGGGGGGCGGAATGCTGGACACGGGGGGCGGAATGCTGGACACGGGGGGCGGAATGCTGGACACGGGGGGGGGCAGAATGCTGGACACGGGGGGGGGCAGAATGCTGGACACGGGGGGCAGAATGCTGGACACGGGGGGCAGAATGCTGGACACGGGGGGCAGAATGCTGGACACGGGGGGCAGAATGCTGGACACGGGGGGCAGAATGCTGGACACGGGGGGCAGAATGCTGGACACGGGGGGCAGAATGCTGGACACGGGGGGCAGAATGCTGGACACGGGGGGCAGAGTGCTGGACACAGGGGGCAGAGTGCTGGACACAGGGGGCAGAATGCTGGAGACGGGGCAGAATGCTGGACACGGGGGGCAGAATGCTGAACACAGGGGGCAGAATGCTGGACACGGGGGGCAGAATGCTGGACACGGGGGCAGAATGCTGGACACGGGGGGCAGAATGCTGGACACCGGGGGCAGAATGCTGGACACCGGGGGCAGAATGCTGGACACCGGGGGCAGAATGCTGGACACGGGGGACAAAATGCTGGAAAGGGGGCAGAATGCTGGACAAGGGGGCAGAATGCTGGACATGGGGGCAGAATGCTGGACATGGGGGCAGAATGCTGGACATGGGGGCAGAATGCTGGACATGGGGGCAGAATGCTGGGCATGGGGCAGAATGCGAGACACTTGGCAGAATGGAGATACAGGGCATGATTGGAGACACGGGGCAGGATGAAAGACATGGGGGCATGACTCGAGTCACTGGGGGCATGACTGGAGACAGATGGAGCAGAATGGAGACACAGGGGGCATGATTGCAGACATGGGGCATGATTGGAGACATAGGGGGCAGAATGGTGATAGGGGCATGATTGGAGACACTGGGGGCAGGATTGGCGACAGATGGGGCAGGGTTGGAGGCAGATCGTGCAGGATCATGGGGCAGGATGGATATGATGGAGACAGATGGGGCAGAATGGGGAGAGCATATGGGGCAAAATGGATACTCATGAGGGCAGGATTGGAGAACATATGGCTGAAGCCAGGAATGAGACACACGGGGGCTAGGACGGGGAATATTATTACCATAGGGGCTAATTAAGGAATATTATTACTGCAGTGCTGTATTTATTTTATTTTTTGAGTATTCTGTTTTAAAGGGAACCTGTCACCCCCCCTCATGCGTTTGTAACTAAAAGAGCCACCTTGTTCAGCACTAATGCTGCATTCTGACAAGGTGGCTCTTTTAGTTATGCTCCCTGCACACGCTGAAATAAATGCTTATAAAATGTGCCCCCTCATACCGTGAAATCATCCCAGGGTGGATCTTTCCCCCCTAATCAGACACAGCACAGCCATCGCTCCGGGTCTGTGCGCGCCACCTCTTCTTGCTTCATTAGCGTTCCCGGCGCCTGCGCTGTATTTTTTCTGGGCATGCGCAGTTGCGCTGCCCTTTGAATTTACAGCCCAGGTGCCAAGGACGCTAATGAAGCAAGAGGAGGCGGCGCCCGGCGCGCACAGGCCCGTAGTGACGGCTGTGCTGCGTCTGATTAGGGGGGAAAGACCCACCCCGGGACGATTTCACGGTATGAGGGAGCACATTTTATAAGCGTTAATTTCAGCATGTGCAGGGAGCATAATTAAAAGAGCCACCTTGTCAGAATGCAGCATTAGTGCTGCACAAGGTGGCTCTATTAGTTAAAAACGCCTGAGGCGGGTGACAGGTTCCCTTTAAATGGGGGGGCAGTCCTGTTACTGTGTAGAGTGATACTATGTCGCCTTTTTTTCTTCATGTGGTGTAATGTAGAAGTTGGGAAAAATTACGTAATGTTTTCTGCAAGCGGAGCTCGAGATAACTGTGTTATTCCCTGCAGAGATGAGCCCTCGCTGGAAGAAGTGACGGCGGTCTGTGCTGGATGAAAGATGAAAACAAAGATGAAGGACTTTACCTAGAGAAGTCACTGGTGAGTCATTGTGCTACCTGTACACTGACACTATACACTGTACACTATATACAGAGGTCCTGTGTATAATGTCACCAGTGATCACTGTATTACCTATACATTATATACAGCGGTCCTGTGTATAATATCACCAGTGATCACTGTATTACCTGTACACAGACACTGCATACTAAGTACAGATGTCCTGTGTATAATGGCACTAATGATGATAGTATTGTGTTTTTGTTTTTATTACTGATCAGTATTGTAGTATTCAGTCACTGTGTGGTGGTGATATGTGGTCTGGTCATGATGCGGTGGTATTTGTTCCTTGTATGTGATATTATTCGGTCACTGGTGGTAATATGTGGTCCGGTCATGGTGCTGTGGTATTTGTTCCTTGTATGTGATATTATTCGGTCACTGGTGGTAATATGTGGTCTGGTCATGGTGCGGTGGTATTGTTCCTTGTATGTGATATTATTCGGTCACTGGTGGTAATATGTGGTCTGGTCATGGTGTTATGGTATTTGTTCCTTGTATGTGATATTATTCGGTCACTGGTGGTAATATGTGGTCTGGTCATGGTGTTGTGGTATTTGTTCCTTGCATGTGATATTATTCGGTCACTGGTGGTAATATTGGTCAATTAAAAAATGTAAAAATAAATAAAAAATATACCTAAATTGTAATGCATATTTTAACAAATATTTAATAGGTTACAGTAGAGTAGGGCCCAGCCAAAAGTGTCTACCGTGTTATGGTGGCGGCTTAAAAAAATCTTTTGGCCAAAACAAAAGCTGCTGGCTATATGTGTGATCTGGTGATGGGAACTGTTAATGTGTGATAGGTGAGAAGTGGAGTTTTTCCAAGAGAGAGCGGTGGGACTGTGGACAGTTCGAGGGGTGGAGCCTGGGTGGAGTCTCACGGGGGCCAGTATAGGGCCCCGAAATTTCTAGTGGCAGCCCTGACTGCCCCCAGTGTCGGAATTTCTCCGGGGTGAAGTCCCCCGGACCGCCGGCATCTTCTTCCAGGAGAAAATGGGGGGTGAATGCGCAGTGCACCTGCCAAGATCTGCCGGCTGACAAACCGGCAACAATAGGAAATTTTTCCTATTGGTCCACTTTGATCACTGTGATAGGGTCTATCACACTGATCAAAATAAAAAAAAATAGTAAACAGAACCCTCTTTATCACCTCCTTAGTTAGGGAAAAATAATAAAATAAAAATATTTCCATTTTTCCATTAGGGTTAGAGTTGGGCTAAAGTGAGTTGGGGTAATGTTAGGGTTAGGGTTGGGATTAGGGGTGTGTTAGGGTTAGGTTTGTGGGTAGGGTTGGGATTAGGGTTAGGGGCGTGTTGGGTTAGGTTTGTGGTTAGGGCTGGGATTAGGGTTAGGGGTGTGTTGGGGTTAGGGTTGTGTTTAGGGTTGGGATTAGGGTTAGGGGTGTGTTGGGGTTAGGGTTGGAGTTAGAAGTTGGTGGTTCCACTCTTTAGGTAGATCAGGGGTCTTCAAACGTGACATAGCACCACCATTGATTTCAGCCAATTTTGCGTTCAAAAAGTCAACGGTGCTCCCTCCCTTCTGAGTCCTGCCGTGCTCCCAAACAGTGGCTTTTCCCCACATGGGTATCAGCGTACTCAGGAGCAATTAAATAACAAATTTTGAGATCCATTTTCTCCTGATATCCTTGTGAAAATTAAAAAAAAAATGGTTCCAAAGTAAATTTTTGGTGAAAAAGTAAAATGTTCATTTTTTCCTTCTACGTTACTTTAGTTCTCGTGAAGCACCTGAAGGGTTAATAAACTTCTTGAATGCGGTTTTGCGCACCTTGAGGGGTGCAGTTTTTAGAATGGTGTCACTTTTGGGTATTTTCTGTTATACTAACCCCCCAAAGTCACTTCAAATGTGAGGTGGTCCCTAAAAATGGTTTTGTAAATCTTGTTAGAAAAATTAGAAATTGCTGGTCAACTTTTAACCCTTATAACTTCCTAACAAAAAAAAGTAGTTTCCAAAATTGTGCTGATCTAAAGTAGACATGTGGGAAATTTTATTAATTAAGTATTTTGTGAGACACCACTCTCTTATTTAAGGGCTTAAAAATAAAAAGTATGAAAATTGCTAAATTTTCGCCATATTTCCATTTTTTTCATAAATAAATGCAAGTCATATCGAGAAATTTTATCACTAACATGAAGTACAATATGTCACGAAAAACCAGTCTCAGAATCAGTGGGATCCGTTGGAGTGTTCCAGAGTTATAACCACATAAAGTGACAGTGGTCAGAATTGTAAAAATTGGCCTGATCATTAAGCAGAAAATTGGCTCTGTCACTAAGGGGGTAAAGTAAAATTTTAAATTTAAGGAATGAATTCCATAATGTGTATACCTTACATTGCCCCTTAAAAATGGAGAGATGTATAAATTTAGAGAGATAGATTAGATTAGCTGATTAGTTTAAACTGATGGACAGTTAGATTAGGTAGATAGTTTAGGTAGTTTAACCCATTTCTGACATTAGACGTACTATCCTGTCGAGGTGGGGTGGGCCCGTATGACCACCGACGGGATAGTACGTCATATGCGATCGGCCGCACTCACGGGGGGAGCGCGGCCGAGTGTCAGCTGACTATCGCAGCTGACATCCGGGACTATGCGCCAGGAGTGGTCACGGACCGCCCCCGGCACATTAACCCCCAGCACACTGCGATCAAACATGATCGCAGTGTTCTGGTGGTATAGGGAAGCATCGCGCAGGGAGGGGGCTCCCTGCATGCTTCCCTGAGACCCCCGGAGCAACGCGATGTGATCACGTTGCTCTGAGGGTCTCTTACCTCCTCCTCCCTGCAGCAGGCCCGGATCCAAAATGGCCACTGCATCCGAGTCCTGCAGGGAGGTGGCTTCACAGCGCCTGCTCAGAGAAGGCGCCTGGAGCTGTGCACTGTGTCACATCGCCGATCTGACACAGTGCACAGCAAAGTGTCAGATCAGCGATCTTACACTATAACATGATGCCCCCCCGGGGCAATGTTATAGTGTAAAAAAAATAAAACAATATTCACATGTGTAAAAAAAAATAAAAAAAATTCGCCCCCCCCCCCCCAAAAAAAAATTATATATATTGTTCCTATATATACCGTACATTTCTTTATCTAAATTAAAAAAAAACAATAAAAGTACACATATTTAGTATCGCCCCCGTCCGTAACAGCCCGGCCTATAAAACTGTCCCACTAGTTAACCCCTTCAGTGAACACCGTAAAAAAAAAAAAAAAAAAAAAAGAGGCAAAAAACAACGCTTTATTATCTTACTGCCAAACAAAAAGTGGTATAACACGCGATCAAAAAGACGGATATAAATAACCATGGTACCGCTGAAAACGTCATCTTGTCCTGCAAAAAACGAGCTGCCATACAGCGTCATCAAAGAAAAAATAAAAAAGTTATAGTCCTCAGAATACAGCGATGCAAAAATAATTATTTTTTCTATAAAATAGTTTTTATCGTATAAAAGCGCCAAAACATAAAAAAATTATATAAATGAGGTATCGCTGTAATCGTACTGACCCGACGAATAAAACTGCTTTATCCATTTTACCAAACGCGGAACGGTATAAACGCCTCCCCCCAAAGAAATTCATGAATAGCTGGTTTTTGGTCATTCTGCCTCACAAAAATCAAAATAAAAAGCGATCAAAAATGTCACATGTCCGAAAATGTTACCAATAAAAACGTCAACTCGTCCCGCAAAAAACAAGACCTCACATGACTCTGTGGACCAAAATATGGAAAAATTATAGCTTTCAAAATGTGGTAACGCAAAAAATATTTTTTGCAATAAAAAGCGTCTTTCAGTGTGTGATGGCTGCCAATCATAAAACTCCGCTAAAAACCTGCTATAAAAGTAAATCAAACCCCCCTTCATCACCCCCTTAGTTAGAGAAAAATTAAAAAATTAAAAAAATGTATTTATTTCCATTTTCCCATTAGGGTTAGGGTTAGGGTTAAGGCTAGGGTTAAGGCTACAGTAAGGGTTGGAGTTAAAGTTAGGGTTAGGGATGGGGCTAAAGTTAGGGGTTAGGATTACATTTACGGTTGGGAATAGGGTTGGGATTAGGGTTAGGGGTGTGTCAGGGTTAGGGGTGTGTCAGTGTTAGGGGTGTGGTTAGGGTTACCGTTGGGATTAGGGTTAGGGATGTGTTTGGATTAGGGTTTCAGTTATAATTGGGGGGTTTCCACTGTTTAGGCACATCAGGGGCTCTCCAAACGCAACATGGTGTCCGATCTCAATTCCAGCCAATTCTGCGTTGAAAAAGTAAAACAGTGCTCCTTCCCTTCCGAGCTCTCCCGTGCGCCCAAACAGGGGTTTACCCCAACATATGGGGTATCAGCGTACTCAGGACACATTGGACAACTTTTGGGGTCCAATTTCAACTGTTACACTTGGAAAAATACAAAACTGGGGGCTAAAAAATAATTTTTGAGGAAAAATGATTTTTTATTTTCACGGCTCTGCGTTATAAACTGTAGTGAAACACTTGGGGGTTCAAAGCTCTCACAACACATCTAGATGAGTTCCTTAGGGGGTTTACTTTCCAAAATGGTGTCACTTGTGGGGGGTTTCAATGATTAGGCACATCAGTGGCTCTCCAAACGCAACATGGCGTCCCATCTCAATTCCTGTCAATTTTGCATTGAAAAGTCAAACGGCACTCCTTCCCTTCCGAGCTCTCCCATGCGTCCAAACAGTGGTTTACCCGCACATATGGGACATCAGCGTACTCAGGACAAATTGTACAACAACTTTTGGGGTCCATATTCTCCTGTTACCCTTGGTAAAATAAAACAAATTGGAGCTGAATTAAATTTTTTGTGAAAAAAAGTTAAATGTTCATTTTTATTTAAACAGTCCAAAAATTCACCTGAAACACCTGAAGGGTTAATAAACTTCTTGAATGTGGTTTTGAGCACCTTGAGGGGTGCAGTTTTTTGAATTGTGTCACACTTGGTTATTTTCTATCATATAGACCCCTCAAAATGACTTCAAATGAGATGTGGTCCCTAAAAAAAAATGGTGGTGTAAAAATGAGAAATTGCTGGTCAACTTTTAACCCTTATAACTCCCTAACCAAAAAAAATTTTGGTTCCAAAATTGTGCTGATGTAAAGTAGACATGTGGGAAATGTTACTTATTAAGTATTTTGTGTGAAATATCTCTGTGATTTAAGGGCATAAAAATTAAAAGTTGGAAAATAGCGAATTTTCAAAATTTTCGCCAAATTTCCGTTTTTTCCCCACAAATAAATGCAGGTAATATCAAAGAAATTTTACCACTATCATGAAGTACAATATGTCATGAGAAAACAATGTCAGAATCACTGTGATCCGTTGAAGCGTTCCAGAGTTATAACCTCAAAGGGACAGTGGTCAGAATTGTAAAAATTGGGCTGGTCATTAACGTGCAAACCACACTTGGGGGTAAAGGGGTTAAAAAAAAAGATTATGTAGATAGATAGATGATAGATTAGATTAAGCAGAAAGATTATGAGCAGCGCAGGGATGGGATGATCCCGATGGATAAAGATATTCTGTTGGGGACATCTTCATATGATACTAGCCTCTGTATGTTAACCACATTATGTGGACCCAAGATAAGGAAGTAGAGCAGCAGCGCCCCCTGCTGGATACATAAAGTTGGATGCTACAGTGTTGTATCATCACATTCTTTGTGGCACTCATGCATTAATCAGAAATTTCTGTGTTTCATCTGTTCAATATGACGTTATTTAAACAGAAAATCTATCAATCAGGGCTAACTTTGCTTTTACGTTGTTTCCGTGACACTGGTATATCCCCCAACCAGTGCTGCTTACATGGGTTGTCCAGCATCTACATGACGCATAAAATAACAAATACGCCAATACTTTTCTTTAAAATCTCCTTTTGCTACAAAACTTCCATGTTGTCCCGTGCCAGCCTCCATTGCGGCATCATGTACATCACATGAACGCACCAGCCAATATATTTAATCTGCAAAATTTTACTCTTTTTTGTCCACATGGAAATGCCAATATTTAATTTATTTATTTATTTTTTTAAATTGGTACAAAAGCAGTATATAAAAAAGTGCAATTTAGGCAGGATGTAAAGTTCTGTCCAACCAGCCACAATTAAAAGCTACCGTAAATACTACAAGGTTACAAAGAGAGAGCATTGAGAGGGGAGAAAGTAAGACAAGGGCTGCGCAGTGGTCATCCAGTTGTCCAAAAGTTCGGATGTGATTTTTCCAGACAAGGGGGCAGTGAAGCCAGTGCCAATCGGCAGCAGATATCATGGACCATATCAAGTGATCCTCGGGAGAGCCAGTGGAACGGTGCCGGTACTGAAGGTTAGTATAAGTTATTATTTGACTGTGAGAAAAGATTGGGATTGAGAAGGGTTGTTCGAGTAGTGGACAAGGCCTTCAAATGTTTCTATATTGAGGAAAAAGTCGTAATTTTTACAATTGCCACAGAACTTTTATTTGTAGGAAATATTCAGATTGCCTACGATATAGTGCTGATTAGTGGCAAAGCCTAACTGCATAATATTGGAAACTGTCATGCCTTTCAGGGACCGTAGAAAGCTTTGATTTCAGTGACTCCAAGCATATATAATATGGATAACTCAGAAACATTGCGATAGAAAATGGAAAGAGAACACACATTGACAACTCTGACTTCTTCCACGTCAGGTTTAGATTTTAGAGGGAACGTCCCTTTATAAGGAACACAAACACTTAGCGAGCATGCACACGATCCGCTCATGCTACACACCGTGCTCAGGAGCAGAAATGCCCGGGCTTCACAATGACATCATAGATGCTGACGTCATCTGTGCCCCATAAATTTATTAGAGGCGCACGTTACAGTGTAGAACATGGACTAGATTTTAATGAACAAACCTGTTAACGAGCAGTTAATTGGACCGGTTTCGCAAGGATCAGTTGACACTCGTATTAAACAGACTATATTTGCTCTTATATTGATCCACAAGCAGTTTAACAGTGTATCACAGAGTTTTTATGTGAATTCTCCCTTTTCCTTTATAAGTTTGGTCTTGTTCCCTAGACTGGTAAAATAAGATGCTGTTAAAATGTTTTAAGAGAGCGCCAGAGGACACAATAAAATGGCAGATGGCCGTGTCCCTGAAAGCTCTGCACCAGTAATCGGGGACTCTGTATTGGCATGTGCCTTCTAACCATCCGCAGAAATAAGCAATCTGTGGATGGTGAGAAGGACAGGAAAGCTTACACAGCAATATCACAGCATCTGAAAGCAGAGCAATGATCAGAAATCATATTTTTAAATTACTTTACTTTGGAAAATGTAAGATTTAAGACCCTTCCTCAGATATAACATGAAGCTTCTCGACGCAAAATGTCAAATCTGTATTTGTGTTTCCCACCTACCATGTGCAATTCATGCTACACAAGGGCTTGGGTCTGATGGCTACATTTACATCCCCGTGCCTGACCCTACTCGGCTCAAAAAAGGCAGAAACATCCGAACTTTTGTCTAATGAAGGCAAAAGGCGGCCACTTGACCTAGCAGGATTTGGATATAGACAAAAGCAGACATCTTTGTGAAGATCTGGCCGTCTGGGATAATTGGAAGAAGATCCCATGCCCCCTTAGAATATGTTCCCAAGTGGATTTTTGCTCAGATTCTATGCCAAAAACCATATGGCTCACAGGCCACCAGCCAATTTTTGAAATGTTTTTCACACGACCAGAGATTAATACGCCCATTCAATAAGGTCTCATTGCGAGTCTGACAAGCAAGTTGCATAAAGTCCAAATCGATTGGATTTTTTCTAACTTGCTTGATGCAGGTTCAGCACCTTGAGCTGTGTCACCATTCGCCTGCGTGACAATTCGATGCACCAGCTGTATAGAACGATTTTTGGCAATGTGACCTTTTCCGTGGCCAAAGTCGCCGTGTAGCCCTAGCCTCCATCTCACTACTCCTAGGTGTCAGAGAATTGCCTGCATAGTATTCATAAGAAAGAATGAACACTATAATCGGTTCAAACAGTGTTGCAGTAGTTAAAATATTTGACAGACATGAGAAAGAGACAAACAGAACTGTGAAAATAATCTAAAAAACAAAATAAAAAAAAATAAATTTTCACCATAGAGTAAAAAAAATATATTTTTTTGGAAATTCAATGCAAAAAATTAAACGTTCGAATCTGTTACATAAAAAAGTCATTGTGTAATCGCAGATTGCGAGAGCCATCAAAAAGCAGCATTTGTACCTGACAAGTAGGGAACAATATGACGATTCCTTGTGGTCATCACTGAAATGACCTAGTAAAAATGTCTTCATCTGTGCTATGAAAAGCACATCACAGTCATGACATTTCACCCCACATTGCAATCCCCTATAGCAGACACAGCATATGGTACAGCAGCAGAGATAGAGAAACACTTTTCCTTGGAAAGGGAAGTGCAAGGGTTAGGAAGGTGAGAGGTCAAGCACAGTCAATTTCTCAACTTCCAGTGTTTTTCTTCTAGGTTCAGTAAACACACGTGGAGCAGCTCCTGTCCTGTCCCAGAGTCAAAAACTGATCGCTCCAACAACACACATGCAGGGTGCAAAAACCAGACAGATGGGAGAAGGTTGTGTGTGAGGTCCGGGCCACGTCCTGTCACACAGGTTGTTTGGATGTTGCTCTCTGGTGACAAAATGATGGAAGCCCAGAGAAAAGACCATGTGTATATTTGATGGGTCTCAGTGAAGGATGAGAGGAAGGAAAAAGTACATCTATAATGACTCCTAGCAAGAAAGGCAAAATAACGGCAACATCTGTGGCTTCACAGTCAGAGAATACAAGTGCGGTAGGTCCGGCCATTACATGAGCTTGTGGAAAATTTTAATTACCACTAGAGAGTCATAAAAACCATATACTGAAAGTTAAAACATTTACAATAGTGGTCCATTTAGGACATGCCCTGCCCAAAGAGATGGACATCATAGAAAAGTGTTCCCCACTTGGTAGCCCGTGGCTAATAACCGCAGATCACAACCTGCTGTACTTGGGCATTACATGTATTACATGGATGGACATTCATCTGTCAGGTAAAAATAATACAATCTTGACTGAAAATGCGTTAACTGTATTTACAGTATATAGCGAGGGCATCAAAGTTTCCTTTAGTCACCATCTTTTTGCAGCATTTTTCCTGTTTTGACTAAAAACTTGCATCATTTTACTGTCCCAACAAAGTGAATGCAACTTGAGAAATCTCATGCATGTTTCTTATTTTTCCTTGCAGATATGAAACAGTTTCATATCTGCTGCATGTCAACTCTTACAGCATTTTTTGCAGCGTTTTTCACTCATTCTAATGACTTGGAAAAATGTATTAAAAACGAATGTAAAAAAGTGGGGTTTTTTTATGCAGAGTTAATGCAGACACGTTTTTGATGCATAAATGTTTGCAGCAAATATGTAATGTCTGTACACACCCTTAAAATGCCCATGCTCCTCTGATCCTACCGCTTTTCTACATTTTGCGCTGCCTGACTCCATTGCAGAGGTATTCACATTTGTTGCTTTCAGAGAGCAGTATGTGAAACCTCTGCCTGCAGTTCAATTGGGTGTTTCTTCAGAGTCTTCTGCCAATCTATAATTGGCAGCATCTGGGAGTGAGGTTTGGAAAGCCCATGCCCCTAGTGACTCTAAAGAAACACCCAGTTGCATTACAAGCAGAGATTTCACACATTGCGTCCCAAAAGCAACAGATGTGAATATATTGTTAAAGGAGCGATGCACTGAAAAACAGAAATGAGAACCAGGGAAAATAAGGTATTTTTACAAGGTATTCAAAAGGTTCTCTTTAACCGCACCCCTAAATAATTTTTCATTGGATCTTGAATATTTATATAATACATTATACCCCAAAATAAAACTCCAATATAGCAACCCCCCAAAAAAACATCATATTGTAACCTCCTGCCAAGACCTCCTACTCTCCTCAACACTTATTCGTTCCTCACACAACCGCCTCCATGATTTCTCCCGAAAATCCCCATCCTCTGGAATTCCACACTTCAACACGTCCGCTTATCCACCACCCTCGGATCCTTGAGACGGAACCTGAAAACCCATCTCTTCAGGAAAGCCTACAGCCTGCAATAACCATTCTGCCGCCTCACCACCACCACCCGAGCTGCTGCCTCACCACCACCAGAGCTGCCGCCTCACCACCACCAGAGCTGCCGCCTCACCACCACCAGAGCTGCCGCCTCACCCACCACCCGAGCTGCCACACCCCCGACCTTCTGTATCTTCCCCATTATCCCGTAGAATGTAAGTCTGCAAGGACAGGGTCCTCTCCCCTCTGTACAAGTCTGTCATCGTAAATTTGTTTACTGTAAACGATATCTAACTGTGCATAACCCATTTCTCATGTACAGCACCATGGAATTAATGGTATTATATAAATAATCATAATAGAATAGTTACTTAAGGTCACAGATATTATTTAGAAATGTAGCTAACAGTGTCTAGAGGCACAAGGCACTGGGTAAAAGGACAAGTGCTCAATGACAGCAAGAACAGGTTTTCCAAAGAAGGAAAGTGAAAAAGGACCAAAAAAAAAAAATATATATATATATATATATATATATATATATATATATATATATATATATATATATACATACCGTATATATTTTTTTTTATTGTAAACCTTGTTAAGAAAACTTAATATTAAACTACAGACAGCCA
The DNA here is from genome assembly GCF_051348905.1 of Ranitomeya variabilis. Classification (NCBI taxonomy): domain Eukaryota; kingdom Metazoa; phylum Chordata; class Amphibia; order Anura; family Dendrobatidae; genus Ranitomeya; species Ranitomeya variabilis. Next base: position 654,632,802 of record NC_135232.1, on the reverse strand, counting down.
TTTACACACAAAACTGCATTTATTTCCACTGTTCTATTGGTGTGATTTATGTATGGGGCTCTTGTCAAATGTCCTCTGTACAGCGGGGTCTGTGATGTAAGCTACATCTGTGCTTGACAAGTGATGATAAGTGTCTGGTTCCTGCACACTGGTAACATATGAGTACACTGGGGAGATGATGCACATACAGTATGTAGAGGACAGGAAAAGGCTAATATTAGAAGGGACATGTCTGTTTCATAAAGTACAACCTCTTGTCTTGTTTTCATAATCTGCAGGCAGCGTGGGGAATCCCACATGCACTGAAGACCTCACACACTTGGCAGCGGAGCTCTGGATCTTTATCCTCCGCACATATGCACATGTGCATCACAGCAGAAGCTGGACATGTCATGCACTGTACAGAAAATCATATTCACCCCTACAACTGCATGAAATATTCAAGATATTATGCACATTGCACTGCCACGTACACTAACATGCAGTATTTATCGGCAATGTCTACAGAAGCCTTTGAGCAAACATGATGCTGGGTCGTAAAGCAAAAAAAAAAAAAAACTTGACAAATAAATCAAACTACAGGTAAAACAAAAACGGTGTAAAAAATACTGCCATATAGAGTAGTGTTCAAAATAACAGCAGTATGTTTAAAAACATGAGTTAATCTCAAAATCTTTATTCCAGTATTTATTTCCATGCATTGGGAACATTGCACACTGTTTTCCAATTCAAAACATGAAGAGAAAAGTATATAATGTTTAACGACTAGTGTTGCGCATTCCGATACCGCAAGTATCTGGTATTGGCCGATATTTGTGGTATCGGAATTCCGATATGGAGTTCTGATACTTTCAGTATATCGGATACCGGAATCGGAAGTTCCCATAATTCAAAGAGCCAGAATTCAGCCAATGAGGAATAATTAGAAGTGTGGGCACATCCTGTTCTGCATGGTTGGCATGTAACTACTGGCATGGCTGTGATTGGCTGCTGAAATGATGTCATGATGCAGTATAAAAGTCGCCGCCGCCATTTTGCGTTCACTCTGCTGTGAATTCAGTTAGGGACAGGACACTGTGTTCTGACTGAGGGCCAGTTTAGAGATAGCGATTTGCTTCATTGTGCTTTACCCAGGCTAATATAGCAACCGCTGTCTGAGAACCTTTTTGTTGCCTTGCAGCGCTGTTCACGGCTGTCTGCAAGGTGTCTGTGTGAGTGCAGCTCACTCTGTAGTCTTGTCTGCAGCCACCGCTGGTTGTAGTCTGCTCAGGGTGCGTCACAGCCTCATACCGTTCCATTGTCCGTTTTTCAAATAGTGCAGCCTGCTGCATCTTTTTTCAAATGTATCCTATTAGTTGTTTTCCATCCGTATCCAGCTAGATTGTGGAAAAACACTATATAGGATTACATAGAGGAGCTTTTTTTGGCCTTGCAGCGCCGTTTACGTCTGTCTGCACGGTCTCTGTATGAGTGCAGCTCACTCTGTAGTCTGTTCTGCCGCCACAGTCGGTTGTAGTCAGCTCAGGGTGCGTCACTGCCTCATATCGTTCCATTGTCCGTTTCTCAATTAGTGCAGCCTGCAGCACCTTTTTTCAAATTTATCCTATTAGTGGCTTTCCATCCGTATCCAGCTAGATTGTGGAAAAACACTATATAGGATTACATAGAGGAGCTTTTTTTGGCCTTGCAGAGCCGTTTACGGCTGTCTGCACGGTCTCGGTGTGAGTGCAGCTCACTCTGTAGTCTGTTCTGCCGCCACAGCCGGTTGCAGTCACCTCAGGGTGCGTCACTGCCTCATACCGTTCAATTCTCCGTTTCTCGATTAGTGCAGCCTGCTGCACCTTTTTTCAAATTTATCCTATTAGTGGCTTTCCATCTGTATCCTGCTAGATTGTGGAAAAACACTATATAGTATTACATAGAGGAGCTTTTTTTGGCCTTGCGGCACCGTTTACGGCTGTCTGCACGGTCTCTGTGTGAGTGCAGCTCACTCTGTAGTCTGTTCTGCGGAAAAAACAAAAAGTTTATAAAGTTCACCAAACACTCCACTTTAGAGTTGTGTAGGCCACATTAGCTCATATTAAAGTCTAGTCCACACTTGATAAAATTAGTGTTCCTTATACCTGTTAGCAGCTGTTCAGGAATAAGCACACTAAGCCCTTATTACTTTTCTGCCTATCTTTATCAGTCTACCAAGATGAAGAAGGCAGAGAGTAAGGCACGTGGGCGCGGAGGTGGAGCAGGGAGAGGACATGGGGATTCTGTGCCTGCTGCTGGGACCGGTGACTCGTCATCATTCCCCCAGTTTTAGCAGGGAACAGTCCTTCATGCGCAGCTTTGTAGGAGCTCGCCGTGCCCCGCTGCTGCGGGACGAACAAATTGAAGCTGTTGTTGGATGGATGGCAGCTAAAGAATCGACTTCAATTAGTGCCACATCCTCTCAGGCACAGAGCACTGAAGAGCACCCATCTGTCTCTTCACCACCTGCCAAATTGCCCAGGCAGTCAGAGAGCCCAGGACAGGAGCCATCTCTACTTCTGTTCTCTGAATCTCTTGGCTTGGAAAGAGGGGGCCAGCCAAGCAGCATTGGAGAAATGGAAGAAGAGGCAGTATGCAGTAATGCCAAACAGCTTTGTCTCTCTGACTCTGAAGAGACGGGTGGGCCAGTGTCTCTGGTCAGCACACCTCAGTACGCATCTGATGATGAGACTCAGGCGCCACTTTCCGGTGCGTACTGTGCTGCCGAGACTACCCAGGAGAAGTAGTTGGTGGAAGAGGGTAGTGTAGATGATGAGGTCCTTGACCCATCATGGCATGAGGTACAGGAAGGTGGTGGGAGCAACTCTGAGGAAGAGATTCCCCGAACGGCCGAAAGAGGGAGAGGGAGGGGGAAGACTGCGGTGCCTGTAGCCTCCACTTCGGCACCCGTTAGGAGCATGCCTCTACCAAAAGCCATAACGGGTGCTCCCAAGACTTGCAGTGCCTGGTCCTTTTTTGACACAGTTGCAGATGACATTTGCTTAGTCAAATGCAAGGTGTGTCATCAGAAAGTCAAAAGAGGGAAAAGTGTCAGCAACCTCAATACCACAAATATGTGGAAACATGTGCGGACCAAGCACGCGGTGGAGTTACAAAAACACACTGAAAACCTAGGCCAACCTACAGCGGCACCTACCACCACTTCAGCTCGTGTTGTTGCCTCTTCCTCCAGCTCACACACAGCTGGTTCGGCTTCCTCACAGGATCGCCATGGAAGAATCTCTGGCACTGTTGTCCAGAGACCCAGTGTAATTCCACCCACAGCACCATGTTCCCAGTCATCCTCACACTCCCAGGCCAGTCTACAGCCATCAGTAGCACAAGCATGGGAGAAAAAGCGGCGATTCCCGGGAAAACCACCCCCGAGCACATGCTCTGAATGCTGGCATTGCAAAACTACTGTCCCTTGAAATGCTGTCATTCAGGCTGGTGGAGACTGACACCTTCCGTAACTTGATGGCATTAGCAGTCCCACAATACAATGTGCCCAGCCGCTTTTATTTCAGCAGACAAGTCGTCCCTGCCCTGCAAAAGTATGTGGAGGGAAACATTAAACACGCGCTACTGAACGCCGCCAGTAGCAAGGTCCACCTCACCACCGATGCGTGGACCAGTCACCATGGACAGGGGCGATACCTTTCCCTCACTGCCCATTGGGTAAATGTTGTGGAGCCGGGTACAGATCGTGCGAGTGGCGCAGGACGTGTTCTGCCAACTCCAAGGATTGCAGGAATCCAGTCTGTACACATTGACTCCTCCTGATACTCATGTTCCTCTGAATCAGCGCTGCAGGAGCCGTCACAGTGCACCTCCACATGGACCCGTGAACGTTTAGCTGTTACGATTGATATGAGCACAGCCCTGTCCAAATTTCAACAGGCAGTATTGAAATGAATTTCTTTGGGGAATCGAAGCCACACAGCGCAGGAGCTCTGGAATGCCATCAAGCAGGAGAGGGACGTGTTTTTTGTGCCAGCGAATCTCCAGCCAGGCATGGTAGTGTGTGACAATGGCCGAAATCTGGTGGCAGCTCTGACCCTTGGCAAACTCACTCACATCCCATGTCTGGCACATGTGCTCAACTTGGTCGTTCAGAGTTTTTTGAGGGACTATCCGGATCTTGATGCACTGCTGCACAAGGTCCGCCTAGAGTGTGCTCACTTGCGGCGATCCAGCATGGCAAGATCGCGCATTGCAGCGCCGATTCCGCCTTCCGGAATATCGCATCATGTGACCTACCCACCAGGTGGAATTCCACGTTACATATGTTGGAGCGGTTGTGTGAGCAGCAGCCAGCAGTAAGGGAGTACCAGACTTCACAACCACTGAGTGGGCCACTATGAAGGACGTCTGTCAGGTTTTGCGTGCCTTTGATGATTCCACACGGATGGCGAGTGCAGATGATGCACTAGTCAGCATGACTGTCCCCCTTATCTGCCTGCTTGAAAGAACACTGCAAGCGCTAAGGGATGATGTTGTGGAAGAGGTGGAGGATGAGGAATCACCAATGCCATCTGCTTCTGGACAGTCAGCGCAACGTGGTTCCTCACAAAGGCCTAGGCAGGGGACACTGTGAGGAGGATGAGGAGGAGTCAATGGAGGAGGAAGACATCTGTCCAGAGGAGGGAGTTACACAATTCTCCATTAGTCAGTGTGTAGAGTGAGGGTGGCGTCATGCAGAGTAGGCAGAGATCACGCCTCAAGCAGGGGACAGCGTTTCTTGGCCAGTTGGCAGTCTGCAGCACATGGTTGATTTCATGCTGCAGTGCCTGAGAAACGACCGCCGCATTGCCCACATTCTCAACACGGTTGATTATTGGGTGTACACCCTTCTAGATCCTCGCTACCGGGACAACTTACAAAGCCTCATAACACCGTTGAACCGGGAGCGTAAAATGCAGGAGTACCAAGACACACTGGTGAATTCCATCATCTTCTCCAGTCCAACTGAGAGCAGTGCAGCTAGTGCTTTACAAAGCAGCTCAGTGCGTCAAGGCAGTGGAGGAAGCTCTGCACAAAGAGGGAGCAGAAGCTGTGCCTCAGCACAAGGCAAAACCAGTATGGCCCAACTGTGGCAAAGTTTTCTGTGCCCGCCACAAATGTCTACACCATCACAGATGGCTCCAGTCAGCAGGAGGCAACGTTTCCGTCAGATGGTGACAGACTACATGTCTTGCCCTCTCAGTGTACTCCCAGACGGCTCTAACCCCTTCAAGTTTTGGGTCTCTAAGCTAGATACATGGCCAGAGCTTAGCCAGTATGCATTGGAGGTCCTGGCTTGCCCTGCTGCTAGTGTATTATCGGAACGCGTCTTTAGTGCCGCAGGTGGTGTACTAACAGACCGTCGCATGCGACTATCCTCGGATAACGTTGACCGGCTTACTTTTCTGAAAATGAACAAGGCCTGGATCTCGCAGGAATTTGCCACTCCTCTTCCAGATTAAATAATTGGTTGGCTACAGTATCCAGGTCTCCTGTTGTGTTCATGTTTCTACCACTTGAACTGTAATCCCTGGGCCTCAACACTGCCAGTTGCTGCTCAGAAGTGTCGTTTGCACAGTCAACACATGACCCAGTGTTATTGGGTTTCAGTAACGTCAGCTGATCCCCAGCTGTGTATCCGGCAATAATAATAATAATAATTGTATTTATATAGCGCCAACATATTCCGCAGCGCTTTACAACTTATAGAGGGGACTTGTACAGACAATAGACATTACAGCATAACAGAAATCACAGTTCAAAACAGATACCAGGAGGAATGAGGGCCCTGCTCGCAAGCTTACAAACTATGAGGAAAAGGGGAGACACGAGAGGTGGATGGTAACAATTGCTTTAGTTATTTGGACCAGCCATAGTGTAAGGCTCGGGTGTTCATGTAAAGCTGCATGAACCAGTTAACAGCCTAAGTATGTAGCAGTACAGACACAGTTGCTATTGACTGCATAAAGTGTATGAGAACATGATGCGAGGAACCTGATTTTTTTTTTTTTTTTTTAATTAGGCCACACAGGGATAGTTAGGTTAATGCGTTGAGGCGTTAGGCCAGTCTGAACAAATGCGTTTTTAGGGCACGCTTAAAACTGTGGGGATTGGGGATTAATCGTATTAACCTAGGTAGTGCATTCCAAAGAATCGGCGCAGCACGTGTAAAGTCTTGGAGACGGGAGTGGGAGGTTCTGATTATTGAGGATGCTAACCTGAGGTCATTAGCGGAGCGGAGGGCACGGGTAGGGTGGTAGACTGAGACCAGAGAGGAGATGTAGGGTGGTGCTGAGCCATGGCAATGTGTCCTCCTACCTCCACGCTGACACTGCAACAGAAATTTATGGGAACCTGTCCCACCCCAGGCGTTTGTTACTGAAAGAGCCACCTTGTGCAGCACTAATGCTGCACAAGGAAAAGGTGGCTCTTTTATTTATGCTCCTTGCACACGCTGAACTTAACACTTATAAAATGTGTCCCCTCATACCGTGAAACCGTCCCGGAGGTGGGACTTTCCTTCAGAATGAGAGGCAACACAGCCGTCATTCCTACCCCCTTAGCGCCGCCTCCTCAGCGTTGTTTAAATCTGTCCCGGAGCCTGTGCTGTTATGTTAAACCTTGGGCATGCGCAGTTAGCGCTGCCCGTCTTCTGACATCATTTGGTGTCAGGATGACTGCGCCTGTGCGGCCGCGCTGACCGAGATCCCACCTCGCAGTGTCTTCTGATTTATTCACACTGCGGGGCTGAGATTCATGGGCATGCGCAGTGCATATCTTCACCTCAGGCTCTCACTCATCTCCCTCCGCCTTCTTCAAACTGTGTGCCGTCAGCTGATCCCTAATCGTATGCCACGGCCGTGACGCCGCACAGTCTGAAGAAGGCGGAAGGAGATGAGTGAGAGGCGAAGATATGCACTGCGCATGCCCACGAATCCCAGGCCCGCAGTGTGATTAAATCAGAAGACACTGCGAGGCGGGATCTTGGTCAGCGCGGCCACACAGGCGCAGTCAGCCTGACACCAAATGATGTCAGAAGACGGGCAGCACTAACTGTGCATGGCCAAGGTTTAACATAACAGCGCAGGCTCCGGGACAGATTCAAACAACGCTGAGGAGGTGGCGCACGGCGCCAAGGGGGTAGGAATGACGGCTGTGTTGCGTCTCATTACAAAGGAAAATCCCACCTCCGGGACGGTTTCACGGTATGAGGGGACACATTATATAAGTGTTTAGTTCTGCATTTGCAAGGAGCATAAATAAAATTTACCTGATGTCCTAATGGATGTAAAAGCTTGTCTTCAATAAAATTCACGTTTTACACAGCAACAACTGGGTGAGTGCCGCATATTTTTCAGTTCTTTGTCTGCATTGTGGATCGCATAAATAAAAGCCATCTTTTCTTTGTGCGGCATTAGTGCTGCACAAGGTGGCTCTTTTAGTTACAAACGCCTGGGGGGAGTTAAAGGTTCCCTTTCAACTTGCTCCAATTAGGCCTCAGCCTACACTCTGTTTCTCCTGCATTCCCTGGGCTCCAATACCGCCAGTTGCTGCTCGGAAGTGCTGTCTGCACAGTCAACACTTGCTGCCATGTTATTGGGGTTCAGTAACGCCTGCTGCTCCCCTGCTGTGTATCCGGCAATTTGTCCTGTGACTGCCACGCTGACACTACAACAGATATTAAACTGCCTCGAGTGCAGGCCTCGGCCTACACTCTGCTTCTCCTGCATTCCCTGGGCTCCAACACCGCCAGTTGCTGCCCGGAAGTGTCGTCTGCACAGAGAAAAACACTTGCTCCTGTGTTAGTGGGGTTCAGTAACGTCAGCTGCTCCCCTGCTGTGTATCCGGCAATGTGTCCTGCGACCGCCACGCTGACACTCCAACAGATATTAAACTGCCTCGGCCTACACTCTGCTTCTCCTGCATTCCCTGGGCTCCAACACCACCAGGCTGCCTGGAAGTGCCATCTGCACAGAGAAAAACACTCGCTCCTGTGTTAGTGGGGTTCAGTAACGTCAGCTGCTCCCCTGCTGTGTATCCAGCAATGTATCCTGCGACCGCCACGCTGACACTCCAACAGATATTAAACTGCCACGAGTGCAGGCCTCGGCCTATACTCTGCTTCTCCTGCATTCCCTGGGCTCCAACACCGCCAGTTGCTGCCCGGAAGTGCCATCTGCACAGAGAAAAACACTCGCTCCTGTGTTATTGGGGTTCAGTAACGCCAGCTGCTCCCCTGCTGTGTGTGCGGCAATCACTCTAGTCTGCTCCGCTTGCTGTCCCTGGGCTCCAACATCGCCAGTTGCTGCTCGGAAGTGCTGTCTGCACAGTCAGCAGTTGCTCCTGTTATTGGGGTTCAGTATCGCCAGCTGCTCCCCTGCTCTGTGTGAGGCAATCACTCTAGTCTGCTCCGCTTGCTGTCCCTGGGCTCCAACATCGCCAGTTGCTGCTCGGAAGTGCTGTCTGCACAGTCAGCAGTTGCTCCTCTGTTATTGGGGTTCAGTAACATCAGCTGCTCCCCTGCTGTGTATCCGGCAATTGCTCCTGCTCCCTCCAAACTCACACAACTTCAGAAATTAAACTTACTCCTATTAGGCTTCGGCCTACACTCTTTTTCTTCTGTTATCCCTGGGCTCCAACACCATGGGCATGCGCAGTGCATATCTTGGCCACTCACTCATCTCCTTCCACCTTCTTCAGACTGTGCGGCGTCACGGCCGTGGCATGTGATTAGGGATCAGCTGATGCCGCACAGTCTGAAGAAGGCGGAAGGAGATGAGTGAGAGGCGAAGATATGCACTGCGCAAGGCCATGAATCCCAGCCCCGCAGCGTGAATAAATCAGAAGACACTGCGGGGCTGGGATTCATGGGCATGCACAGTGCATATCTTGGCTTCTCACTCATCTTCTTCCACCTTCTTCAGGCTGTGCGGCGTCACGGCTGTGGCATGTGATTAGGGATCAGCTGACACCGCACAGTCTGAAGAAGGCGGAAGGAGATGAGTGAGAGGTGAAGATATGCACTGCGCATGCCCATGAATCCCAGCACCGCAGTGTAAATAAATAAGACACTGCGGGGCGTGATCTCGGGCAGGGCGGCCGCACAGGCGCAGCCAACCTGAGAACAAATGATGTCAGAAAACGGGCAGCGCTAACTGCGCATGGCTAAGGGATAACATAACAGCGCAGACTCCAGTACACAAACGCTCAGGAGGCTGCGCCTGGCGCCAAGGGGGTATGAATGAAAGCTGTGCTGCGTCTCATTAAGAAGGAAAGTCCCGCCTCCGGGACAGTTTCACGGTATGAGGGGCCAAATTTTATAAGTGTTTCGTTCAGCGTGTGCAAGGAGCATAATTAAAAGAGCCACCTTTTCCTTGTGCAACATTACTGCTGCACAAGGTGGCTCTTTCAGTAACAAACGCCAAACGTTTTCTAGTTGCTAGCTAACGCCTTGGGGGGGTTAAAGGTTCCCTTTCAACTTGCTCCAATTAGGCCTCAGCCTACATTCTGCTTCTCCTTTATTCCCTGGGCTCCAACACCGCCAGTTGCTGCTCAGAAGTGTCTCTGGCACGGGTACTCCCTCCTGCCCAGCCCGGTTCCAGCACGCCAGCTGTTTCCGGGTAGTGTCAAGGTCACTTTGCCTCCAATACATTGTCCTGTCGTGTTGCGGTCAGGTTAGCCGACTCTATGGTGCCTGCAGTTTAGGTGCTTCCTATGTGGGCTGCGGGAACTGGCAATCAAGGCTGGTTCCGTAGTGCCAATAGGAAAAGCTCCCCCTGTATGACTGTGGATTTTTGGCAACTAAGGCCGGCTCGCGGCCAGGCAACTTTTGTTTTTCCTGCGGCCCTTCTGCTGCCTATCTGAGTTCCAGCACTATTAGCTGGTTCTTAGGAAGACAATCTTGAATAGGTCCCCCTGGTTCCAGTACCGTCAGCTGGTTCTGGGGAGAGCCTTTGGCTTAGGTGCCTCCTTCTGGGTATCCGAGTTCCACCAACGTCAGGTGATCCTTGGTAGTGCTTTCAGGCACGGGTACCTCCTGCTTAGTAACCGGGTTCCAGTAATGTCAGCAGCCACGTGGTATATAACACTGCCCACACGGTATATAACACTGCCCACGCGATATATAACACTGCCCACGTAGTATATAGCAGCCCACGTGGTATATAACGCAGCCCAGGCGCTATATAACACTGCCCACGTAGTATATAGCAGTGTGGGCACATGTCCGTGTAAAAAAAAGATAATTAAAACAAAAAATAGTTCTATACTCACCCACCGGGATCCAGCGTAGCTGTCCCTATGCGCACGGCTGCCGCCATCTTCCGTTCTCAGGATGCATTGCGAAATTACCCAGATGACTTAGCGGTCTCGAGAGACCGCTAAGTCTTCTTTGTAATTTCGCAAAGCATCTCTGGTAACGGAAGATGGCGGCAGCCGCGAGTGCACCGTCGGACTACGGAGGGTGAGTATAGCAGGTTTTTTGTTTTTTTATTATTTTTAACATTAGATGTTTTTACTATTGACGCTGCATAGGCAGCATCAATAGTAACAAGTTGGGGACACACAGGGTTAATAGCAGCGGTAACGTTACCAGCGGCATAGCGCGGTACGTTACCGCTGGCATTAACCCTGTGTGAGCGGTGAGGGGAGTATGGAGCGGGCGCCGGACACTGACTGCAGGGGAGTAGGGAGGGACTAATCAGACTGTGCCCATCGCTGATTGGTCGCGGCAGCCATGACAGGCAGCTGGCGAGACCAATCAGCGACGCAGGATTTCCGTGACGGAAGTTGCAGACAGAAAGACGGAAGTACCCCTTAGACAATTATATATATATATATACAGTGCCTAAAAGTAGTATTCAACCCCCTGCAGATTTAGCAGGTTTAATAAGATGCAAATAAGTTAGAGCCTTCAAACTTAAAACAAGAGCAGGATTTATTAACAGATGCATAAACCTTACAAACCAAAAAGTTTTGTTGCTCAGTTAAATTTTTATAAATTTTAAACATAAAAGTGTGGGTCAATTATTATTCAACCCCTAGGTTTAATATTTTGTGGAATAACCTTTGTTTGCAATTACAGCTAATAATCGTCTTTTATAAGACCTGATCAGGCCGGCACAGGTCTCTGGAGTTATCTTGGCCCACTCCTCCATGCAGATCTTCTCCAAGTTATCTAGGTTCTTTGGGTGTCTCATGTGGACTTTAATCTTGAGCTCCTTCCACAAGTTTTCAATTGGGTTAAGGTCAGGAGACTGACTAGGCCACTGCAACACCTTGATTTTTTACCTCTTGAACCAGGCCTTGGTTTTCTTGGCTGTGTGCTTTGGGTCGTTGTCTTGTTGGAAGATGAAATGACGACCCATCTTAAGATCCTTGATGGAGGAGCGGAGGTTCTTGGCCAAAATCTCCAGGTAGGCCGTGCTATCCATCTTCCCATGGATGCGGACCAGATGGCCAGGCCCCTTGGCTAAGAAACAGCCCCACAGCATGATGCTGCCACCACCATGCTTGACTGTAGGGATGGTATTCTTGGGGTCGTATGCAGTGCCATCCAGTCTCCAAACGTCACGTGTGTGGTTGGCACCAAAGATCTCGATCTTGGTCTCATCAGACCGGAGAACCTTGAACCAGTCAGTCTCAGAGTTCTCCAAGTGATCATGAGCAAACTGTAGATGAGCCTTGACATGACGCTTTGAAAGTAAAGGTACCTTACGGGCTCGTCTGGAACGGAGACCATTGCGGTGGAGTACGTTACTTATGGTGTTGACTGAAACCAATGTCCCCACTGCCATGAAATCTTCCCGGAGCTCCTTCCTTGTTGTCCTTGGGTTAGCCTTGACTCTTCGGACAAGCCTGGCCTCGGCACGGGAGGAAACTTTCAAAGGCTGTCCAGGCCGTGGAAGGCTAACAGTAGTTCCATAAGCCTTCCACTTCCGGATGATGCTCCCAACAGTGGACACAGGTAGGCCCAACTCCTTGGAAAGGGTTTTGTACCCCTTGCCAGCCTTGTGACCCTCCACGATCTTGTCTCTGATGGCCTTGGAATGCTCCTTTGTCTTTCCCATGTTGACCATGTATGAGTGCTGTTCACAAGTTTGGGGAGGGTCTTAAATAGTCAGAAAAGGCTGGAAAAAGAGATAATTAATCCAAACATGTGAAGCTCATTGTTCTTTGTGCCTGAACTACTTCTTAATACTTTAGGGGAACCAAACTGAGATCTGGTGGGTTGAGGGGTTGAATAATAAATGACCCTCTGAAAAAACTTTTCCCAATTTAAAAAAAATAAAATAAACAAAGAAATAACATTCTTTTTTTGCTGCAGTGCATTTCACACTTCCAGGCTGATATACAGTCCAAATGTCACAATGCCAAGTTAATTCCAAATGTGTAAACCTGCTAAATCTGCAGGGGGTTGAATACTACTTGTAGGCACTGTAGATTTTTTGTGGATTTAGTATTCCTGTGAATCAATAACCTAAGATTTAGTGGTATACCCACAGGTTTTTTTTTTTTTTTTAGTTGTATACCCACAGGTTTGTTTGTTTTTTTTAGAATGGCTTCACATTTTTGCATAGCGTCAGTGGCTTGAATGCAGAGTTTGGGGGGTCATCTAACAAACTGTTTGCAGCCCTTCGACCCAAATAGAACAATTTTACTTTCATCAGTCCACAAAATGTTTCTCCATTTCTCTTTAGGCCACTTGATGTGTTCTTTGGCAAATTGTATCAGCTTCAGTACATGCATTTATTAATAACAGTGGGACTTTGCGCGGACGTCTTGCTAAGACATTAGCTTCACTCAGGCATCTTCTAACTCTCCCAGTACTCACAGGTAACTTGAGACTGTTTTTGATCATTCTGGAGCTGATCATTTGCCTCTGCCATTCTGGCTATTCTTCCATCCATTCGGATGGTAGTCTTCCGTTTTTCTCCATGTCTCTCTGTTTTGTCTTTCCATTTTAAAGCATTGGAGATCATTTCAGCTGAACAGCCTATCAATGTCTGCACTTATTTAAAAGTTTTGCCCTCTCAAATCAACTTTTTAACCAAAATACGCTGTTCTTCTGAACAATGTCTCAAATGACCCATATTTATCAGGCTTTCCAGGTGAAATGCATGTACAACATGTCCTGGCTTCACCCTTAAAGGGAACCTGTCAGCAGATTTTGCTGCTATAAGATGCGGCCACTGCCTTTCAAGGCTTATCTACAGCATTCTACAACCCCTGGCAAAAATTATGGAATGACCGGCCTTGGAGGATATTCATTCAGTTGTTTAATTTTGTAGAAAAAAAGCAGATCACAGACATGGCACAAAACTAAAGTCATTTCAAATGGCAACTTTCTGGCTTTAAGAAACACTAAAAGAAATCAAGAGCAAAAATTGTGGTAGTTATTAATGGTTACTTTTTTAACCAAGCATAGGGAAAAATTATGGAGTCACTCAATTATGAGGAAAAAATTATGGAATCACCCTGTAAATTTTCATACCCAAAAATAACACCTGCGTCAAATTAGACCTGCTCGCTAGTCTGCATCTAAAAAGGAGTGATCACACCTTGGAGAGATGTTGCACCAGTGGACTGACATGAATCATGGCTCCAACACGAGAGATGTCAATTGAAACAAAAGAGAGAATTATCAAACTCTTAAAAGAGGATAAATCATCACGCAATGTTGCAAAAGATGTTGGTTGTTCACAGTCAGCTGTGTCTAAAATCTGGACCAAATACAAACAACATGGGAAGGTTGTTAAAGGCAAACATACTAGTAGACCAAGGAAGACATCAAAGTGTTAAGACCGGAAATTTAAAGCAATATGTCTCCAAAACAGGAAATGCACAACAAAACAAATGAGGAACGAATGGGTGGAAACTGGAGTCAACGTCTGTGACCGAACTGTAAGAAACCGCCTAAAGGAAATGGGA